>NC_048219.1:174238051-174563117 GCF_002007445.2 Ailuropoda melanoleuca
GAAGGTTTACTTTATTTGGAGTTTTAGTCTATAGTGGAATCACTATAACCAGAGCAGCTCATATCTGACTCTTACTGGTTAATTGGGGAGTTTGATACAATTTGAATTCCTGCTTTATTGCTCTATCAAAGCAAATTCTGTATCATTGGTAACATTGGCCTTCAGGCTATGAGAGTTATAATAACCCATCATTGATTTATTTGGTGTTGAGTATGCATATTTTAAATTTTAATAAAAATGCCACATTTCTACTGTTTCAAAATCCTTCATAACTTGGGTCTGGGTATTACTAATTTTATGTTTTTTAACACTTTAATGTTTAACCATACTCAGCTTCCCCCTCCCCTTCTCCATTTGCCAACCTTTACAGCAATGCATAGATTATATCATTGGCCTTTTTCTCAAAGTGAAAATGCAACTTTTAGAAAATGTATAAATCCTTATGATGAAAAGACATTTTATATCTGAATCCATGCCATTCCACTATGTTCTAAACATTACTAATATCAGAAATTAATGAAAATAAGGATTAGACACCATTAGCAGGAAGAGTTTTTCTAAACCAAATGTTGTTTGGTTCGGGTCAAAAAGTGGGAAACAGTGTTAAAGACTCAGTTCAACATTCTTTGAGAAGTGCTCATGACCAATATTTTGTAAAAAACATTTTAAGAAGCTTAATGTCACACCAAANGTAAAAAACATTTTAAGAAGCTTAATGTCACACCAAAGAGTTTGGTTTAAAAACTGTGTTTGTACTATCATTTATTTTACTTTTTATCTTCTACCATCAAAAAAAAAATTCTTACCTGAGAGACCTTTAACGATGTCAAGAATTTGGGGTAACTCAGTGGTCAGTTAACTGTCTAGACGATGGTAATACTATAACATATATTCTCTTACCCCTTTGAACCCCACCACCTGTCATGCTTATTTAATAGCTTAATACTGATGGAATCACACTTCTTACCCAGCTCCTGTTTNAGAGTTTGGTTTAAAAACTGTGTTTGTACTATCATTTATTTTACTTTTTATCTTCTACCATCAAAAAAAAAAATTCTTACCTGAGAGACCTTTAACGATGTCAAGAATTTGGGGTAACTAAGTGGTCAGTTAACTGTCTAGACGACGGTAATACTATAACATATATTCTCTTACCTCTTTGAAGCCCACCACATGTCATGCTTATTTAATAGCTTAATACTGATGGAATCACACTTCTTACCCAGCTCCTGTTTTTTTTTTTTTTAAAGATTTTATTTATTTAATTGACAGAGATAGAGACAGCCAGCTAGAGAGGAACACAAGCAGGGGGAGTGGGAGAGAAAGAAGCAGGCTCACAGCAAGGAGCCTGATGTGGGGCTCGATCCCATAACGCCAGGATCACGCCCTGAGCCGAAGGCAGACGCTTAACCGCTGTGCCACCCAGGCGCCCCTACCCAGCTCCTGTTCTATATACTTTCACTCCTTTTTGCCAATCTTCTCCTGTGTTTATTCTTTCTCTACCTCAAAGGGTCCAGATGAAATCTCATGTCTTTGATGCAACCTTCTGCAATCATTGAAATGAATTTTTCTCTCCTGTATTCTATTATACAATTTTGTTAATGCTTTACGAAAACACATGTCAAAGTCTATTTTTAGTGCAGCTAGTTGATTTTTTGAAAATCTCCCAGTGATTATGAATTCTGGAAGATAGTTACTCTTTCTCACATCTCCCTTTATGTAAAGCCTTGCACATAGTAAGTAGTAAATAAATACTTGAGACACAGATGAGATGGATAAAAACTCTAGTTTGGAATCCAGCCAGACCTAAGTTTCATTCTTGATCCTACTATTTACCAACAATTAAATATTGGCCAGTTTCTTAACCTCCTCATTTAGGGAGAAAATCATTAATGGGAAAATTAACATTTCTCTCACAGACATCCTATAATGATTAACTGATTAATGATTAACTGTTACAATGTTTGTTGATTACTGCAGGACTTGACACACAGATAGTTATCCACAAATATTACTATTGATCTTTACTTTAATTGATATTTGGGTGAATTAAATTGCAAAAGAAATGTAGCCAGTCTAAATTATACTTTACAAAGACTTCAAACATTGGTGATTTCTTTTATATATATATATATTTTATTGATTTATTTGACAGAGAGAGACAGCCAGCGAGAGAGGGAACACAAGCAGGGGGAGTGGGAGAGGGAGAAGCAGGCTTCCTGCCCACCAGGGAGCCTGATGCAGGGCTGGATCCCAGGACCCTGGGATCATGACCTGAGCCGAAGGCAGTTGCTTAACGACTGAGCCACCCAGGGGCCTCACATTGCTGATTTCTGAAAAAAGAAAAAAACAACATTTGTATTAAACTGTATGTTTTTGTGTAATAATGAAGGTATATTCCAAGAAAATATTTGTGTGTATCCTTTTACCACTATTATTAATACTAAAAGGTTCAGGGGAAACATATTTACATGCCACTGTAAGAGACTTTGGGCTACCAATGGGAATCATTAAGAATCTTATCTTTGTAAAGACCTGGGACCTATTGTGGGTTATTCTGGGTGAAATACTGCTCAATTATCTAGCCATGGACATGAGAATTAAATCTTCTGAAGGAAAAAGGGATAAAAAGAATGTTCCAGTGCCTGATTGATAACCAGGGTTGGGAGGGACCCTGCCTAAGGACAATGGTTCAGGGTCAGCATGTCATAGAACTAAAGCACAGTGAGTAGAACACATTCCAAGATCCCACACAGAGGAGGCTTCTTTTCAAGATTGAGGCTTCCTTTGAGAGCTTCCAAGGAATCAAAGTTGTTAATGTAGGAACCCCATACAACCAACACGGTAAGTGATAAAGGACAGAGAAGCAGTGAATAGAGAAGCATGCATCAGGGGAAGGCATTGGGAAATCCAGGGACAGTGGTGAGTTTAGTAGAAAAAACAACCACTAAATGAGAATATTATGAAAACATTCTTTGTCTCTTTCACTCTTCACCTCCATTTCCTTCACCACATTAATAAGAATACACATAGTAACACTTACTGAACACTCNACATTAATAAGAATACACATAATAACACTTACTGAACACTCATCATGTTGCAAACATGATTCTAGACACTTGACTAGGCACTTAATTCATGTAATACTTCCAGCAATCCCATGAAATAGGCACTGTAATTACCCCCATTTTAAAGATGTGAAAACTGAGGTACAGGGATGGTAAATAACTTGCTAAAGGTCACACAGCCATTTAGTGACAGAGTTGGGATTCTAACCAAGTGCAGTCTGGCTCATTACTACCGTATTTATACCACTTCAAGAAAAGATTGTTTGGACTGAGGTAAGAGTGGAGGGAAAAGAAGATAGTTAAAGAGAAGAAGAATCTGTAGGTCTTGTGCCTTGGAAAAGACAAAAAAGACAACTCAATGACAACTTGGATGGACAGGAAACAAGAGACAGTGGATTCCTCATGGATGTCTTCAGAATTAAATTAAGTTCCCTTTGTAGCAATACCTTGATGCTATGCCAAAAAAGACAACTCAATGACAACTTGGATGGACAGGAAACAAGAGACAGTGGATTCCTCATGGATGTCTTCAGGATTAAATTAAGTTCCCTTTGTAGCAATACTTGATGCTATGCAAAAAACACCTTGTCCACTGAAATTTAGATGCTATTCTGCTGGAAACATTATTTTCCTGAAATGTTAAGGTACATGAAATGGAAAGATAGTTCAAATATAAAAGCTACTTATTGTCCATCTGAGTTTGTGGACCAAGATTTATTCATTTTCATTCACCCCAGAGAGCCATATATGGCATATTTAATAAATTAGCAAACTAAGTGACACAAAGGTTAAACGGCTTGCCTAAGGCCCCTTAGTCCTGTTCTGTGTTTTTTATTATATTTATACAACATGATATGGGAAAGATTTCCAAAATTAATGCTTAAAGAGGCTGGAGTATTTTTTCATACTTAATTTTTTTATATACTTAAAAATTTTAATTTAATATTTTCACCAGGTGATCAATGTTATCACACATATTTGTCATAGAGTATTTGGAAAATGCAGAAAGGTAAAAAAAAAAGTTAACTATAATTTTTCTGCTTAAACCTAAGCATTTTTAAATTATTTTGAATTTTCTTCCATTTTTATCATGTTTTTGTATATATAGGGAGGTGAGTGATTTATAACTTGTATATAACCTTTTGAAAATTTGTTTTTTCATCATGAAGACATTGTGAGTATATTCTCACGATCTTAAATAATCTTTAGATATATATTTTATAGTATTGCATTGTATGAAGAAATTAGATTTAATAAATCTCCTGTTCCTATACATTTAAGCTATTTCTATTTAGACTATTACAATAATCAAAACCCTGGGGTGCCGGCGTGGCTCAGTCTGTTGGACATCCAACTTCTGATTTTGGCTCAGGTCGTGATCTCTGGGTGCTGGGATGGAGCCTTGTGTCCAAGCTCAGCAGGGAGTCTGCTTGAGATTCTCTCTCTCCCTCTGCCCTTTCCCTGGCTGTGCACACACACTTTCTCTCTCTCTCAAATAAATAAAAATAAATCTTAAAAAAAGAGCAAAATCCTAAATGTGCAACTTTTAATGAATTCTTGGTTGTTTATTTAAAAAAAAAAACCTAGAAGTTACGTTATTTTATTAAGGGTCTAACTTATGTAAGATCCTTGATAGAAGTTGTCAAATGTCCTCCAAAAAGGCTATACTAATTTCCATTGAGTAGTTTTGTATGAATTAAAAAACATATAAGCAAACAAGAGAAGTCCTCTTATGGCCTCATTGAGAAACAGGTATTAGATTCACTATTAAATTTTGTGTTTTTATAGTTCTTAAAAGTCATTACACAGCCAAAAAACTAATTTGGATGAGTATTATATGGTTTGGTATTTAAGCAAAAATCTTGTGTTATTCTTTAGATTTTAAACCTGTTTCTGTTCCTTGGAAAGCAAAGTTGAGTTTTGTTTTATTTTTTCTGGTTAGTACACTTAAACTCTGTATTTTCATCTAGCTAGCTGAAATGGCTTGATTTTAAAAATAAATTAGTAGTCCTTTATGGTTTCTGTAAGAAAATGCTGCAAAACAATTTAAGTTTCCTGAATTACACCAAACAAAATATATACTAGTTGTTTATTTATGGTCATTTTGCTTTACAAATATTTGGAGACAAAGGATCTGAATTGAAAGAATTAGGAAATGGTCAGAGACCTGCAAGTTTAATCTAGCATTTATCTTAGCGTTAGGATAAGAATTTATTTTTCCAACAGCCAACTATAATGATAAAATTATGAAGTTAAGTAGTTTCAGTCCAGTGTTACTATCTTATACGATTTTAATGTCCTTCTGTGGAATTTGGGGACTCTATCAGGAAAAGACATGCAAGGATCTGCTAATTATTTCTGACACTGACAATAGCGGGTCTGTTTTCTTGAACACAATCAGAGATAGTGTGTGTGACTAAAGGAAAGGTGTGATTTCCCTGTAATAAGTTGACTTTTAAAAGAGAAAGTACAAAAACTTGTTTAGGTCCTAAAATGAATGAAAACAGCACATATAAACTTCTAGTCATACTTCCAAAATCAAAATCTGGTTTTGTTCTCAGAATTTCAAGGGAACTTATTTTAAATCTCAACACATAATTTGCAAATGTCTTACATCCTAGTAGGTGGTATATTCATTTGGAGTTCAGCTTTTGTGGTTATTTGTTGATTGTTGGTTTATATTGCCTTGTTTTCTTTTCTCTTCAATTCTTTGTGTTAAAACTATTCAAAGTTAGGGTTTTTTTTTTTTTTAATTTATATGTTTTTAAAAGAGAGGGAGGGAGAGGTGGGGAAGGAGCAAAGGGAGAGGGAGAGAATCTTAAGCAGGCTCCACACCCAACTTGGAGCCTGATGTGGGGCTTGATCTCACAACCCTAAGATCATGACCTGAACCAAAATCAGGACTTGGAGGTTTAACTGACCAATCACCCAGACACCCGGAAGTTAGTTTTCGATTATCTGAATTGAAACACAACCAAGTAATAAATCCACAAACTATAATAATATTTTTCCTGATTTTGACTATTGCTCAAGTAAAATATGAACACTGTGAATACAAGAGCTCTAACAAGAAATATTATTCTTTTTTAGTCATAAGCAAAATGAGACTTACTGTTCAAAGTTTGCTTCAAAATACAAATGTGGTAAATGACAGAGAGATGGGATTGACTTCTGTCTATGTATTGCAAGGTCTGAAATCTTGACTGCAACAACAGATACTATAAAAAAGTATTATAAAAATTGGTTTGTGAGCTAAAAACACATGAATTGCTCTGCTAAGTTTCCAAATGACAATACATGGAAAAAAATGAAAACAAAAACAAGAAAAGTCAAGCACATGAGCTGCACGGTCTTTACCAACAAAGTGATCCATTTGCAAAAATTATTAGTGGGGATCTGGATTTGAAATGGTGCTGTTTTGAGTTATGATCAAATACTCTTCCCCAGAGCCATACCCTGTAGTCACAGTTCTAGTTTCTTTTTCTTTCTTTCTCTCTCTCTTTTTTTTCTTTCTTTCTTTCTTTCTTTCTTTCTTTCTTTCTTTCTTTCTTTCTTTCATTTTTCTTTCTTTTCTTTCTTTCTTTCTTTCTTTCTTTCTTTCTTTCTTTCTTTCTTCTTTCTTCCTTCCTTCCTTCCTTCTTTCACCTTATGAATATAATAATGCCCTCAACATGCTAGAAATAAATACATGGACTAAAAAAAAGTGTGGATTTATATTTACATGAGCAATGTCATTGCATATAATGTACCTTCATTTAATAAAAATAAGTGTTTGATAACTTTAAGATGTTTCATGAAATCATGATAGAATATATTTATTTTTAAAATTCAAATTTGCCTAAATTAATCAATTGAAGGCAAACACTCATAAAAATAAAATAAAAATTTCCAGGCCCTCAATAATGATATAGCATTGAATTTCATACAGCACCCAAAAGTTCAGAAAAACTGTTGATGATTCTATGGAGGTATTTTATGTAGAAATATATCAATTCTAGACCAACAGAAAGGGCCACAAGCCAGGGAATACAGGTAGCTACTAGAAGCTGAAAAGCCAAGGAAATGCATTTTCTCCTCAGAGCCTCCAAGAGTCAGCACTACTGACACCATGACGTTAGCCCAGAGAAACTGATATTGTTATTACAACCCTACAGAATCCTCAAAGAACAAATTTGTAATTGTTCAAGCCATTAAATCATGGTAATTTATTACAACCCCAATAGGAAGATAATATAGTCTGATAAAACCATGTGCTGGTAAAGATCTACGTTTTTATTCTAAGGGAGGCAAAGTGAATCAATATTACCACTGTTTAACTATTTTGTAAATTCAACCTGGATTTACAGCATAAGATCCAGGGATTCCAATTCTAAATACTTACCCAGAGAAATCCTTACACAAGTGAAGAAATATATATGTAAAAAGCTTCAAAATTTATTGTTTGAGTAGTAAATAACAACGAACAAATGAAATAGCCATAAATGGGGGAATGGATAAATAAATAATTGGTACATTCAAATAATCCAACAATGAATAGCATTAAAAAGGAATGATAGCAGCTACTCACACCAAATTGGGTATGTCTTAGAAATATGTTAAGTGGAAAAAGCATCCCTCAGATAAATACATAGTGTCACCACTTTTTATAGATTTCAAAGGCAAGACAAAAGCAAGGTAATATTTTTTAAAAATCCAATATGGTGGTTTAATATGATGGTTCTCCAAGGAAAAGCAAGAGAATATGAGCAGGCAGGAGCTCAGAGACAGCTTCAAATCTGACAATGTGATTACTCTTAAGGAGGATGGGGAATTCACAGATATGATGGCTTTATTGAGGTGCCAGCTTGGCTAGGCTAGAGTCCCCAGTTGCTCAGGCAAAAACTAATCAAGGTGTTTCTGTGGAGGCATTTTGCAGATATAGTTAAATCCCATTACCCGGTGACTTTAAGTAAGGGAAATTATTTTGGATAATCTGGGTGGACCCAAATGAATCTATTGGAGACTTAAAACCAGGGTTGAGGTTTCCTGAGAAAGAACATATTCTACCTGTTTCTGTAGAGTTCTATTCTGCTCATTATTTTCCCTTCCCGATTGCCTCTCCTCCCCACTCCCTCTTTATATGTGCTGTATTATTTTCTTATTCTATGGTTTATATATAAAGATCATAATCATTGTCTTAGGAGCAGAGTAGAAGGTCAATCTTTAAGTTTGTTTCATTCTTATTTTATTTACTATTATTATTTAGATAACCAGATCATGCAAAAATGCATCATTGTTTAAAATGAAGGGCTTCATAAAATTTTGTAACAATTATTGATAAAGAGTAAAAGGATTACGTTCTTTAAATGAATTAGAATAATCTCATAATTCTGAAAGAGTATTTAAACTCATTATGTTTTAGATCCATAAAGCATTACACAATAGGCCCTGCATATAAGCTGTCATCCACAGAAAGTGGGTTTGATTTTAAAGCATTTATAATTCACAGGTGCCTGGCCAGTCCAATCTCACTGTCCATTTAAATAAAACATAAGAAGATGATACAAATATCTCAACTGCAAACACACATGCATGCACAGAATAAAACTTTAAAATTGGGTTTTCTCTCAAGTCATTACACTGCATTTATATTTGCTGGGAGCTGCTGTGGAATCCCAGCACTTACCCTTCCCCTGATTTCTTCCACCTGCTTTCAGGAATGGCAAACTAATGCTGGAAAATACTAGTTTGAAATCACTCGAGAGCTAGAATGGATCAAACTAATGTAGTAGCTTCCAGAGGAGGAGCAGAAGCCTGAGTGGTAAAAATTGCACAAATGAAAGCAGCTATTTTGTAGGATGAGGAAAGCTAGATGGAAAATGATTTGAACTTTGACAACAATTGCCTCCTGCAGAAGGGGAGAAGAAAGGAGAATAGGAGCACAAGTAGAAGGAAAATTAGGGAGAGAAAGTGCCTGTATGGTGACACCAGCATCATCTCTGACTTTCACTGGATGTACAAACTTGGACAAGTTAATCTTTTCAGAATTGGCCTCCGGCTCTGCAGAATAGGTGTCCGAATAGGATCTTCATTATACGCAGTGGTAGCTTGAGACCTCCTGCATCAGAGGGGTTTGCAACCACCTAATGGCAAGTGGAGAAGGGAATAGAAGGTTTCCTTAAAGCTCCAAAGCAAGCACAGTTTTTACTAGATTCTACTTTATGTTGTTTAAGGGGAAAGGTTACATGATCCCTAATAGCACTGCAGTGATGAATAATGAGATAATACACATAGCACAGTGTTGCCATATCATTAACACTTCGTAAATTCTAGAATTATCAATATTAATTATTAACAAGTCCATCAGTGGACTTGCCTCCTTTCTTTCTTTCTATGTTGAGAATTGTTAATTTTCATGATATCTGTGAGATGTACATAACATAAAACAGATGACTTTGTTTATTTTTAATTTGCCTCAAATTTATATTATGTGATGTGCCTAAATAATGAGATAACTTAATATTTCTGTTTGTAAAGATTTCATTAATACATCATAAAAGGTTTAACTTTTAGTATTTTTCTCAGTGGAAAGCAAAAATCATATCAAGTTTCTTTTAAAGCAAAAAAATGCTGAACTAACTTAAAAATAAAATTAATAGAGCTTTTAAAAACAATTATAAATCACTTCCACAGTCTCCATTAGACATGTTATATAAACACTAAATTAGTCAATATTGCATGCAAAAAAAAGAAGTCTATATATTTATTCTAGGCACATGGCCATATTTTGCTGCTTTTCATCTTCAATATTCCCACATGACTATAAATGATCTTTTTGTTAAAGTGTTGCTATTTCTAACATTTCTCATACATTTGATAAAACAATGAGACAAGCTAGACCAGAAACACATTACCCCTGGAAAATCATTTCAATAGCATGCAAGCTCATCAGTGATGTAGTAACTAAGGTGGTTATTGAAGTTATCAGTTACAACACAACAAATAGGCAAAAACATCCCAAACTGAAAATGGATTCAATGTATAGAGAGGTAATTATCATCATCATCATAATATTAATAATAAAATAAATCATACTTCACTTGGAAAGGAATATATGTTTTCCATGATTTATACAGGCTGACTGAATTTAGGTAAAGCCATTAACTTGGAAGATTAAAAGCATCATGGGTAGTGAACTATGAAATGTGGTTCTCATGAAGGCAATAGTGTTGAAAAACTTTATCATGGTGAAACTGGCTCCCTTTAGAAATGTTCTATAAGATTTTTAAATGAACAAACCATGTTAAAGGTTAAGTAAGATTATCACCACATTTTTCTAGAGGTATTATAGTTTAGCACAAATTAAAATAAACAGGATAAAATTATTTATTTTTCTATTCTCTCTATTCTTATATACTGAATTCAAACTCTAGAATTATAAGCTCATTATATAGGAATTGTTCAAATGCATTCATTGTTTCCTAAAAATATCATTATACTTGCTTCAAACTTAATTTCTCACCTTATTAACTTCCATTCCTATTGTAGTTTTCTAGTATATTCTGCTTCCTCTTAGGCTTCTTTCTCATGCAGTTCATCCTCTTGCTATATAACTCATAAGGCTAATACAACTAATACTTATATAACACACTTCTGGGTCAGGCATAACTCAAAACATATCACATAGACAAGTTTATTTAATGCTCACAATAACCCTATGGGATAGTTTACTATTATCCCTATTTCATAAAGAAGGAAAATTGAAATTAAAATAGAGATACTATGTAATTTGTCAAAGATCACAAGCTGGTCTGTGGGTAAGTGGCAGATCCAGGACTTTTATTTACTTTTATTTTTTAAGATGTCAACATGAATTTAGTGTAGTTTATCCATGTTCATTCATTAACATCTCATCTCTTAGTTTTTATACAATCCCATTTTACTTCCCTTTGCAAAGCAAATCTAAGACATATTATTTATTTATAAATATTTCTGTATGTGTCTCTGAATCATAAGGAATATTTCTTAAGCATAACAAGAATGTCATTGTCAAAGCTACTAATTAGCAATTATTCCTCAAAATCCAGTCAATATTTAAATTTCCATGGCTTATTGGATTATTCAAATGAGGACCTAAACAAGGTCCAAATATTCCATATGATTATTTTAATTTATAATTTAAACTTTAAATTTCTTTTAATTTATAGATTCTCTTCCTTTCTGATTTCCACTGGTTCTTTATTTAATATAAAAAGCAGATTTTGTTCTGTGGAGTTTTCTAAATTCTGAATTTGGCTGATTGCATCTTGTGATGTCATTTAATATGTTCCTCTGTCTCCTATATTCCCTAGAAACTGCTAGCTACATCTAGAGATTTAACATGATTGTGTGTGTGTGTTTATGTTGTTTGGTTTGGTTTAAAAAACTATGCCATCGGTACTGAGCCAGGGTCTGAACCCCATTTGGCTCCAGGGTGTGTTCTCTTAATGACGCTACTACATGCCCTCACAAACACATGCTCTTAACCTTCACAGCTGGATTGTCCCACCTCTGAGAAGCCTTCTATTATACCACAGGTTATCACAGAACCTTAGTTCTCCATTGCCCATAATAGGATACTTACTTTGCATGTAATTTTTTGGTAACATTTATCATATCTGGAGAGTTTGAAATTATTTATTAGTGTATCTTAGTGTATTTTGGTACAAAGTGTTGTGTTTTCATCATCTTTTTGTAGCTAGTGTCTAACCACTATCTGATGTATAAGGAGAGAGTATAATAAATATTTGTGGGGGGAAATGTGTAAAGGAATGGATGAATACAGGATTGACAGAAATGGAGATGCTTAAAAACCACATAACATCTAAGCAAGGACGGATCAGGGCTATAAGTTGAGCAGTACCATTTTAAAATACCAGCTACAGAAAAACTCAGGACCCCAATCCAGAATCCCCAGCAAATTATCATGTATTTTTGACATGTTAAAAGAAAAGAATAAAGTAAAAACTGTGAGGTTTCTTTTATTGTAAATAATAGAAAATAACTTTAGATAATTTAAGAAATAAGAAATACAAATGCAGAGCTCCAAGCAGTAACATCGGGGTGGGGATAGCACTCTTGGAAATGGGAAGATATGGAGCTGAGAGAGAGGAGCACCAAGGGTATTTATAGTGGAACGAACTCTTGTATTCTACATTCTTTGCCACTCTGCTCAAGATTCCATTTCCAGGAGGGAGTCATCAAATCATAAAAACTTGGTCTCATTTCCAGTCTTGGACTAGAGGAGGGCAAGGTCCCTGACTTATAGTCTCACTGAATTGCATCCTATGGAAAAGAGACAATCACTCCAAAGCAAAAGTGCTGCTCTTAAGAAGGAAAAATGTATTTTCAAATTCCTCAGCAAAATTCCCAGCACTACCAATATTTCCGAAATATTTCTGAAGTGCCTACACGGAGAATACGGTCAAGAGCTAGACAAATACAAAATTTGCCCTGATGAAGTTAATAAAAGATACAAGTGTAACAATTGTTCCCAAAAGCCAAGTAGAGAATGCTGTAAAAACATCCAACAGGAGTAACTAACTCAAGTTGGATATTCAGAGAAGGCCTTCCTGAAGAATATACATATAACCTAAATCCTGAAAGATGAGTAAGGATTGCCTAAAGCATGGGGTGGAGGGGAGGGTAAAGTACGTATCAGGATGAAGTAATAAAATGTGCATGATGGTCCTTGGACAAGACCATGAGGCTCTGTTAGTCAACAGAGACAAGCTCAGTACAGATGTAGTGAAGAAAGAGATTAGCTGAAAGATGCAGCCAAAACCCTAGAGAGGAGCCAGGCCAGGAAGAATCCTGTGAGGATTTTGGATTTGATGTAAATGAGAGGGAGAGATTATCATAGGGCTTTAAATAATGATGTGGCTTTTGAATTTTACAACAATCACTCTGATGGCAATACGAAGAATGGCTTGGACAGAGCACAAGTAGAAATAGGAAGACAAATTCTACCAGTGGTCATGGGAATTGAGAGAAATGGATCGATATGAAAAATACGAAAAAGTGGAAGGAGCAGAAGAGATGAAAAGGATGGTGATAGGTGAGGGTGAAAAAAAACAAGGTTTCCCATTTCTGGTCTGAGCAGCCTGATAGAAGGTAGGTCCATTTGTTGAGACAGAGTGCACTGAAGAAACAGCAAGGGCTCTGTAGGAAGACAGAACATTCCGTTTTGATTTGGTTGGCCTGAGGTACTTGTGAATCAAGTAGGGTTGCCAAGTAAGGATTTGAAATACAAATCAGAGCCCAGGAGAGATGTTCTTACTATAAATACAGAGTTAGGGGATATCAGCATACAGAGGTAACTGCAGATACAGTGTAGATGTACATGGTGGGAAATGTAAAAAGGGACAAGAAAAGAAGAACTTTGGACCTGAAGAACAACCGTTTAAATTTGATGACAGGTTTAAGAGGTGACAAGAGACTGAGAAAGGCAAACAAAGAAAAAATTTAGTAGCATGTGGTATGATGAATATTAAGGAGAGAGAAGGTTAAAGGTGGAGGAAGTATCAGCATACTGAAGGCTGTTTGGAAATAAAGTAAAGATTAAAAGTTATCTGCTAGATGGGGCTCCTGGGTGGCTCAGTTGGTTGAGTGTCCACCTTTGGCTGAGGTCGTGATCTCAGGGTCCTGCTCAGGTGGGAGTCTCCCTCTCCCTCTGCCCCTCCGCCCCACCTGTGCTGTGCTTGCATGCTCTCTTTCTCTCAAATACATAAATAAATAAATAAATAAATCAAATCCTTAAAAAATTATCTGCTAGATTTAATTACAGAGAAGTAATTGATGATCTAAGTGAGGAAAGTTCAGTTGATTACTGGGAATGAAAGCCAAACTGGAGAAAGTTAGGGGGTTAGATGTCAGGAAATATAGATAATACATATAAGAAACTTGTTTCAGATGGTTGGACTGTGAAAAGGATGCAAGAAAAGTAGATGATGACAGAGAGAAAAATGGATAACTGTGACTTCAGAAAAATTAGTCCCTTTCAATGGGCAAGATACTGAAATTGAATTATGTTTTATATACAACGAGCCATCTTGTTATATCAGCAATCTTCAACTGTTGCAACCCAGAAGAGCCACCCAAAACTGAGACTGCAGATACAATCTTTTGCAACATAATTCTTCAGGCAGCTATTATAAATAGTAATAGATTTGGCCCTTGTGATGATACCTAAGGCTGAATCTGGACTCAGCAAGAAAGTGCCATGATTGATTGGCTGTGTCTGCCTTTTGCTCAGAACTAGGTACAGATCCTGCCAACTATTTGCTGACAGCATCCTAGAATCTTCAATTGGCAGCATAACCTTCTTAAAGGACGGATTACTTGATAGTCAGGTCAAAATAATTTTGATATAGGGGCGCCTGGGTGGCACAGCGGTTAAGCGTCTGCCTTCGGCTCAGGGCGTGATCCCGGCGTTATGGGATCGAGCCCCACATCAGGCTCCTCTGCTATGAGCCTGCTTCTTCCTCTCCCACTCCCCCTGCTTGTGTTCCCTCTCTCGCTGGCTGTCTCTATCTCTGTCGCATAAATAAATAAAATCTTTTAAAAAAAATAATTTTGATATAAATTCTCTTTATACCTCAAATCCTGTTTGTGCTCAATATGGTATGATATGTATTTATAATACATGACTTATCTTTTATTTTTTTTTATCTAAAGGTATTGCCTCTTCATATTTTGACAGTATATTTGAGCAGAGTTGTCTGGATTTGTAATTATGTTTTTAAAAACTCTGTACATTTACACAGTAGTTGAAATATTTACATGCAATAGTTTTGTTAACATTAACTTTTCAATATTAGCAATAAATGTATATTAATCAAATGAATTTGCTACTTCTCTGAAAAACAGCTGATTGCAACACATTGCAATTTTGTTCCAATGTTGTCACTAAAAGAAATGCATCTTTGCAGTTCAGCTGAGATTCAGCCTGTGAACACAGACCTTGCCTGAACTGCAGATTACATCCACCTCATTGTCAGGACAGAAAAGGGATCTAAATACGTGAGCTTTATTTCCTCTCAGGTGAAGAATTATGGCAGCAAAAGAGAGGCAATGGAGGAATAAGCAAAGCATCAATTTTAAGACAGAGCATTCAACCTGAGTGTTAAATCTGAAAGGACTGGGACAGAAAAGAAAGAAAAGATGTAGGAAGAGACCCCAGACTATCAATTATTTGGGTTGGAATTTTCCTTTGCCTTGAAATGGCAGATGTACCCCAGGGGTCATGTTCAATCACCCCGAGAACACTACAGCTGGACTTCATTGGCAAGTTGACTAATAGACAATTAGAGCACAATAGAAGCCATTTATTTTCCAACCATGTCTCAAATTTGCCAGTTAGTTGAATCTTTAGAGGAATAAACTCACTTTTTAGTTAGTCTTTTTGGTAGCTATACCTAGCTTTTCGTTACTTAAATATCTCCCACACCAACATTATAATGTTAGGTTATGAAGAAACAGACTATGAAGGAAAGTGAATTTTTTAAAAGACATACACTTTTTTAAATGTATTAGAGCAGAAACTACTTCTCTCAATTAATTAATTAGTTCAAATACTATGAGGACATTATCATAAATGAATGTTACTCTTCAGATAGTTTCAGGTGATGTTACAGTTTTTAAAAACATCTCTTCATGGTTTGGTTTGGTTTTTAATAAAAGATGGATATTGAACAAGATGAGGCTATAATTTAAATAAGTGTATGGTACAAAAAAGCTCTAGGAAAAATGACTTAATCACATGGATGAAAACACCATAGAAACGAAGTTTTATTGAAATTTGAAGAAACCAATTATAATGGAATAGTGTTATTGTATGAATATAGGCCTAAGTAAAACTGATTTAATTCAGAATCTGCTGTTGGTATTTTTGCTACTGGCTTCGAAGACACAGTCATAATGATAAACCAGTACCTCGAGTCCTGTGAGCTGAGTGACTTAATAGAAACCTATAAATAAATAGGATTCATAAAGTCTTCCCCCTGCACATCTGGGGTTATTGGATTTGAGATCAATGAACTTTCTTTCACCACATCCACAAGTCATTTGTAATCACTGGGAAAGTTATTTTACTAAGGATGATCAATATTTCCTAGAAATGTAAGAGGCACCAATGTTGATAGAAAAAAAAGGAGGTAACATTGAGAAAATAGAGTTCTTAAGAGAATTCCAGTGGCCAGCTATCTAGAGCACCAGAAATGTGTAACTCAGAACTTCCTAATAGTGTATGTAAGAATTATCTGCTCTATAGTTGTCTAGTATAGAGGACTATAACAACATTTCCCCCAAGAGGAAAAGTTGGAGTGTGCTCTTCTAAGTAAATGCCGGTATATAACAAACTACTTCTCCTGATAGCAGGAGGAATGACTAAAATTATCAGTGTAAAGATTCTATCATAGCAGATACAATTTGTTTCATTTTTCAAGTAAAAGGAATTTTACTTTAAAAATAATTTAACATTTCATATCTATTTATTTTAATAATATTTTCTATTTTGTTACAACAAATATATTAATAATATTAATTATTTAATAATAATAAGTAATAATAAAATGTTTTATTTTTAATAATTCAAACTTACCAGAAAAGTGGTTATTAATCCTTTTACTTTTGTGTTCTTGATTCATTTATTCAAGTTTCATAGTCCTTATGTGCTTTGTGTTTCAGAGGCAAATCACATGATAAAAATGACATTGTTCCTACTTAACAAATTATAGGACCATTATTGTGTGATATGGCATGGTGTCACTAATCAATTGCAGTA
This sequence comes from Ailuropoda melanoleuca, assembly GCF_002007445.2. Taxonomy (NCBI): domain Eukaryota; kingdom Metazoa; phylum Chordata; class Mammalia; order Carnivora; family Ursidae; genus Ailuropoda; species Ailuropoda melanoleuca. Next base: position 174,254,924 of record NC_048219.1, read on the forward strand.
TAAATCAGTCCAGTGATTTTTATAATTAACAAGTTCTGTTTACATTCCATCCTCATAAAATGTTTAGGAATGGAATGATTTTTCTATGCACTAAAACAGTACTTTGAAAATATTAGCAGAAATGTCTTTGAATTAAAAAAAATAAGGGACCAATGGGGCACCTGGGTGGCTCAGATGGTTGGGTGCCTGCCTTCGGCTCGGGTCATGATCTCCAAGTCCTGGGATCGAGCCCCATGTCAGGCTCCCTGCTCAGTGCAGAGTCTGCTTCTCCCTCTGCCTCTCCCCCTGCTTGTGTTCTCTCTCTCTCTCTCTCTCAAATGAATAAATAAAATATTTAAAAAAAAANTGGTGTCACTAATCAATTGCAGTATAAATCAGTCCAGTGATTTTTATAATTAACAAGTTCTGTTTACATTCCATCCTCATAAAATGTTTAGGAATGGAATGATTTTTCTATGCACTAAAACAGTACTTTGAAAATATTAGCAGAAATGTCTTTGAATTAAAAAAAATAAGGGACCAATGGGGCACCTGGGTGGCTCAGATGGTTGGGTGCCTGCCTTCGNGCATGGTGTCACTAATCAATTGCAGTATAAATCAGTCCAGTGATTTTTATAATTAACAAGTTCTGTTTACATTCCATCCTCATAAAATGTTTAGGAATGGAATGATTTTTCTATGCACTAAAACAGTACTTTGAAAATATTAGCAGAAATGTCTTTGAATTAAAAAAATAAGGGACCAAAATAAAAAACAATAAAATGATAGTGATTAAATCACAAGTGTCTTTTGAATTTTGGAGTAACTCATGATTAATTATATCCATCAAAGGTAGTTGACTATTCTTGAATACTCTGGCATTGTTTACAATGCTCCATCAAAAGAAACAGGCAACAGTATAACTTTTATTTATTGTGAATTCAAAATGAAGCAAACATTGAAGTCTCAAGATAATGCTGTTCTTGAGTTTATCACTCAGGATTACTTTTTGTGAAAGAAACAATAATGCTAGAAGTCAAAAAATGACCTGCCAAAATGCACACCTCCAAATAAATTTGAATCCATATCCTAACCCAGGTGCTAAAAAAATCCATGCTTTCTTCTCTGTGTCATACTTGATATCTCTCTTGTTTTTCTCATTTTGAACACCACTGCCATTTTGCCAACTACCCTCAATCCACACCAGCAAAGATGCTGCCCTCTGTTCAAAATTCTAGCCCAGGGGCTCAGGCTCATAATTTCCATCGGAATGTTAATATGGGAGAAAAAGTCAAGGAAATTCAAGAAGCAAAACAGTGCCCAATTTTATATAAATGGAGATGACCAGTTCTACCACTGGCTATTTTTTTTTTAATCTTATAAGACCCGTTTCATTTAATTCTTATTTCAGGCAATACCCCATCTTATTTCTTAGGCATTTCCACTCTAAAGGAGAAATTGCCTTTAGAGGAGTATAGAAGTCATACAGTGTTCAGACTAGAGATGACGACAACTTCCCCCAGTTACAAGACCAGCTACCATTTAAGAAATAGTTTATTTCATCACATATCAGTAACCATTTAACTACAATTAGGTTATACAATTGGACTTCCATGTGTACCTGAGAGGGGAATAGAAAAATATATATATATATTAAAAGCTGCAGGAGGAGGGAGAGTTAGCAAGAAAAGAAACAACAAAGGAACAGAATATTTTTCTATTTTTAGTTTCAGATGAGCATATACATTTATTCCAGTTTCTTGAAAGGTTTTTTTAGCCTTTTCTTTAAAAATATTTTATTTTTTTATTTGAGAGAAAGAGAAAGAGAGGGCGAGAAAGAGTATGGAAGTGGGTCGGGGGTGGGGAAGAAAGGGGAGAGGGTGAAGCAAGCTCGCTGCTGAGCAGGGAGCCTGAACCAGTCCCAGGACCCTGAGATCATGACCTGAGCCAAATCAGACACTTAATATACTGAGTCACCCAGGTGCCCCTTTTTTAGCCTGGATACTTAGGAGAAATAATGGTATGGGAGAGGAAATAATACAGTTTTCTTTTTAGGGAAGGAAGAAACCTAGTTATGTCCCTGGTTCTCTTTTCTTTCACATACCATTTTTGATCACAACTTCTTGTGTCTCTTATCTTCCATATAGTAGTCTGTTATGGCTGCTGTAACAAAATACCACAGACTGGGTGACTTAAACCACAAAAATTAACTTTCTCATAGTTCTGGAGGCTAGAAGTCCAAGATCAAGGTGCTATCAGGGTTGGTTTCTGGTGAAACTCTCCTCTTCACTTATAGACTTCTACCTTCTCACTGTCCTCACATGGCTTGTCCTCTGCACATACGGAGAAAGCGAGAGAAATCTGCCAGGTATCTTCCTCTTTCTACAAAGATATCAGTCCTACTGGATTAAGGTCCCACCATCTGATCTCATTTAATCTCTATGACATCCTTACAGGATCTATCCCCAAATGTAGCCATGTTGGAGGTTAGAGTTTCAACGTATGAATTCAGGAGTAACATATTCAGTCCATAACATTTCCATACCTGGTTTTAAGAATTGAAATAAAATGTCTTTTTTCTCTTTCTTTCTTCTTTCTTTCTTTCTTTCTTTCTTTCTTTCTTTCTTTCTTTCTTTCTTTTTCTTTCTTTCTTCTTTTTTTCTTTCTCTCTCCTTTTTCAATAGGGATAATTCTTAGGATAGGGTCTGATGTATTCTGAGTATTTGCCAAATAAAAGAACTTGACAATAAACAAACAAACAAACTTGATAGATGATCACAAGTTATGTTTGTGTTTCCCCCACATGACTGAAAGAAATATTGAGCAATTCTGGCCTTACTGGGCCCCAAGTTGGGAATAAGCATCTGAATTCAGAAATGGGTATTTTTGGAGGGAAGTAGAATAGACCTGAGATTGGATAAAAAGTGACATCCAGAGTGGATTAGACTTCCAAGCTAGGAAACAAACTGTTAGGAAACCAAAAAGAAATTACCATGGTTTTAAAGGGCAGATACATATTCAAGGCCAGAACATCAAAGTAGATCAAACATAGATGGGACGCCATTGTCCCTGTGTCAGAATGCAGAAGTCAGAGCACCTGGACAAATGAAAGCCCGAGAATGGCTGAAGCCACAATGAGAACAAGGAAGTACAGGGGAATGCCTGGGAAACATCAGACTGAACACTGCTGGATGCCTGGTATTATCCCATCCAGTTTCTCCTCCTGCTTTCCCAGGTAAACCATTCTCCCCTAGAAGACCCTTAAAAAATATGTACTTTCTGTTGGTGGGAATGTAAATTGGTATAACCACTATGGAAAAATGGTATGGAGGTTCCTCAAAAAAATTAAAAATAGAAACACCATACAATCCAGTAATTCCCCTACTGGGTATTTCCTCAAAGAAAACAAAAAGACTAATCCCAAAAGATATATGTATCCCTATGTTTATTGTAGCACTGTAGCCAAGATATGAAAGCAATGTGTGTCCATCTACAGATGAATGGGTGAAAAACATGTGGTGTATATACAATGAAATATTACTCACTCATAAAAAAAGAAGGAGCTCTTGCCATCTATAACAACATGGATGGACCTAGAGGGTATTATGTTAAGTGAAATAAGTCAGACAGAGAAACACAAATATCCAAACGATTTCACTTGTATGTGGAATCTAAAAAACAAAAACAAACAAACAAAAAAACAGAAAAACACTCATAAATACAGATAAACAATAGTGTTTGCCACAGGGGAAGGGGAATGGAGGAATGGCAAAATAGGTACAGGGATTAAGAAGCACAAACTTCCAGTTATAAAATAAATAAATCATGGAGATGGGGATGCAGCATAGGGAATACAGCCAATAATATTGTAATAACATTGTATGGTGACGGATGGTTGACTATACTTATTGTGGCAAGCATTTTGTAATGTACAAAATCACTATGTTGTACACCCGAAACTAATATATATCTAATAAGCAAAAAATATTTTAAAAGTACCTGGTTTCTAACAACTATAAATATCACATTGCTTAAATGACATTCTTTAAGACAGACACATATTAATTATGTAATTCTAATATTAGAAAAAAATGCATTGGGTGAAATGGAGAAAGAAAAGAGTTTAATTAGATGATCAGAATTCTAATCTCCATCAGAACTGCGGTGAAGAGAGAGCTTCATCTGGAGACCTCTAAGGAATATATAATGGGTTTTGTTGGATGCTCTCTCTCATCAACCCCACCTTTTCTTTCTAATTTTGAGAGAATGAATTCTAAAAAATCTACAAAGTATTTTAATTCTCTCTGAAAAATGTATGTATATGAATAGAAAGTAATATTTATGTAAAGCAATTGCTTGTCATTTTGAGACTAAAGTATAAAGCTCATTTTTGTTTGTTAAAGAACAGGAAAAAATGCATCAGATTAGTTCTATCAAATTCAATAAAATAGTATTTTCTGTTTTATATAAGGATGTCTATGAAATTAATTACTCCATCAATGAAAAAAAATGTTAAGCAAATAAAAAAAGCAAAGATGGTATTGTAAAGTCATATCAGTTAACTTCAGCCTTATCCCTCTCAAAAAAATTATAAAAGTTAAACTGTAGAAGCAAAAGTCATGATATTTTATTACAACAAAGACTAATTAATATTTAGGTAAATTAAAGAGCTCTAAAATAGCAATGTAGTCATCAGAATATATTTCATATGGAAAAACAGCTAATTTATTAATATACCTTTTTATGGAATATATTTCTTAGGTTTATGTGGTATAAAAACAGAAGGAAAACCTTTGAATGATTTATCTTTTTTTTTTTTAAAGATTTTATTTATTTATTTGACAGAGATAGAGACAGCCAGAGAGAGAGGGAACACAAGCAGGGGGAGTGGGAGAGGAAGAAGCAGGCTCATAGCGGAGGAGCCTGATGTGGGGCTCGATCCCATAACACCGGGATCACGCCCTGAGCCGAAGGCAGACGCTTAACCGCTGTGCCACCCAGGTGCCCCTGAATGATTTATCTTTAAATGGAAAAAGAATATCCACCCAAGTGAGGATAATCTCACATAAAGTAGAAAAACGGCAAGGGATTTCAAGCTCTTCCAAATCTGTGGTTCTCTTAAGATAAGGGAAAATACATAAAGTCACTTGAAATTCACGGAACTTTTCAGTCACTAAATAGTTTTTTTTTTCAAAATGAAAGCCAGAAATTAAAAAGGAAAACTAGAAGCTAAAGGGAAACTAGAGCCATACACTAATGATAAGTGGAAGAAAACACCCATCTCGTTATAAGAGATGGATCTTTATTTAGCTTTTGAAATTAGAACTTTCAACTATAAACAACCACTTTAAAACTTTTCATTTCAGGGGTGCCTGGATGCCTCAGTCAGTTAAGTGTCTGCCTTCAGATCAGGTCATGATCCCAGGGTCCTGGGATCAAGCCCCGTGTCCATTGGGATCCCTGTTTAGTGGGAGCCTTCTCCCTCTCCCTCTGCTCCTCCTCCCACTTGTGCCCTCTCTCGTGTATGCTCCCTCTCTCTGAAGTAAATAAATCTGAAAAAAAAAAAAACCTTTTCATTTGAAATCATCCCTAAAATTACTTTTTAAAAAATGTTTCAAGCAAGTTTGGCGAGGAGTCCTAATGTAGAACAGAATTGCTGCAACTCTACAAATAGAAAAGTGACCATTTTCTTCAAGGTAGGAGGTGCAGAGAAGTGAATCCAAGGTGATATATGGGAAGATAAACCATGGGGGGTGGGGAGCCTCCATCATCTGGCTACCAGAAAGTGATATAGCAGCAGAGTGCTGAATCAGAACTCTTAGAAATCTGCTCCAGTGAGGGATGCCACTCAGGTGGCTAAGCAGTGCGGAATCCTAGGTGGGACAGACCAAGTTCACCCATCACACAGAAATGCAAAACTCAAGTGCTAGGGGAAAATAGTATACAGTATATAGAATTTATGTTTTTTCTTTCATGATTCTTTAGTCTTTCATTTTAATTTTTTTCTCTTTCCTTTTCAACCAATTTCTTATTTTATCGACTCTTATTTTTATCTTTTTTAATTTTCATTTTTACATTTACATTCTATCTTTTCAGTGTATTTAATTTATTTTTGTATATATGTAATTTTTCTATTTTTACAAGTTTGGGATGCAGTTTCTTCTAACAAACAGACCACAATAAACCTAGGACATAGTGTACTTTCTGTTCTGTTCATCTGTCTGAATATATTCTTTTTTTTTTTTTCTTTCAGTTTCGGGACTCTTCTGATTTGTTTAGTATATATTTCTCTGGGGTTGTTGTTCCCATTTTAGTATTTTGTTGTCTCCTTCATCTAGTCTTCTCTGGATAGAATGAGAAGATGGAAAAACTCAACTTAAAAAAGAGAACAAGAGACAGTACTGACTGCAAGGGAACTAATCAGTATGGACATAAATAAGATGTCAGAACTAGAGTTCAGAATATTGATCATAAGGATACTAGCTGGGCTTGAAAAAAGCATAGAAGACACTAGATAATCCCTTTCTGGAGAAATAATAGGAATAAATCTAATCAAGTTGAAATAAAAAAGGCCATTAATGAGGTGCAATCAAAAAATGGTGGCTCTAACTGCTAGGATAAATGAGGCAGAAGAAAGAATTAGTAATACAGAAGACAAAATGATAGAGAATAAAGAAACTTAGAAAAAGAGAGAGAGAAACAACTACTGTATCATGAGGGGAGAATTCAAGAGAGAAGTGGTACCAAAAAGTGACAGAATATTAGAGTATTTGGGATCCCAGAAGAAGAGGAAAGAGAGAGAGGGGCAGAAGGTATATTGGAGCAAATTATAGTTGAAAACCTCCCCAATTTGAGGAAGGAAATGGGCATTCAAGTCCAGGAGGCACAGAGAATCCCCCTCAAAATCAATAAAAATAGGTTAACACCTCGACATATAATAGTGAAGCTTGCAAATCTCAGAGACAAAGAGAAAATCCTGAAAGCAGTTCAGACAAGAGGTCTGTAAACTGCAAGGGTAGAAACATTAGATTGGCAGGAGACCTATCCACAGAGACCTGGCAGGCCAGAAAGGATGGGCATGATATATTCAGGGTGCTAAATGAGAAAATTATGTAGCCAAGAATACTCTATTCAGCTAGGATGTCATTCAAAACAGGAGAGATAAAAAGCTTTCAGGACAAACAGAAACTAAAAGAATTTGTGATCACTAAAACAGCCCTGCAAGAAATATTAAAGGGGATCTTTTAGGTGAAGAGAGAGCCCAAAAATAACATAGACCAGAAAGGAATGTAGACAATGTAAGAAAAAGTGACTTTACAGGTAAAACAATGGCACTAAATTCATATCTTTCAATAGTTACTCTGAATGTAAATGGGCTAAATACCCCAATCAAAGGACATAGGGTATCAGATTGGATAAAAAAGCAAGAAACATTGATATGCTGTCTGCAAGAGACTCATTTTAGACCCAAAGACACCTCCAGATTGAAGGGGGGGTAGAAAATCGTTTATCATGCTGATGGACACCAGAAGAAAGCTGGGGTAGCAATCTTTATATCAGACAAATTAGATTTTAAACCAAAGACTGTAATAAGAGAGGAGGAAGGGCACTATATCATAATTAAAGGGTCTATCCAACAAGAATATCTAACAATTGTAAATAGTTATGCCCCTAACATGGGAGCAAGCAATTATATAAGCCAATTAATAATGAAATTAAAGAAACACATTGATAATAATACAATAATAGTAGGGGACTTTAACACCTCACTCACTGCAAGGGACAGATCATCTAAGCAGAATATCAACAAGGAAACAAGGGCTTTGAATGACACACTGGAACAGATGGACTTCAAAGATATATACAGATCATTCCATCTTAAAGCAACAGAATACACATTCTTCTCCAGTGCAAATGGCACATTCTCCAGAATAGATCACATACTGGGCCACAAATAGGTCTCAACTGGTACCAAAAGATTGGGATCATTCCTTGCATATTTTCAGACCACAGCGCTTTGAAACTTGAAACCAATCACAAGAGGAAACGTGGAAAGAACTCAAATACATGGAGGTTAAAGAGCATCCTATTAAAGAATGAATGGGTCAACCAGGAAATTAAAGAAGAATTTTAAAAATTCATGGAAACAAATGAAAATGAAAGCACAATTGTTCAAAACATTTGGGATGCAGCAAAGGCAGTCCTAAGAGGGAAGTATATAGCAATTCAAACTTTTCTCAAGAAACAAGAAAGGTCTCAAATATACAACCCTAAACTTACACCTAAGGAGCTGGAGACAGAACAGCAAATAAAGCCTAAACCCAGCAGGAGAAGAGAATGAATAAAGATTAAAGCAGAAATCAATGAAATAGAAACCAAAAAAACAAAAAACAAAAAACAAAAAAACCAGTAGAACAAATCAATAAAACTAGGAGCTGGTTCTTTAAGAATTAATAAGATTGGCAAACCCTTGGCCAGACTTATCAAAAAGAAAAGAGAAAGGACCCAAATAAATAAAAAATCATTAATAAAAGATGAGAGATCACAACCAACACCAAAGAAATAAAAACAATTATAAGAACATATTATGAGCAACTATATACCAACAAATTAGGCAATCTAGAAGAAATGGACACATTCCTAAAAATGTATAAACCACCAAAACTGAAACAGGAAGAAATAGAAAACCTGAACAGACCCACAGCCAGCAAGGAAATTGAAGCAGTAATCAAAAATCTCCAAACAAACAAGATTCCAGGGCTGGATGGTTTCCCAGAGGAATTCTACCAAACATTTAAAGAAGAAATAGTATCTATTCTTCTGAAGCTATTTCAAAAAATAGAAATGGAAGGAAAACTTCCAAACTCATTGTATGAGGTCACCATTACCATTACCAGACAAAGATCCCACCAAAAAGGAGAATTACAGACCAATGTCCCTGATGAACATGGATGTAAGAATTCTCACCAGGATACTAGCCAATAGGATGCAACAGTACGTTAAAAGGATTATTCACCATGACCAAGTGGGATTTATTCCTGGGCTGCAAGGGCAGTTTAACATCTGCAAATCAATCAATGTGATATACTACACTAATAAAAGAAAGGACAAGAACCACATGATCCTCTCAATAGATTCAGAAAAAACATTTGACAAAGTATAGCATCATTTCTTGATTAAAACTCTTCACAGTGTGGAACATACCTCAGTATCATAAAAACCATATCCAAAAAAGCCCATAGCAAATATCATTCTCAATGGGGAAAATCTGAGAGCTTTCCCCTTAAAGTCTGGAACACAACAGTGATGTCCACTATCACCACTGCTGTTCAACATAGTACTAGAAGTTCTAGCCTCAGCAATTAGACAACAAAAAGAAATAAAAAGCATCCAAATCAGCAAAGAAGTCAAACTGTCACTCTTCAAAAATGACGCAATATTCTATGTGGAAAACCCCAAAACTCCACCCCAAAATTGCTAGAACTCATACAGGAATTCAGCAAAGTGGAAGGATATAAAATCAATGCACATAAATCAGCTGCATTTCTATATACTAACAATGAGACAGAAGAAAGAGAAATTAAGGAGTTAATACCATTTACAATTGTACCCCAAACCATAAGATAGCTCGGAATAACCCTAACCAAAAAGGTAAAGGATCTGTGCTCAGAAAACTACAGAACACTCATGAAAGAAATTGAAGAAGACACAAAGAAATGGAAAAAAGTTCCGTGCTCATGGATTGAAAGAACAAATATTGTTAAAATATCTATTCTACCTAGATCAATCTATACAGTCAATACAATCCCTATCAAAATTCTTTTTTTCATAGAGCTGGAACAAACAATCCTAAAATTTGTATGGAACCAGAAAAGAACCCAAATAGCAAAAGGAATGTTGAAAAAGAAAACCAAAGTTGGTGGTATCAAGGTTCTGGACTTCATGCTATATAACAAAGCCATAATATTCCAGGCAGTATGGTACTGGCACACAAACAGACACATAGATCAATGGAACAGAGTAAAGAACGCAGAAATGAACCCTCAATTCTATGGTCAACTGATTTTCAACAAAGCAGGAAAGAATATCCACTGGAAAAGCCAGTCTCTTCAACAAATGGTGTTGGGAAAATTGGACAACCACATGCAGAAGAATGAAACTGGACCATTTTCTTATACCATACACAAAAATAGACTCAAAATGAATGAAAGACCTACATGTGAGACAGAAATCCATCAAAATCCTAGAGGAGAAAACAGGCAACCACCTCTGTGATCTTGGCCACAGCAACTTCTTGCTAGACATGCCTCCAAAGGCAAGGGAAGCAAAGGCAAAAATGAACTATTGGGATTTAATCAAAATAAAAACCTTTTGCCCAGCAAAGGAAATTGTCAACAAAACCAAAGACAACTGACAGAGTAGGAGAACATATTTATAAATGTCTTATCAGATAAAGGGCAAGTGTACAAAATCTATAAAGAACTTATCAAACTCAACACCCGAAGAACAAATAATCCAATCAAGAAATGGATAGAAGACATGAACAGACATTTTTTCAAAGAAGACATACCGAAGGTCAACAGACATATGAAAAAGTGCTTAACATCACTTGGCATCAGGGAAAAGCAAATCAAAACCACAATGAGATAGCACCTCACACTGGTCAGAATGGCTAAAATTAACAAGGCAGCAAATGACAGATGATAGCAAGGATGAGGAGAAAGGGGAACCCTCCTATACTATTGGTAGGAATGCAAGCTGGTGTAGCCACTCTGGAAAACAGTATGAAAGTTCCTCAAAAAGTTGAAAATAGAGCTACCCTATGACCCAACAATTGCAATACTAGGTATCTACCCCAATGATACAAATGTAGTGACCCAAAGAGGTACCTGCACCCCAATATTTATAACAGTAATGTCCACAATAGACAAACTATGGAAAGAGCCCAGATGTCTATCAAGGGATGAATGGATAAAGAAGTGGTGGCATGCATATATATAGGAATACTCCTTGGTTCAAAAAAATGAACTCTTGCCATTTGCAATGATGTAGTTGGAACTAGAGGGTATTATGTTAAGCAAAATAAGTCAATTGGAGAAAGACAATTATCATATGATCACATTCATATGTGGAATTTAAGAAACAAAACAGAAGAGAATAAGGGAAGGGAGGGAAAAATTAAACAAGATGAAATCAGAGAGGGAGACAAACCATAAGAGACTCTTAATTATAGGAAACAAACTGAGGGTGCTGGAGGGGAGGGGGGTGAGGGGATGGTGTAACTGGGTGGTGGACATTAAGGAGGTCACATGATCTAATGAGCGTTGGGTATTATATAAGACTGATGAATCACTGAAGTTTACCTCTCAAACTAATAATATACTATATGTTAATTGAATTTAAATAAAAATATTTTTAAAAAATGAAAAAATATTTCAATAAAAAAATAAAAAAAGTAAGTTTCGTGAATTCAGACCTCAGCATCTTAGAAATTCATCTGGATAATCGGGACACCTTTTAAAAGCTAATTTATTCTTTTACAATTTCTAAATTACTTATTCCACCATACTTTAGTTTAAGGCTTAATTTTTTGGAGTCACTGACACATTTGCAAACCCCTTTTCCCTAGAAAAATGCAAATGTACATATGCAAAAGACAATTTATTTCCAGGACCACTTAGAGCCTTAGGTTCAGAATCTCTGGCTCATACCCTTATCTAACCATGTCACCCCTTGGAGTGGGAAAATTTATCAAGTAGTGTTATTTGTTTGCTTGTTTATTTTTGTCTTCCATAAGATAATTTAATGATAGAAAGGACAATCATGCATTTTGCTTACTAGGATGATAAACCAGTAAGACTATTAAAGTTGTGCCTCATACAAAAGCACCTGGCAGTGGGAGTGGAGATAGGGTGAAGGTTGACATCACCAGCTCATGAACCCTGGAGCTGGGCTGTCATTAGCCTGGAGAATGAAGACTTTTTTTTTCTAATTCGTCTGCCTAGAAGGGTGCGTTTTCCATTAAATGTTACTGATTATTGTCTTGTTTTTCAGGACTTCTAATTTATGATTTTTGTACAGTAGGCACAAAGAAAGCTTACATACATAAAAATGAGTATACACATACAAACACACACACTGCCACTCCCACCATGGCCACCACACCAAATTAAGAAATTCTGATGATTAAAAATCACAATCTTACTATTCTGGGATTAGTTTTAATTCATTCCTTTCAATCCCATTTCTATTTATTTATTTATTTATATTTATTTATTTATTTATTTATTTGAGAGAGAGAGATAGAGACAGCCAGCGAGAGAGGGAACACAAGCAGGGGGAGTGGGAGAGGAAGAAGCAGGCTCCCAGTAGAGGAGCCTGATGCGGGGCTCGATCCCAGAACCCTGGGATCACGCCTGAGCCGAAGGCAGATGCCTAATGACTGAGCCACCCAGGCGCCCCTCAATCCCATTTCTATTCAGAAAGATGTTTCTTTCTTTGCTCATGTTTTCAAATTTCCATCGGTGATCAAGATATTATGAAAAAATATTTAGCAAGGCAGATTCTCTTTCTTCCTAGAGACTATAGTCTAACAGTGAAAGGTCATTTTTAGTTAGTAGGAGCAATTACTTTGTATTCCTCGTAGCTCTGGACACAGAATTTTGTAAGAGAAAAGAGACTTGGGATCCCTTAGGAGAGAGGAGGATTTTTATTTAATTCTTGACTCTGAGTGTGTGCGATGGCTTCATCTCCATCACCCACAGGGAACTGAGATACTTAGCATGTACCTTTCTCTTGAGCTTGATTAATTCTCTTGGATTAATGCTTGTTGAAACACCATCCGATGCCCCCTAAAGCCAAACCTTGCCCATGTAGGAAGTCACATCTGTTCCCTCTGATTCTCTGCCCTGTCTCCGTAACCATTTTCAGGTGGTTTCTATGAAACTGAAACTTTATGCGTTCAAACAATACCACTTTGCCACCTTGATTAGGGTGTCTATTCCAGCAGAGAGCTCTGGCTAACTGAGATAATACTGCTGGATTTATACAGGGCCAGAATCTTCATGTAAAGAGGAAACCTTTCTGTGGCTTCCATAGGTTTTCCTTCAATCACTGAAGACTGCGGATGTTAGTAGGCTTAGCCCTTTTATTATATAAGCAGTCATTTATCATTTCTTTAGGAAAGAATTCTGTCATTTGTCCTTATGTGTATTGATTAAATTGATACATTTTTTAATACTCAAATTTAGTGCAAATTCAGTCTTGCTACCACGTGTTCACTAAGCATGCGATAAATATTTATTGCTGCTGATGAGTTCAGGAACCGGAATTTGCCAGTACCTACTGTGATCGACAGCTGCAGAAGAATTGGATGCAGTCATTGTCCAGCACAAGCGCCCATGTGCTGCAAAAATCTGGAGAGGCTATCACAATGGCTAGCGTATGGCTCGCTGCCCCTCCATCCCAGGTGTTATGGGTTAAACCGCCCTTGTCACGGTCCAGCCCTGACAGCATGAAGCAGAGTTAAAGTTGTTGCAGATGCTTTTGATTCAAATTCATGCTGAGCTTTCCCTGATCAGCATGTTCCTTTGGGCAATAGCACAATTTCATCTTGTTCAAGCTGTCTACGTTCCTGTTTACTTAGGTTTGCAAATGGAACTTTCGCACTCAAATTAGTACTGACAGTACAACCTGCAAGGGTTCTAAATCCTCATTTGCCTTCATTCTGAGGGACAGCACTCTATTTTCAAAGCAATATTGATTTATATCAAAATTGCTCTCATGGTATGAAAACATAACAACATGAAAATGCATGGCATGGAAACCCTGCGATCTTGATTTTAAATGCAGCGATCTGGGTGTTAAAATCAACACCAAGGGCATCTAACTCCTTGACCACCAGCATTGTTTCTTTCATGTTTACTGTCTATTTTTCTCATGAAGCAAAGATACATGTATAAACAAGAGAAAAAAGATATTCAGGATTGTAATTCCATAGTGCATGAACATGATTTTTTTCTTAATATATAAATAATTTCTGACTTAAAAATTTTCTTTGGCTGGGGTTGTGGCTGCACTATCTGGAGACTCGGTGCCATGATAAGCTGAGGGTAGGTGACATCACCTGTAGCAGTCAGGACTCGAGGCAGGCCAAACAATGAAAAGAAAACCTAGAGGGAATGAACTGTGTCTCATTCTGGATTAGTCCTATTGGATGAGAAATCTTGGGTAAAGTCACTAAATCACAGTGTTTCCTTTTCTGAACAATGGTCAGTTTGTATGGGAGCTGTGGTTCTCACTCCTTGTTCACCCCTGCTTCTCATAATCACCTCAAGAACTTAAAAAAAAAAATACATACCAGAGTCCATCCAGATGAACTTAAGTCAGAATTTCTGGGCATGGAAACTGGGTATTGGTCCAGTGAATGTTCCCCGGGCTCCTGTAGTCACCTGGATGAGGAAGATCTAAAGCTCTCATTATATAAACAACCTCCCACTTTCAACTCCACAACTCACATGGGATGTCAGCTTTAAATGGTGTCTTTAATTCTTGAGACTTTCTGGAATTCTGCATCATGAACAGGCTTGCCTCTCATTGCAGTCCTCTTGGCTGCCATTTATACACCTTCTTCCTCTGCAATCTTCCGTCCACTTTCTTGGATTNTGTCTTTAATTCTTGAGACTTTCTGGAATTCTGCATCATGAACAGGCTTGCCTCTCATTGCAGTCCTCTTGGCTGCCATTTATATACCTTCTTCCTCTGCAATCTTCCGTCCACTTTCTTGGATTAAAAAAAAAAGGTTTCTATCTCTTATCTGTTCTTATCTTCTCATTTTGAAGGATTTCTACCTCTTTCCTTCCACTTACTAGCATAATGGTGTCTTGAGAAAGAGTAGAGATCTATGTATTTAATCCATTGTGTATAAGGAGACGCATTTCCTTCTTGAGCCTCCACTAGAGAGCTCAATTGCCACATAGCTGAGAAAATTATGTGATGTACCTTCAACCTTCATTTTCCTCAGAGAAGCAAACTCATCTGTTGCATATTTTTAGTCATTTCTGGGGTTGTGAGGGGAAGAAACTTGCCGCATTATCCCAGAAGCATTCTTTTTTTCTTGTACCTTCTTTCCATATCCCTAAATCTGTCAATGCCCTCTCTTTTCTGCGCTGTCCTTTATAAATCTTACTTCTATTTTCCCTCGTGAGAGGTCTTTCAAACTCCGTACATATAAACTGTGTTACAACTGGTCTAATGGAGAAATAATAACAATTTGAAAAGATTTAGGAAAGAAATTAGAATGTTTTTAAAAAGGGGGGATTCTTTTTGAACAGTGCTAGAAAACATTCTTCTTTATCTTGAAAGAAATCTAAAGATGAAAACCGAAAAGAGCCTAGAGTCCTTGTGGACTTTTTAAAATAAAAGCAATGGAATACATGATCAAAAAATTCAGAGTACTAAAAGGGAAAACCTGGAATTGGAAAGCTTTTTATCACCTCCCACAAGCATCCACTCCAGGATTAACTACTCTTACCTAAGTGCTAATATTTTATTCCTCACACATCCGTGTATACAGAATTATAGGTCTATAGATCTATATTACTAGTAATAACATTTTTGAAACATAAAAGGAATTGTAGAACTAATGCTGCTGTTCAGCTTTTGTCATTTAATCTAATGTGAACGTCTAGAAATAACTCAAACTTGCATGTTCAATTCGATGCCTGTGGAAGCATCTACAGGAAGTGAACAGGGAATATTCAATCATCATGAAGAATGCACAGTATCCAACTAACATTATTTTATCTTTGGAAATCTGAAAGCCTTTCTAAAAAAGAAAACTTTTGTATAAACTTATAAACTTCTTCAGTCTCAAGTTATTTCTCAGTGTTGGTTTAATTATAATTTTAATTACCTTTTTCTTACTTTTTTTTCAGTGTTAGCAGTACTGGAAAATTCAGATGGATCACTGATGCCACCTCTAGAGATATACCTGAAATCAGCTCAAAACAAAATCACCTTGATCTTAAACACTTTAATAAACTCACTGAAGCTTAATGACTTCAATTGTTTTCATCACCACATATGTCCCTAAAAGCACTCTAATTTCATATGTTTCACAATCGTAACAAAAATAATTATTTTCAACCTCAATATTTTGAATCTGTGCAAGTATCAAAAATAAAAACAATCTAAACACAATACATGCTTAATCGTATTTTTAAAAATTTGAAACTGTGGTTTGTATCTAGAAGTTTATCACAATTTTATAACGTGTGTGTGTGTGTGTGTGTATACAGTTGACCCTTGAACCACATGGGTTTGAACTGCATGGGTCCGCTTATACATGGGTATTTTTTTTTAATAAATTCAGTATAGTACTGTAAATGTATTTTCTCTTCCTTATGATTTTCTTAATAACATTTTCTTTTCTATAGCTTACTTTATTGTCAGAATATTGTATATAATATATATAACATAGAAAATATACGTTAATTGACTGTTTATGTTCTCAGTAAGGCTTCCTGTGAATAGTGGATTATTAGTAGTTGTCTTTGAGGAGTCAAAAGTAATATGCAAATTTTCAACTGCGCAGGGAGTCAGCATCCACAACCCCTACATTGTTCAAGGGTTAATTGCGTATTTATATGCATATATATGTATGTATATATAATGCATTCATTTATATGCTATATCACATTCCCATACACACACAAACACACACAAACACACAATTTTTTGTTTTCAGAAAAATGAAAATGGAGATCACTGGTGAGCTGAGTTATCTTTTTTTATATTTTATTTTCAAGGAAGCTCCATGAGTAGTGTGGAGCCCAACATGTGGCTTCAACTCATGACCCTGAGATCAAGACCCAAGCTGAGACCAAAAGTTGGATGCTTAACTGACTGAGCCACCCAGGCACCCACTGAGTTATCTTTTTAAAGTATTCTCTTTTTGGATACTTACCATACATTTTTCTAGTTTTTCAAAATTAACACATTCTTGAAGTTCTAAAAATTAAATATGATTCTCTTAAACTGGTGCTTTTAAGAGATCTGTGCAAACCCAGAAGAGTGGATGCCAAGCAGAATTCTGATTATGGTAGATGTGGGAATCCACTTTTGTCCAGTTCTTGAATGTCTTTCAACATATGTTTATTTCATATAGAAGAATTTGTTAGGCCTGGTTGGCTGGTATTTATAGTCAGGTACATAATGAGGCCATTTGGATTTTAATTATTTATTTATTATTTATAATATTATTTAATAATTTATTTATTTATGTGGTGAAGGAAGTGGAGATGAAGAGTGAAAGAGACAAAGAATGTTTTCATAATGTTCTCATTTAGTGGTGGTTGTTTCTACTGAACTCACTACTGTCCCTGGATTTCCCAATGCTTTTCCCTGACGCATGCTTCTCTATTCACTGCTTCTCTGTCCTTTATCACTTACCATGTTGGTTGTATGGGGTTCTCCTTAAGAGCTGGCACTAGATTTTGATCATTCAGAAACAAAAGATGATATGAACAGTGACCACATTATGGAAGCTAAACATATTAGAGGTTAAATATAAAACTGTGCAACAATTCATTCCCACCAAATAGTTCTTAAACACCTATACTGTGTTCAGAACAGGATAACTCTGTGGGGCAAACTAAAGAAAGGGGTGCTGTCTTGTATTTTTACAGTCTGAGCTAGTTGCAGAAATTAGATTTAAAACATAAACCAATTTGAGAACAAAAACCATTTAATTTTGAACATTAGAATTGCAAATTGTTGATTTCTGTCAATTGCTCAACACCTTGCTGGTGATAAGACACCCACCCTCAGGGAACTGATTGTCTTACTCTCCCTTATCTCCTTTCTTTTCCCATTCTAGGACTTGGCCATCTAAGGTCTTGTGGTTTTCTTTCTAGATTACCCCCACCCACTCACAATCTGTTACCACAATCACACTCTCAAGTCATGGCGGATGTCATCAGGGAGGTCATCACTTAGCTTTGTGGATACAGAAGTGGCCTGAAATAAATAGGGATTTTTCCCATTCTCTCTTTGTCCTTTCTAAACTCCATATTCGTGCTTTTGTGTATAAATGATGAACATAATACAAAGTACTTCTGAAAGTGGATCCCTGCTTTTGGACCACTGTTTGACAGTTATATGATCTAGGTAGGTATTATAAGATGTGGACCCATTTTTGTAAGGAATAAGTCCATAATAATAGAAAAATGTGATCATTTAAAAATTCCCAAAGAAAGATAGTATAGAAATTGAACAGTTGTGGTTAAAAGGAGTTGATAGTTATAACTGAGTTTCTAAGTATATTGGAATAGAACACATTAATAAAGTAAGAATGAAAGTTTAGAAAAAAATCCCTTCCTCATCACTAAATGCGTAGGAGTGATATGTCTTGATTTCCACTTGTGCCGTGGCTACATTGTTTCTGGTTGGTGCTGTGCTTGCAATGAAATCAGCTGTGATTAATTAACTCCATTAGGAAACTCAAGTATGAAATATTTCAAATCAACTCAAAGTGCACATTTGAACATTATAAATGGTTCTAAACTTTAAAGTCAATCCATCATCTTCTTCAGAACTATGTTTTCCCCAGTATTAATGTTGCCTCCAATTATGCACATTTTTGCACATGACTATTAACTACAGATTTCAGAGGGAAGAATCTCAGGCTCAAATTTACAGTTTTAAGATGATTTACCCATCATTTCTCTTCACAGCAAAGTTATGAACATAATACCTACGACTTTCTCTTTGTGGTTTTGGTACCACCATTTTTTGTAGTTTCCTATTTCTAAGATATGCTTTTCAGATCTTCAAGAAACCCTGCTTCAAGAAACTTAAGATGACTGACAGCCCCAGCCATTGCACCCTTGGATTTAAGTCCACACTGCCTTGGTTAGTTCCCAGTTCATGATTGAGCATAGCAGGGGTATTAGTGCCCACCCATTCCTGCATTACCAGTACTCATCCAAAGGATAACCTTACTCAGGGGCTTCCCTTTGGTCTGGTCAAACTTGAGAAATGTATTGCAGTATGAGATTCTTCCTACCAAATCCTTCCTTTTCTCTCTCTGCTTTCACAGGTGTCAGATCCTCATCTTGGTGTGAAATATCCCCCCTCCTACTTCTTCACACTCTTCTTTTTATCCTTTACAGGTGTTTTCCCCAATAAATCTTTTGTACATCTAATTCAGTCTGCTTTTTGGAAAACTCAAACTAACATGTTCATTTTCATCAAGAACATCAAGGATTTTCATCAAGTCCCCTAAAATGTTAACGATTCCCATGATTCCATCCTCCACTCTTTAACTTCATACCACAGCTCACTTTAGTTGCTTCCATATATAAAATACAGTTTCCATTTATTAGTATATCCACAATTTTTTTTCTAGCCCAAATCACTTTATGGGCAACCACTATTAGACATCTTCACTAAATAGCTCACTATTAGACATCTTTACTTGAAAGACCTATAAGCACCACAAAATCAACATATTATAAACTGAGTGTACCATTACTCTGAACACACCAAACCCACTCTTTCTTATTGTCCCCCTCAGAAAATTCCAACATCATCTATGGAGAAACACTTAGTTACTCAAGTTAGAAAGCTGATTTCTTTATCCTCCATCCCCTCATCTAATCATCATGGTCTGTCAGTCCTCTCTTCTTAATATCTCATGTATCTATTTTTTTATGCCTCACATTACTTAGCTTTTGAATTAATTAACTCCATTAGGAAACTCAAATATGAAAAATTTCAAATCAACTTAAAGTGCATATTTGAGTTGGGGAGTCTGGATACAGTAGAGTGCTGGGAAAGGTTCAGTAGTGAAAAGTGAAAGTGTGCTTTGAAAGGTCCCCTTTCCCTGCTTCTGCTTGGCTCCAATAACTAGTTGGTAATCAGGCATGAAACCATCATCCTTCTCTCTCTCCTCGTATATGAAATTGAAAGAATCTTATGAGGGAAAACTCAATAGCCCACAAGAAAAGATATATAGACAGTGATTTTGGAGGGTTCCCTAATAATAAACTGAGTTTCTACTGGATTAGCTCTTCTTGTAGCAATGCCCATCAATGGACAAGTTCTTCCATAAACACAAAGCTTTCATGCCTTTTTTTTTTTTTTAAATGGTTTGGTTTTAAAAGAATGGACAACAAAAGAATTGCCAACTCTCAAGAATAGAATAAAAGCATTTTCCCATAAAAAAGTTTCAAAATGTTTAACTTGCATTCATCTTCTATCTTGCATTCATCTTTTATCAGGGTAGAGAGAGGAGACAGGAGTTAATCAAGATGAAAAACAGTAGATATGAGAGAAAGAAGATTCATAGGAGAGAACAAAGAAAAATCAAGAGTGAGCTCTGCCAAGGCTCAGAGAACAATAATCCCAGTAGGAGCACAGAAGGCTCCTGAAGGAAACCCTCATTGGGAAGGTGGGAACAGAGGTGGATGTACATGACCAAGTGCAAAATAGCATTTAGATGCTTAGTAATTCTTTTAGATGGCTTGGGAAGAATTACTGATGGAACACAGGAAATTAAGCAAATGAAATGGCAATAATTATCTCCAGGAAATTAAAAAAAAAAGGAAGGAAATATAATCATAGAACACAGCCTAGAAGAGAACAATGTGAATATAATCAAAATAAGATGAAAGCTGAATATTGATTTAACCAAAAGTTGTCATATTAAAATTAAAAGACTCATGAAAGTAAATTAACCTTATTAAAAATATTTATACAGGAATCTTAAGGGAAAGGGAAGATGGCTCTTCAATAGGGCAGATGTTCTTCAACATTAGTGGGTCGGAATCATCTTGGGGGTTTGTTAAAACAGAAATTACCAGTTCTGATCCTCCCTAGGCCTGCGGTGGGACCTAAGAATGTGCATTTCTAATAGATTCCCAGTGAGTTGCTGCTGTGATCTGGGACCCACACTTTGACAACCACTGCTATAGGATATTTCACTTGCTATGCTAGATTGACTGTACCCTCTCTTGTAGGAGGGCTTATTTTTAATAGCTTCAATAGAGATGCTTATGATATGCAAATGTTATAAAAATATAGTAATCACAGCATGACCCATCTTCCCCTTACGCACCATATTTGTACACTTATTTTAGTCCCTTTCTATCTCCTAAGGGAAACAAACAAACAAACAAGCAAACCTTACCTAATGAAAAGGGGGCTCAATTAATCTACAATGTAAGAAGTGGCCTTGGGAAAGATCATAAAAAAGTAGTGTTTGGTTTATACCTGTATGTAATTTGATACATGTAAGAAGGGAAGTAATTGCAATTTTTGCATTAATTTTAGTCCCTAGTATACTCCTTTGGGGATATGACACAGTTTTGAGGCTTATATATGTAGATTCCTCAATATAACACTATATTCACTTAGGAAATCACAAGCGAATACATGGAGAAATCCTGTTTACCTGAATCATCCGACAGATGCCAAAATTGAAGTATAAAGAAATCTGAAGCTGGAACAGTAGCCCCTCTCCTGCCTTTTTTTCTCAGAGAATTGAGTTTTAACTATTATCTAGGGGTAAGAAGACAGAAATGAGCATTGAGCCAACAAAGAAGGGCTTTGTGTGAATTCATCTTTGCTTGATTCTTGAGCCCACAGGAACAGTCTTGTAACACTCAGCCAGATGCAAATAGAATTAACCTATATTAATCTCTGTTCTCCAGAGGGAAAAATATCATTCTTAAGTATCCAAAACAAAAATCACTGAAAAAATAAATTTAGGTAATCCTACCAAAGTATGCTAACTCTTAATTGCAATACTCATCCCTCTTTAATCATCCCCTACTTATGTGCTCTTATTCAATAATGTATTTTGTTACTACCAGTTTTTTGCACGAAGACTGTAATATAGCATTTTGGGGAGAGGGCAGGGGGATCATAAACCTTCATTTTTCTAGTGTTTTAACTACCTTTCCAAAGCACTTTCACATCTGTTACACTTGTAATTTTACATTTAGAGCTTAGAAGAAATGCTTTGTTTTGGTTTCTTGGGGAATTCCCAACTTACTTATGCTTCCTAAAGTAGTCCAAGTTTATTGAAGGATAAGTCTCCAGCCCCTCTATCCATCTAATTACTTAAGTACAGACTTTAAAGCTAATGTCCTCTAGCACTCAGCTCTCCCTGGAGGAAACTACAGAAGCTAGGAAAAAAGCCAGTCTGCAGTAGTGGAAAAATTGGCAACCTTCTTCTCCCTCTTGTGTGAGTATTAAAAGGAGTAGAGGTTAAATGTGAATCCTTTGTGATTCACATGGAGATGATTCAAAGAACTGTAGAAGTGAGTAGACCCTTGTCATTACCTCTCAAACAAAGCAGCCCTTTTCTTCTGCTACACTGCTATGGGATGCTTCCTGGAAAGCATAAATGTAAATCATCCCAAACTAGTGGTAAATGGTAGAATGCATTACTCTATTCATGATTTTGTTTTAAAATCTTTTGGCTTCTCAAACATGAAAGAGGAAGATGTGAGCTGCAGGGTGGTACAGGGCTCACATGTGTTTACTTTCTTTCAGTAGATGCGGTATGCATTCGGTAGTTCTTAACTTTCATTGTGATTATTATTTTATGTTTTGGTCAAAGGCCTTTAAGACCCTAATTAAATATACAGACCACTTCCTCAAAGAAATCACATTCAAATATATAAACATTTTGCATATTATCTCAAGTGATTCATAAACCTTAGTTTAAATGATCTCTGACAGTGACACACATACTATTTTTGGAGTTAAAATAGGTTCAAAGCTTACCCACATCATTTACGACATCTTTAGCCTTGTGTTATTTGAACTTGTTCATTTCAAAGGTTACATACATACATTGTCTAATTCCTGTATTCAAAAGACTGTGAATAAAAACTGGAAATCCGTTGGAAATAAAGTAATTCTTTTCTTCAATATCTTTTTATACATATAAATGCATAGACAGGCAAATATTCATTGATTTGACAGATCTAACTGTCCCTACTAGAAAGTTTACTCCATGAGAGATGGTACATCATGGTGCCTGTCTTTTTACTTGGGGCCCAGCACCTAGACAAGTAACTGGCATGCAGCTGGTGGTAATCAACAAATATTTGGAGAGTGAAAGGAAGATCAGAATGAGATGAGATCAGTGAGATAGGCAAGGGCCAAATTTCATAGGATGTTTCAGATCACGGTAAAAAGAATGGGTTCAATTCTGTCTAATTACTAGACAGTTTTAGTCAAAGGGAATTTGATCATTGCTGAAAAGTATGCTCAACGGGTGTTTCTCATGGTTTCCAGATCCCACACTTAAATTTATAGAAGGCACAAAACATTTAAGTAACTAAAACAATAGTCTAAAAATTAGAGCATGGGGAATTACAGAGCTAGAAAAAGGACACAGCAATGACTATGACTTTAAAGAGATTACAAATCCCATCCATTTATTTCTATCAAATATTTTATGATTTTTGATAATGTTATTATTAATAAAGAGAATTTTATTAAATCTCCAAAAGAGAGCCAGGCATTTCATCTCATGAAGTATCAATTCCATAAAGATGCTTTACCTTTTCTGACACATTAATTACAGTTTATTATTAACACTTTCTGGACTTATCTGACTACATGGACTCCTTTCTTGATGAAAGGAAAATGTCATTTCCTTTCCATTTTCCATAGCACACATGTCTTCTCCTAGACTTCTGTTCTTGCAGCATTGAAGCCACAATATCCAGGAGGTCATGGGGATTGTCCATTCTACCTGGTAACTACAAGGATGGGAGGGCAATATTATAAAGTTTTCAATTCCACCCTTCAAATCACCTGTCAGTGTAATATGATGCCAATAAAATCTGTTTTCATTTCTAGGACTTCACAAAATAATTCTAATGTTCATTTCAACGAAACATATATTGTCTAACAGAGTTTTGAAAACAATAGCAATAATGATGGTGTACTCACCCTTAATAAACTAAAATAAAACTACAGCATTTTATAAAATTTATTTCAAAATCATAGATCCACAAGAATTTGAAAAGAGTAGAGAGGTTCCAAGTGCTTTTTTCCCCTGTTTATCCTAAAGGTCACATCCTACTTAATTATAGTCACTATCAAAACAAAGAAATTAACATTATAATACTACATGCATTTGGTTTTATGTCATTTTATCACATGGTTAGATTTATATTAATATTATTACAGTCAAGAAACAGAGCTATTGTATCACCACAAAGCGTTGCCTCATGTTACCCATGTTAGAATTACGGTTTTCTCCACCTCAGTCAGCCTCCTGAGTCTGGTCAACTCTGAGACCCTGACCTGAAGAATCTAAAGCCTTGGTCAATGTTTAGGGCTCCAACTGGCCAAACCAGCCTTCCCTGGGTGCACCCTTAGTATCAAACTTTGAAACTAGCTTCAAAATTGTGGGTAGAATTTTGCATACCTAAAAAAAAATTTGTAAACAAAGATGTTGAATCATAAATAAAACAACTCAGGAGGACATGGTTTTCTAGATCCTATGAATCTATTTTAAAGCAAGTGATCAGCCCTATGGTTTTCTTTTGAAGGTTTTTTATTTTAATTAAAAATACAATTTGCTGAGCTTGTTTCTTTTATAAGTTCTCTTTTTGCAGCCTAGCACAGTAGGTGATCCTAATATTTTATATGTGGCTAAATTTGATTATCTTTGAGTACCACTATAGTAAATATATATAATATATGTATAAATATATAAAATATATAGAATACTTATTTCCAGTTACTCAATGCCATAGCATTTTTCCATTGTATTGAAATTGTCTATTTTCTCACTTATAGATTATATTCAGCTAAAAATATACTGCAGTTGTATGATTCTTCTTATACCCTAAAATGTATTAAAAATATTATGTTACAGACTTCTGATATGGACAAAATGGTATAGCTTTTTTTTTCTGTCCCTACTAAGTACAATTATAAATCCTGGAAGTAGCACAAAAAAATAACAAAAGGAGACTTCTGAAAGCCCTAACGTATCAATAATTTCCTTAAATGTAAATAGTATAAATACACCAACTGAAAGGCAGAATTGATTTTAAAAAACACAAACCAACTACAGTCAATTCTCATTATCCACAGCAGTTATGTTCTATAAAGTCACTGTAAATATGAAATCATTGCTTCTAGGGGAAACACAGAGTTAGGTTCCTGTGAACGTAGGGTCACAAATTTTTATTATTAACTGATTAAACGTAACCTTGTTTTATCTGTATTTCTGTTTAAAGACACCTTATTTAATATATATTGTTGATTCACCAGCACTGAAGTCATGGCCATCAGCATTACAACTCATGCCTGAATGAAGCTTATCTAATACATAATTTCTTTTTTCCAAAAAAAGATTCATGTATTTATTTATTTTAGAGAGAGTGAGCAAGTGGAGGAGGGGCAGAGGGAGAGAGAGAATCCTGAAGCAGACTCCCCACTGGAGGAGACTGAGATCATGACCTGAGCCAAAATCAAGAGTTGGATGCTTAGCGGACTGAGCCACTCAGGCACCCCAACATGTAATTTCTCTATTAGGTATGTCACAGCCTTCTCATACTTAGGAACACTAGCATTTCAGTACTGTGCTTGGCCATTATAAATAACAGTGAAATCACCAACAAGAAGCACAAAATTACAAAAAAAAAATTGTAGAAAAGATACTTGTTTACAGTAGGAGAGCCAAACAACAAGACAGAGCATCACCTTATCCTACTCCAGTCAGGAAGGTGTATGCTGTGTGACAAGCTTTTTGTTTTTGTTTTTGTTCTTAAATTTTTGATTATCATACTATGAAGTATAATTGACATATAATATTATATTAATTTCGGATGTACAACGTAAGGATTCAACAATTCTATACATTACTCAGTTCTCTCACTGTAAGTGTAGTCACCATACAATGTTATTACGATATTACTTAACTATATTCCCTATGCTGTACTTTCCATTTTTGTGACTAATTTATTTTATGACTGGAAGCTTGTACCACTTAATCCCCTTCACCTACTTCTATGTTGAGTGACAAGTTTTTTGTATTCTGCACATGTCCACAAATGGCTGTGAAAATATTACAGATATTGACTTTGAGGTTACAAATAATTTTAGCAAATAGGTGAATTTGGAAACAGAATTGTGAATAATGAAGATTGACTGTATCTGCTATTTAAGAGAAACTCAAGGGAATTTCACTGACACAGGGAGATTGAAAGCATGAGGATGGAAATGATATACTATGCAAACATTATTAAAAAAAGAAACCAAACAAACATGGCTTTATTAAAACAGTTAAAATAGACTTCAGAGCAAAGAAAATTACTAGAGACATAGTTATATAATGGTAAAAGGACCAGTAAGATATAATGATCTTAAATGTGTATACATCAAGTAACAGATTCTCAAAATACAAGAAGCAAAAATTGATTGAGTGGAAAAGAGAAATAAAGATGTCCATAATTTTAGTTGTAAATTTTAACACCCTCTCTTAGCAAATCATAGAACTTCTGGGTAAAAATTCAGCAATAAAAAGATCTGAATAGAACAATCAACCAAGAGAATCTGATCAACATATATAGAATACTCTAGCCAATAACAGCAGAATACACATTTTTTTCCAAGTGTTCATGGAATATTCACCAAAATAGACCATATCATGGCAATAACACAAACCCTCAAAAATTTTTAAGAAATGAAATAATGGCATATGTTCTCTGACTATAACAAAATCACACTAGAACTCACTAACAAAAATATAAAAGGAAAATCTCTAAATACTAAGAGATGCAAATTAAAAAGCACGCTTGTAAATAGTCTAAGGGTTGAAGAAGGTATCTCTAAGGAAAAAAAATCTGTAAAAATGAATGAAAATGGTAATAAAATCATCAAAATATGTGGGATACAGCCAAAACAATGTGGGGATACTTAAATTCGAAAAAAAGAAATGTCTCAAATTAAAAATGTAAGTTCTTAGCTAGAAAAAGAAGATTAAATTAACCCAAAGCATGAGGAAGAAGAAAGGATATAATAAAGATAGGAATAGAAATCAATAAAATTCAAAATAGACAATCAGTGAAACCAAAATCTGTTTTTTCAGAAAAAAATCAATAAGGATGATAATCTTCTAACAAGACTGGCAAAAATAAAATTAAAGAAGACATAAATAACTAACAGTAGGAATGAAAAAGAGCTACCACCATAGATCCTACAGCCAACAAAAAATAATTAGGGAAGATATTAAACAAATTTATACTAATAAATTTAAAAAAATGTAGATAAAATAGACTAATTCCTTGAAAACTACAGACTACTAAAATTCAACCAAAATGAAAAAAATAGCCTGAATAACTCAAATGGTTAAATGTTTAAAGAAATTGAAGTGATAATTAAAAAGCTCCCAAGAGGGGCACCTGGTGGCTCAGTTGATTAAGAGTGCAAGTCTTGATTTTGGCTCAGGTTACCATCTCGTGGTCATGAGATCGAGCCCTGTGTTGAGCTCTGCACTCTATTGGAGATTCTCTCTCTCTCCCTCTCCCTCTGGCCCTCCCCAGCTGCTTGTAAGCATGCACTTTCTCTCTCTCAAAGCAAAAATAAAGAAATAAATAATTTAAAAATTTAAAATTTTTTTAAAAAATTTAAAATTAAAAAAAAAACCTATGGTGTGCCTGGGTGATCTAGTTCATTAAGTGTCAGACTCTTGGTTCAGCTCAGGTCATGATCTCATGATCCTGGGATCCAGGATCAGTGTGGAGTCGGCTTCAGATACGTTCTCCCACCCCCTCTGCTCCTCCTCACTCATGTGCTCTTTCTCTCTCTCTCAAATAAATACATAAAATCTTAAAAGAACATTCAAAAAATTTAAAATTTTTAAAATTTTTTTTAAAAATAAAAAAAATGAAAAGTTCTCAAGAAAGAACCACACCCAGATGGATTAACTGGGGAACTTTACAAATATATATAACAAATAACTAACACTAATTTTACAAAGTCATACAAAAAATAGAAGAGGAGAAAGCAGTTCCTAACACATCTTATGAAGCCAGAATTCTGCCGATACCAAAACTGGACAGATAGTACAAAAAAGAAAAACTACAGAGATATATCTCTCATGAACATAGGTATAAAAATCCATAACAAAGTATTAGCAAGTTGAATCCAACAATATATAAAAATAATGATGCATCATGACCAGTGGGATTTATTCTACTTAGGCTAGGTCAACACTCAAAAATCTAGCGTTATAATCAACCATATCAACAGGCTATTACAGAAAAATATGATTATATCAATTGGCACAGAAAAAGCATTTGATAAAATCCAAAATTCATAATAAAATTCTCAGCACGTTATGAATAGAGGAGAATTATTTCAACTTGATAAAGAACATCTACCAAAGCCCTACTACTAACATTATATTTTGTGTGTGTGAAAGACTGAACGCGTTCCTTCTAAGATTGATAAGAAGGCAAGGGTGGTCACTCTCATCACTCCCGTTCAATACGGTATTGGAAATTCTAGCCACTAAAATAAAGAAAGAAAGAGAATAAAGGCATAAAAATTGGAAAGGAAGAAATAAGTTATTTCTATTGGCAGATAGCATAATTGTCTACATTAAAAAAATCCTGAAAGGGGCACCTGGGTGGCTCAGTCGTTAAGCGTCTGCCTTTGACTCAGGGCGTGATCCCAGGGTTCTGGGATCAAGCCCTGCATCAGCCTTCCTGCTCTGCTGGGAGCCTGCTTCTTCCTCTCCCACTCCCCCTGCTTGTGTTCCCTCTCTCGCTGCCTGTCTTTCTCTCGGTCAAATAAATAGATAAAATCTTGAAAAAAATGAAAATAAAAAAATAATAAAAAATCCTAAGAAACCTATACACATAAAAATGTTTTTAGAACTAATAGTGAATGCAGCAAAACTGCAGAATATAATTTCAATACGTGAAAATTGATCACATTTCTATATACTAATAATAAATAGATAAAAACGAAAATTAAAAACCCAATGCCATTCATAATTGAAAAAAGCGGTATCCTTGACCTAACTTTATTTAGGCTCCTCTGAGTGTTCTTCCTGACTAGGCCTCAATGTTGGCCTGCCTGCAACAAAGGATCCTGCTAAACCAGTTCAACAAGAATCCTTCTGTCCTGATGTCTGATCTCTGTTGATATCTGATCAAGTTCAACATCCCTTACTCTTGATGTGTATGTCCCTGTCCTAACATTAGTAAAATTCTTGTTAGGTCAGGTTAGCAAGTATCCCCCTTCCCTTGGTGTCTTCTCTTAATAATTTTCTATCCACTGACCCCCTCATTCTGCTTGTTGGCTATAAATTCCTGCTTGTTTTTATATTTGGAGTTGAGATCAGTTTTTCTCCCTTATAGTAATAGAGTTGACCTTTATTTCATAGACTTTGAATAGAATCTTCCTTATCACTTTAACAAGTGTCAGAATAATTTTCTTTTACACAATCACTCCAAAAGAAAGGAAAATACTTCGGTATACACCTAAAAATGAGCAAAAAACATGTACAGGATTTATATGCCAAAAATTTTTATCTTGAATATTATTTTGAAAAATGCTTTTATTACCTGACTAGGGCATTTTGCTAGATATTCATGTATTTCTTGAAGGAGGAGGAATGACAGTTTCACACATGGAAGAGCTAGTGAGTTAATTGGAACACAATTCCGCACATAAATTATCGTTTGCAGAAAATGATGAGGGATTCACAAACACTTTTCTCTTAGCTGCCCCTCCCACCCTAGTTTAATAATTGGATTTATAAGAAGTTGGGTGAAAGCTGGCTGCAGCTTTGGTATTCCACATAATGCACTTGGGAAACACTTGTCACTCCCATTGGACCCTGAAACATATTCACATAGTGAACAGAAAGAAGTTATTGTTATTATGTAATTCAGCTCAAGCAAAAGTTTCTGATCAGTGGTTTTCTACACACCAAGTCATTACAAACTTGCAATTATACTAAACCTGAAAGATTAGAGAGCTCTGAATAATGGAGTTTTATCCATGTGCCAGACACACTGTATGTTGGTTTTTCTTTTTTTTGGGGGGGGGATTGTGAATGATTTCTATTCTTGGACTTTTAGAATAACATCTTTGTCTTTGGGGATTCTGAGAAATATAGAAAGAAAATATGGAAGCATAAATTCTCAGTTATTTTCTAAAACTGCCAAAATCTCTCTATGGCCCTAAAATAAATCTGAGTTCTTTAAGGTTTCCTGTATAACATGGGATTAATAATATGCATTATCTATAGGCTGAGCTCACTAGAAGAAACATGCATTATAGAAATAAATTATTTTTGCTTTATGTGTGCCATCATTTGACACTATGTATCTTCTTCCCATAGAATTTTCTGGGTAATAGAGGCTTTTACAAGACTGTATATTAACATCACAAATGATACTAAGAGTATCTGATAAGTTTGGCATTAAAGGAGACAGAGAGTGGGTTATTCTAAGAAAAGTCGTTCAAGACCATGATTCCCCACGGCCGTACAAATGAAGTCATTTCAGGATTATCTCCTAAGAAATGGCTTATTTTAAAAATAATCATAGATGATGATATTTAAGGCTGTCCCAGTTAACTTTAAAGTTAGGTAATGTGATCATAGCGAATATATTTTCAGTACTATCCCTAATTTTCTCGTTGTCTTCTCTTTCCTTGCAATCCCCATCACCTGAGATTTCTTTTTGTCTCTGTCTCTGTCTCTTTCTCTCTCTCTGTCTCTCACTGTTTCTTCTCTGTCTGCCTGTCTCTCTCGAGAGAGAAAGAGGGAAATGAAAGTTTGCTAGTAAGTTTATTTTCAGTTTCTTGGACCTTAATAGCAAAAGTTAAAAAAGAAAAGTAGTTTGATCTTCCTAAAGATATTCAAAGACTCCAAATAATCAGGCAGCCCAAATCATACAAAGAAAAATAAAGACCAGGCAACATGGGCTATCTGAGGTACATCTTTCTAGGAAATAGAATAAGGATTCTACCAGGGAGATCAGCACTGGCTCATTTTATCCTAAAGTCTTTGAGAAGTTATTTTCTTTCTCTCTGCTATTTTAAGATTAACTCTTTTTATAGTTAATCTTGTTGTAATGAGCAGCTCAGCAATACTTCCAGTTTTGTGGGTTTTTGTTTTCCCTTTTTTTCATACCATTGTTTGTTCTGTATGGGAACAAGGGAACATGTTTGTTTTCTCAAAAGCTATCAATATTGCTTATTGTGACTCTAGTCGTCAACAAGATGCACTTACTCCACAGCCGTGATTTTCAACGGGCTACGGAGAAAAGAATAGCTGAATCACATGGCAACATTTCCTAACCACATAGAAATTCTCCCTTAAAGCTTCCTCTAATTTTCTTCCCAGCTTAGATAGAAGGCAAACAACTCTGGTACTGTCTTGTAGCACAAGGGAAGTTGATCAAGTTTTGTAAAACAAACAAACAAAAACCCCCATGAACTTAAACAAGTAAATAAATAGAACAGTGAGGGATGAAAATAGTCTCTCAACACACCACCATTTCCAAACTTTTGTCTCTCTCAATCTGGGAATGAAATTTTACCTGTCCATGTTTTCTCAGTAATTCATTCTCAACAATTCAGAGTAGAAATGAGCCTCGATTAGAAGTCAGGAGACCTGGGAGTGCTTTTTCCGACTACTGATATGGTGTAAGATTTGGAATGAAGCACTACTTTATAATAAACATCATAAAATTTTAATGTCAAAATGTCTGGTCTGTAGCCAAAATTACAAAGTAGACATATGAAAATAATTGGTGGTCTTAGGTGGGTTTCCTACCAAAAACTGAACAAAATTTATTTTGCTCTGAGCACCACGTTTTCGGTTTCCATTTCCCTTCTACATAAACATATAGACAATCTCTTCAGAGAGCACCTCTAACACTGTTCTAGTTTAGAAATAACCAGACCAGATGATTTCATATCTTATTTTAGCCACTTAAACCACACAGCTGCATTCCCTCTTTTTTTTTCTTAATATCATATCTGGAAAAAAATGATCTTAAATAGCAGTGATGTCATATATAGATATGACACAACTTCAGACACACAACTACATCAGCAGCTCCAGTTTCTGTATGTTTGGGGCTGGGAGGGTAAAGTATCTATAGTTCTGGAAAGTATAGCACCTTCTTTTTATGACTTGAGAAGTACTGGCTATCTCCGTTTTTATCAGATCTCCACAGTTGTGATATTCTTCACTGTGTATCCCTCTCGTCACCAGAAAATGAAACACTCACCATTATAACTTTCTTGCCAGCGCTCTCTTGCTGAGTATCAGGTAATTGTTAAGCCTCTTCTTACATGTCTTTCTCAGAGCTTGTTCCTGTAATAGTTTTCTTTGAACTTCATCTGAGCTTATAACTGTATCTTCCCTGATGTACTTCTCCCAGACTCAGGTGCCCCTTCATAACTTCCTTACAAGTAGATCTAGTCTAGTCAGTCCTGTTCATATCAGAAACTAATTTCCACCTTTGACCTGCTTTTTCCTAGATAGCAAGATAGTCTGGGAGCTGTTTCATAAGGATTAAAGGGATCAATTGTCTACAGAAGACTAGGTCTTTCCTAACATCAGAAATATCTCTTATGATGGGGACCCCCACAGCCACACAAGAACTCTCATCCCAATTTTGAGCAGCCTTTGTTGATAGGAAGATTTTTCTTTTAGTTTGCCAAAATTTGCTTCTTTGAAGTTCTTATTCATTGGTTCTCATTTTGCTTTCTGTGTCTAATCAGAAATGCCTCTAATCTTCTTTCTACATGATAGCCCATGTCAGCCGGCCAGTCCCAGTGCCCCATTTGGGTCCTCACAGGAAAAGAGTACTGTGTAAGTGCTGTAAAATAACACTGCATACACAGCCATTTAACAAAGACATGCTAAGAAAGCGTCTGATTCCTTAAGTATGTTACTGTTTACAGTTGGGAGTGACTCTGACTGAAATTCAAGCAGAGCAGAATGTCTGAGTTCCTTGGTTCAGGCTGCCATAACTAAATACCACAAATTTGCTGGCTTAATAAACAGCAATGTATTGTCTTACAGTTTTGCAAACTAGAAGACCGAGATCAAGGGTTCAGCAGGTTTGGTCCCATCCCTTGGCTATGAGGGAAAATCTGTTCCAAGCTGTTCTTCCAGTTTCTGGTGGTTTGCTGGCAATCTTTGGTGTTCTTGGTCTTATAAACACATCACCCTACTCTCCACCTTCTGATTCACATGATAGTCTCCCTGTTATGCTTGTTCTATGTTCAAAGTTCACCTTTTCATAAAGACATCAGTCATATTAGATTAGGGCCCAGCATAGTGACCTCATCTTAATGTGAACATCTACAAAAACCTTATTCTTTTTAAAGATTTTATTTATTTATTTGACAGAGAGACAGCAAGAGAGGGAACACAAGCAAAAGGAGTGTGAGAGGGAGAAGCAGGCTTCTCGCTGAGCAGCGAGCCCGATGCGGAGCTCAATCCCAGGACCCTGGGATCATGACCTGAGCTGAAGGCAGACGCTGAACAGCTGAGCCACCCAGGTGCCCCTACAAAAAAGTTGTTTCTAAATCAAGTTGCATTCTGAGGTACTGGGAGTTAAAATTACAACATATGAACTTAGGGAGCCTCAATTCAACCTGTATAATGATTTGGTATGGGTAAAATGGTAGATCAGTGTCTAACATTAAATGTTTGATAAATATTTTCTACAATTTTTGTCATGATTTCTTAGAGTGAGCTAATTTAATATTATAGAGCCATTTGTGCAAGACCGGTGCTCTGATTATTTGCAGTAGTGTGGACTGCCCTGCCTCTGGCCGCAGAACTCCAGACACATTCCCCTGCTAGTACTAGCACATCCCATGCCTTAGAGAAGAGGTGGACATTCAAGCAGAGGACTGTAAAGTGGGAGCCTTTCTTCCGAGAGAGGGTGGAAAGCTGGAATATGCCCTAACACCTTACACAGAACTAGATTCACCTGTACAAACCACTAGTCATGGATTCATTGGCAAGTGGGAGTCACTTCTACATATTTCTGTTATGCTAGCTGCCTGGTCACCATGGACACAGGTAGCCCTCCTACATTTGTAGTCTCATTTCTAGGAAAACAACCCAAGCAGTTCTAGTAGCTCCTTTATGTAGTATGGATTATTTCTCATCAGCCAGTTTGGTTTTCTCTAAACACGATCTGCTTTGGGTATATTCCCTTTAAAAGAAGGTCCTTGGATTTGGAAACAAGACTTAAATACAGTGGAGACAAAATATGATTTTTCTGGACATTATATTTCTTAATGTTTATTACCCTTGTTTCCTTTTTTAAAAGCAGATCTATCAGAATGAATTCATTGTGTTCTCTGATGCTTTCTCAAAAGTGTCGCATAGCCATGATAATGAAAGTGCATAGGCCAGTGAAACAGCTTTGTAGGAGAGGGATGATGGTGATGATGGTGATGATAATGACAGATGGATGGATAGATAGATAGATAGACAGATAGATAGAAAGATAGACTGAGAGAATTTTTATAAGAATTTCATTTTAAGTGATTGGGGGGTTGGCCAGGGAGTCTGAAATCTACAGGACGGGCCATCAAGAAAGGCAGACTAGAAACTTC
The DNA here is from genome assembly GCF_002007445.2 of Ailuropoda melanoleuca. NCBI lineage: Eukaryota > Metazoa > Chordata > Mammalia > Carnivora > Ursidae > Ailuropoda > Ailuropoda melanoleuca. Next base: position 174,289,550 of record NC_048219.1, read on the forward strand.
AGCAAGACCAGGCACTGGAATCCACAAGCAGAACTTCCTCTTCCTCAGGAAAATCTCAATTCTGTTCATAATGCCTTTCACCAAATTGAATCATGGCCATCCAGATTACCCAAAATAATCTCCTTTTTATAAAGTCAACTTATTGCAAATATTAATCACATTTATAAAATACCTTCACTACAATATCTAGATTAGCGTTTGATCAAATAACTCAGTACTACTGCCTAGTTAGGTTGACTCATGAAACTGACCACCACAGAGACTAATCCCTCCTCTAAAAATTATTTATGACTACCTGGAGCGCTGTGTCAGAGGGATTCTGAGGTTGTGTCTAGCCTCGACAGTAAGCGCACTTAGCAATGTCTGTCAGGTGCAAGGGAAAAGGGAGTGGCTACATAGAGCATTTACTTTTTTCAATCTAATAACAGAACTAGATAAACACTAGTAATATAGTCAACTGTGTTTACTATCATAACAAGTACTCAAACAAAATACGATACTATCAAGAAAAATGCAGTTGTATATCATGATGTAAACAGAGTTTCTCTGGGGTAATACAATGTATACTTGGTTTTCCGGTACCCAACTTTTCATTTAGAATATACAATATAGTAAATTCATAGTACAATAAAAAATAATATTTAAAACATCTAAAAAAAAGAATAGAGAGATGAAAGATGAGTTACATTTCCTCTAGATGTTCACAATGTATGGTTAATGAAAAAAATACCTAAATGACACACACATAGATATTTAAATTAATATTTATTATCAAGCTTATTATATTTCAAGTAATGACTGATACATTCAGAAATTTCAATGCATATTTGATGGTCAATGACCAAATGACAGTGTAGTAATAGATGAGCTTGAGATTCTGACCACCAGAGAAGTTTCTGCAGGCTTGCCCAGCCACTTTTCCCAGTCTGTGTGTACACTTTCAATGTTCAGGCTCTTCTGACCCTGAACTTGGCCCCTCGTATTCCTCTTCTTTATAATGCATTATGAACTTCACTTTGTGTCTTGTGTGTAGCTTCCCACGAAACCCCAATAGTGCTCAAGGCTCTTGTCATTTTCAGGACTCTCAAGGTCCCGAGGAGCCCTACCTGGATCACTTGTAGAGCCTTTATTTATTTCTCTGCTGATGGGTCAGACTGCCATAAGATTGAGTACCACTTCTAAAATCTTTGAATACCAGCAAAATCTTTCTGGTCCCCAAACTTTCTGCCATGCCTATTTCAGAGTTTTATACTGACACATATATCCGCTGTAACTACATTTCTCCCATCTTCCTCCCAGTGGTCATATCCCCATGTCCCAAAAACTCTTAAACCTGGTTCTTATTTAATGGTTATTCTACTTGACAAATACATACTAAAAGTCTACTAAGTGGATGAATGGAGATTACCGATAGTAAAATGTTTTATTATCCTATATTCCTCAAGTTACTGGCAGCTTTCCAATTCTACATCTCTTTTACCCCATAAATTCTCCAAACTTAATATCCCATGTTTGCCTTAAATAGATTTAATTAGTATAATGAGGCACCACTCTAAAAAGATACCTTGAGTTAGAAACAAGCTTGGAAAAACTAGTAATTCTCTGCCACAGGGATTTTTGCCTCTGGTGATGTCTGGAGGCATCTTTGGTGGTCGCAACTGCAGGAGTGGATGCTACTCACACCTAGTGTGTAGAGGCCAGGGGCGCTGCTTAACATCCTACGATGCTTAGGACAGCTTCTCCTGCAACAGAGAAGTGTTTAGCCCAAAATGTCAGGAGTGCCAAGGTTGAGAAATCTAGAGATAAATGGAAGAAACCTTCAAATTACCTTTTAGTGTGGAGGAGTAATAAAGATACAGATGAATTATCAATCTGCATTTTTACTAAAAAGAAAGCAAGCTTAAATTTCTGCGAGATAGACTGTTTAGCTAAAAGAACTTTCTGATTGTAAATTGATTCAGCAAATGTTTAGAGTATATTGGCATTATTCTTGAATGATTTTAAGTATATTCCTGCCTAAAGGCGGTGGAGAAAATGTAAGAACATTTCAGGATTTTTATAACATTATTAGCATTCTGGGAACAACAGATACCAGTTCATGAAATAAACAAACAAAAACTAAAAGATGTGTCACTGTTCTGGGACTTTTTCCTGATTTTCTTTTATTGCTGTTGATTATGAAATTATCTTCTTCATATATCCATATTATGTCTTCAGTCTCATCACTGAAGTTTATAATATTTAACATTACATTAGGCAAAATTACCTAATGATTGACATTAAGAAAATCTTAGCTCATTTTCTCAAAATTTGTATTTGTGTTACCTCTATGGTAAATAGCAGCAATTGCTATATTATTTTGAGTTTATTTGTACTGAACTCTTTGGAGTTGATTTGTATTCTTCAACATTTAAGCAATAAATTATCCTTTCAACTGATAGCTATTTTAACACAAAATACACANAACTGATAGCTATTTTAACACAAAATACACAAGAATGCAATTTCAAAATATTACTAGTGGATGCAGACTCCCCCCCATTTTTTTTTTTTTTTTTGAGAAAACTGTCAGCTCTTCCTTATGGTTACATAGTAGTTCTATTTGTTGGATTATCTTTGCTTATTTTTACTGAAAATAGCATTTAAAAATCATTTTCAATAAGAAAATTCAGGTAACTTACACTTGATGTCAGAGAAGAATTTTTTTTTTCAGAGGATGTTGGATATTTGAATATACTGGTCCATTCATTTTAATCCAGTCAGGAAAACTGACCCTTCCTATGAGGAATTGGGTATATCGGTAACACTGAGATAGCAACTGCAGGAAGAGCTCCCACAGCTGTAGCTGGGAGAACAGAAGAATAAGGCTGGGCTTGTCAGAACACAAAATCTTGGACTGGTACCTTCTGGAGGGTCCTCTTACACATGATGTAAGAGAAGGATTGATTTTTTGGTAATTTTTCATAATTATAATTTATAATACTTTTAATTAAAGTATTGAAAGTTCCTGTATTAAATGATATTTGGTATTCCTTGACTATTTAGATTGGCCATTTTGAGAGGTTTTGATAGATTCTATTTTTTCCAAGTATTAGTAATCTCTACTTCCACTTACTTACCTTATTTCAGGAGAGAATGTCACTTTATATCTCGTATTATAGCTATGTCTGTGCATGCCTTATCTTTCCTTTTAGATTACAAACTGCAGAGAAGAAATGTGCCCTTTTCCACCTTATATCTCCTGACATACTCAACCAAATTTCTGGAAATTAGAGTTGCATATATAACTATAGATATGAATGAAGGTGTGTATCTTCTATATCTAAACTGAATTGATACTGTAATATAACAGGGAAAAAAATCACAAAACAAAACATAGGAGGAAGCCAAGAGTGTGACATGGTGCTGGCATTAATGAGCTTTGTGACCTGAGGCAAGTTTTCTAATCTCTTTGGGCATCAAGTCTTCTAGTCTATGTATGATATTTTTAGTCATACACCTAAATATAAAATGAACAATGAGCTCTGTTCCCACTTCTTCTCAGAGATAGGTAGAAATAAAGGTCCCTTATTCAGGCAAAAATACCTGCTACTGCCAACTTTAATCAAAGTCTTAAAGTCATGGTCTTCTGGCAGCTGCTCTTGGTAAGTGGAGAAAATAGTTGATGACAGCTTCTGGCCTCAGAAGCCTCTGGCAGTTACAGCTTTACAGGTCTTTTTAGTAAGGTCCCCAGAGTCAACTCCTCTTCTACTGGGTGTTCAACCTGGGGTATTGCTAGTGCTCATTATACCGTCTACGAGGAGGCAAGTGGCGAGTGAGTGGAAGAGGCCCATACGGGTAACTGTAAGTGCTGTCCACCGAGCAGGCAGGAAATCCAGGAGCAGCTGATAATGAAATGATTGTTGTTCAGCTCCAAACCCACCCTCCTACACTCTTCTTTGCGATCCTGGAACTGGAAGTGTGCAAACCATACTTCTCCCATCCAGCTGGCTCTGTTAAGCTCTGCTATAGGGAAATTTAAAGAAAAGTGAGAAGGGTGGAGAAGAAAAAAAGAAGTAGCTCTTTCTTATCTGCTTTCCCTTTCTGTAAGCATCATGTTGGCTGCAACACCTGGTTTAGTTTCTGATTTTTTTCTAAACTCCCATTGTACCTCAGTGTACCTCTCAGAATTATCAGTCCAATTGGCTGATGCACTTTTTTCAGGGGCCTTAGTAGGAGCTCCAGAAGGTCCCATTCCAAGATTCTGTGTTCTGACAAGCCCAACCTTATTCTTCTGTTCTCCCAGCTCCGGCTGTGGGAGCTGCTTCCTGCCGTTGCTATCTCAGTGTTACCGACATACCCAGTTCCTCACAGGAAAGGTCAGTTTTCCTGACTGGATTAAAATGAATCCACCAGCTATATTCAAATATCCAAACAGGCAGAAGCACAAGGCCATTAGTGAACAATAGAAATCTAAACACTTACCTAGGATTTGAAGGTGGAAATCTAGTCCCATGATGCCTATATATGAGTGTGCATGTGTGTATATCGGGCCTGGTGGGCAAGAACAAGATAGGGCCCCCTTTATCTAAAGTCCCAAAATGCTTGGGAAACCAAGGCAGTTGCTAATACAGAAGCTTAAGAATTCTTAAGATGGTAAAATAGCCCAACTGCTAACTTCATCCTGCAACATCAACTCTATATTATAGTAATAAAAAGAAACTTGGATTCTATTGATAAAATAAAATAAAATAAAATAAAATACAAATGATAAGATAGGGCACCTGGGTGTACAGTTGGCTAAGCATCTGACTCTTGGTTTCAGCTCAGGTAGTGATTTCAGGGTCCTGAGGTTGAGCCCCGCATCAGGCTCCGTGCTCAGCTCGAGTCTGCTTATGACTCTCTCTCCCTCCCACTCTACCCCTCCCCTCGCTCTCTAAAACTAAATAAATAACTCTTTAAAACATAATAAGATAACATGGAGAGAACAAAGGCTGTCTTGATCTGCCAGGTTTGTGAGAAGCAAAGGTTGAGGTGTGAGGTAAGAGGAAACCACAGGGAGGAGTGCAAGAAGAGTTTTAATTTGTGCTGTGGCATCCACTGCTTTTGGACAAACCAGTGCTTTCCCTTCACCTCAGAAATTGGCAGAGACAACCGGACTACTAGGGCCTCTACATGATAATATCAGGGAATTAGAAGAACATCCGTGGAAAGGTGAAGAATATACATGTGGACTGAGATGCCGCCTTCTGGCATTCATTCCTCCTCTCCCTCCTCTTCACCCTAGGCCTGATGGATTATAAATCTAAGGTGACTGCCTTCTCCCACCACTGCTGTTTTGAAATGAAAACAAATAAATAAATAAAGACGGAAACTTGCTGAGAGTAAGTGCCTGGGAAGTGGAAGCAAATCAGCATGATACAGAGTGGTCCTGTCATTCCTGGTTCCATCCTAGGAAACAGGGGGATAAATCATAAGATTGACACTAACCGAAGAATACGCAAGTATCAGATATAAGAATTCTTCCAGAAAGCAACAGAGAAGGAAAACAAGATAGAAAATGTGACAAAAAAGCTGAATGAGTAGAAAAGTGGAAGTGGCAGATATGTTCAAGAAATCAAAAAGGATAAAAATCATGAGTATGGGTCTTAAGTTACGGTTATTCTTAATAAAACCAACAAGTATGTATAACTTTAAACCAAAGAAGAAAGCTCTGTCTCCACTGGCAGGGATGGGGGAGACAAAAAGCACGTGTATGGGAATATGAATTAAGATGACAAAAATAGATCATAATGTAATAATAACTATATATCTATATCTCCCCAGATTCAACTCCTTTTCTGCTGGGTGTTCAACCTGGGATATTACCTCTGAGATAAGAGGTATATATATATATATATACTGTTAAAAATACAGATTTCAATGCTCTATTGCATAAAAATCTCTAAGGAAGGAACCTGGAAATCTTACTTTTAATAAAAACCTTGAGATTCTTTATGTTCAGAATAAGTTAGAAATACCAGTAAGTGGTAGAGAGGAAAGAACCCTAGATGGCTTCAGAATATCCGATTGCCGTGCTGAGTCCCCTAGGAATGAATTTTCTGTCCTATAATACTCCATTTATTTTTAAGCTGTGTACAGATTAGCAAATTCGGTATTTTCGTTGAAGAAAGAAGGAATGGGCCTCCATACAAAGCAGGATTAAGCGTGGCACATTTAAAGATATATCGACCTTCTCACACCCAATTTCTAAGTTAATGCTAAAATCATCAGCAACCAAAAGAAGTTTTCTAGGTCATAGCAAGACATGTGTGATACAAATGTTCTGTGAAATTGAGATATTGAGCAAAGGAGCTAACAGAACAGTTTCTAGAATCAGCTTTAACCTAGGTTAAATCTCAGCTCCACAATGTACTTGGTTGACCTCTGGTAAGTTACTTCTCTTGCATCTGTTTCTTCATCTCTACTTCATGAGATTGTTAAGAGGCTTGAATATAATTCATGTAAATCATTTGAAATAGTAGTAAGCATTATATAAATGGTTTCTATTATTACTATCGCCATACATTTATTTTTAAGTATTTTCAGGGTATATGTATACAAAGTATTCATATACATTTAATACATAATCCAGGTATTTTACTAATTACTTTATACTGATTGTCTCACTTAATCATCACTCTAGTCATTTGTATGTTTAGCCCCATTTTATAGGCTAAAAATTGAGGCTCAGAAATTTATGTAATTAATCTAAAGTCATATAATTACAAAGAGGTTGTTCAAACCAAGTGTTGAGTATTCATAGTTAAGAGAGATCACATCCAACTGGGGACAACTAGCATTCTTGACCCAGATGACTACACATTTATTAACATCCTGCAATTAAGTTACTTTTCTTAAGCTCTTAGCCTTGGCTAGTTTGTGCATAGCTGGATGCTCTTTATTAGTAGTTTTGTTCAGCTTTGACTATTTACATTAGTTTATTTTCTCAGGTTTGATGCCTGTGAGAGAGCATTTTCCTGGAAGATGGTGAAGGATGTGGTACTGTTTAAATTATGGTAAAAGTAGCTCAATGAGGTCATCTCTGTAAGAGTTGATATTTAAATGAAGTAGTCCTTTGGAACTGGCTGAGGAAAAGGGCTCTTAAGTTTGAAGAAACTTTAGTTGAGAACTATCAGTTGAGAAGACAAGACCTTGGAGACTCCTTGAATAAAAACTGGCCTTGGTCAACGAGTAGAAACACAAATGTAATGCTGTATTCTTTCCGGGAGACCTATGAACATTGAAAGGACATTTTTTTTTTTTAACTTGAAAATTTCATGCAAGTTGTAATACAGAAGTGATAGGACTTCAAAAATATAAGGAAAGAAGTACCAAGGCTAGAGAATTTGTTTCCAAAGAATATGTCTGTCCATAGAGGATGAGGGCTTTCATTGCACTTGGATTTCACCTAGAAGCTTATCTCAGTTGACCATTTGTGTCCTATATCAGTCAGGAATGTCATAAAGTCAAACCAAAGCATTTTGCAATAATTTCCAAGGAAAGAGTACATAGTACATGTCAGAATCTATTTCCTATTTCTGTTTCACCTGTTAATGTTTTATTTTTACATGGGTTAATATCTAGATTTTATTTTGAAGAGTTTTGGTTTTATGGTTCTATGCTCTAATAGTATGAAGATATACTTTGCAGTTGGTTGTAACAAGTCATGTCTTATTTTACCTTTTTTGTCTCATGTACCATGGTGTTTAACAAGGCCCCTAAAATATTCTGTTACATGCTAAAATATGAGAACTACTTACACAGTATAATCAATGGTCTATTTATCTTTCTGGTTAATTGCATCAGAAATATTTCCTGGTTGCGCCAGTTCCTTCAAGAATTGCCAAGGAGAGCCTGGACTAGGTATTTCTCATTGTAGGAGGGAACCTGAGAGCAGATTCTCAGACACCATCAAACATATGGGAAGTCTTGCTAGCTATTTTATATTCTTAGAATTTTAGAAGGCCAATGATAGCATCCCTATTATCTACTTGAATTCAGAAAGCAAATAAGAGAAACATCTAGGAAATAGAAATTGGACATTCCCTGTGAATTAACAGATTTACCGTCCCTCCTTCCAGTCATCAACATGGTTAGGTAGGGATAAGTTTCCAACTTCAAGAGATGAGTTTCTGATTCAAAGCAACCTACTATTGCAAGAAGAAAATATCAGAAGGAGGGGGAAGTATCTAAAACTAACATGCCCAATTCTTTCTTCTAAAGTCATAAAGAGGTAAGTGTCCCTCCTTATCTTCTGGGAAAGAGTAAATGAAGAGGCAGAGAGCAACAACATAATTCTAATAGAAGTTTCTACGAAACATGAGGAGATGGACACAAAAGTTCTCCCCAAAAATGAGCAATGATTGAATTGATATCACAAATTTTGAATGACATTTATTCAACTCAAATTTATTTAGCACCTCTTTCTCAGAAATTATGTTAGGATGGTGTGGAATGCAAGACTGAGAATTTAAAAACTGTGATAGCTATGGATTTAGAGAATCACACGGGTAAGATTTATACTTTAATTGTAACTGAAATATTTATTTTGATTTATATTCAAAATCTTTATTTACTGTTTGAGAAGTTAACATACATGATTATATAAACAGCAGAGATATTCCAAAATAGTTTTAGAGAATATATCAAAAGAGGATTGAAATATCTCATTGATAAAGAATAAATTTATATTGTGTCTAGATGGTCTGTCCTATCACTTTTCTACCTCCTCTTTAAAAACCAAATATCTCCAAATAATTCTCAACAGAAAATCTAAATCAGGATGCTTTGAAGGACAACGTATAAATAAAGGGAGTTATTGTTAGAAGAGTGAGTGACATAAATAAGAGAAGTAAGACCACGTGTGCAAATCAAAACCACTTCAAATTTCAATGTCTTTCCAACACCTAAAAATATTCACACAAATGAAAATAAATGTTAATTCAAAAATAAACTTTGCAAGTTGACAATAAATCACTTGCTATTTATAATAAAGGCAAGAGTTTGTAAAGCTAAAGAGAAAATTGCTCTTCTAGTACTAAAAGATGCTTATCAGAATGTGACAGGACAAGGGTTACACATTCAAATGTAACAAGATTAGGCTTTGGATTCCCAAAGTAGAAAAAACATGGTCAGCAGAAATGGTTTTTACATTGCCTGTTGGGCTGCTTTAGAATTAATTCTATTTATCTTTGGCATCAGCTGTGGTTCTGAGACTGGAGATTTTTAGTCAGAAAAAAAAAATCAGAAAAACTGGATTCTAGAATTTTCTTGTTGATAAAATACAACGTAACATGGCTTTTATTATACACAGACTTAATTACTTTTAATAAAATTATAAAATATTATTTTTAAGCTTTATATTTTTATGTTTGTGTTAAGTGTAAAAAACCATAAAAATAATTTATACACAAAAGAAGCTATTTATTATATTTTATTCTTCATTATTTCCCAATACCTAATACTTAATTTTTGTTTAGTAAAAAGAATTTAAGAAAAAATTTTAAAACTGAGCAGCCTTTTATTTTTTTTCTAGGAAATATTTTAAAATTGCATTTTTATTAAGTATAAAATGAATGTGAATATTCATAATAAGGTTATATTTATATATATTTTATTTATCTATATCTATCTATATCTATCCCTGCTTTTTCCTTAAAATTATCTGTCATCACTGAATCTCCATTTTGTTAGAGTCTAGTATATGTAGTACTTCAATATACATGTTGCAATGGACTGAACATTTGTGTTCTTTCCAAAATTCGTATGTTGAAATCCTAACCCCAGTGTGATAGTATTAGGAGAAAGGAACTTTAGGAGTTGATTAGTCAGGAGGATGAAGCCCTCATAAGTAGGATTAGTGCCCTTATAAAAGAGACCCTAGTGAACACTCTCACCTCTTCTGTCACGTGAGCACACAGCAAGAAGATGGCCTTCTATCAACCAATAGGTGGGCTCTCACCAGACACTGAATCTGTTGGCACCTTGGCACTTTCAGCTTCCAGAACGGTGAGAGATACAAGTTTGTTGTTTAAGCCACCTGACGATGGTATTTTTGTTATAGCAGCCTGAAATAGACTGAGACACATGTGTATATTTGTGTGTTTTGTTTTAACAGTTATAGGTTTTAATATATATTATCCAAAATCTAGTATTCTCTGTTAGGAACACTGTTTTATGGCATGAGGGTACAATGGGAATAGCATAAAGCTCATCCATGCACAATCTTGACAAATTTAAAAAATAAACACTTATAATGCCAGACTCTCCAAGACAAATGTAGCTGAAGACAGACACAGAAAAAATGTCTGTGGTGTTGAAGATGAGGGAAATGGTGCAGGAATTATAGAATATTTCTCCTTTTGTGTCTGGCTTATTTCAATAGCATAATATTTCTGAGTTTATCCATGTTGTATCTATCAGATTTATTTCTTTTTATGGCTGAATAATATTTCATTGTATGCATATACCATATTTTGGTGAACCATTCATCTGTTGATGGACACTTGTGCTGTTCTCTCTTGAACACTGGCATATAAGTAATCTTTTTGAGGCCCGGTTTTTAGTTCTGGACATTTATCAGGGGGGTATTGCTGAGTCATATGGTACTTCTATGTTTAACTTTTTGAGGAACCGCAGTCACTGTACCATTTTACATTTCTATCAGTAATGTACTAAGGTTTCAATTTCTCCATATCCTCACCAACACCTGATATTTTTAATTTTTATTGATTATAGCTATCCTAGTATATGTATAATGGTGTCTCATTGTGGTTTTGATTTTTGTCTCCCTAATGGCTGAAGCTGCTGAGTTTCTTTTGATGTGTTTTTTTCACCATTTATGTAGTTTGGAGAAATATCTATTTAAGTCCTTTGCCCATTTTAAATTGGATGCTTTGTGTTTTTGTTGTTGAGTTGTAAGAATTCTTTATACATTTTGGGTAGTAAACCCTTAATAGACATATGATTTCCAAATATTTTCTCTCATTCTGTAGGCTGTCTTTTCAATCTGTTGATAGTTTCCTTTGATGCACAAAAGGTTTTTTTTTATTTTAATGAAGTTCAATTTATCTATATTTTCTTTCCTTGCTCATATTTTGTCAAATATCTAACATAGACAAATTTACTGTCCGAAAGTAGATTAGAGGTTACCAGAAGCCAAAGAGAGGGGCCTATGTGGTGTTATTGCTTAATGACTGAAGACTTTGTTTGGAATGATGAAAATTTTGAAATGGATGGTGATAGTGTCTGTATAATATTATGAATGCAATTAATGTCACTGAATTGTACACTTTAAAATAGTCAAATTGGTAAATTTAATGTTACATATAGTTTACCACAATAAAAGCAGTAAAAAGGAATGAGAAGTGAGGCAGCCGAAGTAGTAATTCTCAAAATAGTAGATGACCAGATAGCCACAATATTTTAAAATTTAAAAAAAATGAATAAAAGCCTCACAGTCTATTAATTCTATGAGAGGAAGAACAACAAAAAAATAAAAAGGAGTTTTCAGCTAACTATAATTTTAGTGATTCCTAGGAGATTGAAATGTCATAAATGCCTAAGGCTATTAAGTCCCTATTGGGGTATTCAAAAAAATTTGAACTAAAATAAAGACCTAAATTTTACAGTACCACAAAAATTCTGTAAATTATAATAGTCAAAAAATTCCCCTTAAATAAGAAAAATTTTGTTGTTATTATTTTCCCTCTGGGGAAATAATGCAAATTTATCATTTGTAAAGTATGGTGATTTTATATCCTGAAACTTTATAGAGTTAAAAAGTATTTATTTATTTATTTATTTATTTATTTATTTAAGAGAGAGACACAGAGAGAGAGGGAAAGCACAGTGGGGAGGGGCAGAGGGAGAGGCAGAGAGAATCTCAAGCAGATTCCTTGCCAAGCAGAGAACTGAACCCAGGGCTCGATCCTACAATCCTGAGATCACCACCTGAGCCAAAACCAAGAGTCAGATGCTTAAACAACTGTGACACCCAGGTACCCCTAGAATTTCTTTTATTAGTTCTAACATTTTTTTGATGGAGTCTCTAGAATTTTTAAAATATGTATATGCAATCATGTTATATGCAGAAACAATGTCACTTCTTCCTTTCTGATTGGAATGCCTTTTATTTCTTTTATCTTGCCTAATTGCTCTGGCTGAGTCTTCCAATACTGTGTTCAACAGGAGTGGTGAAAGTAGACACCCTTGTCTTGTTCCTAATCTTAGTGGAAAAGCTCTCAGCCTTTCACCATTTAAGTATGATGTTAGCAGTGGGCTTATAACATATGGTTCTTATTATGTTAAGGTATATTCTTGTTCCTTCTATATCCAATTTGGTGAGAGCTTTTATCATGAAAGGATATTGAATGTTGCCAAACATTTTTTCTTCATTTATTAAAATGATAATTTTTTAAAATTTTTATTCTGTTAATGTGGTATATCACATTTATTGATTTACATATGTTGAACCATCCCTGCATCACAGGGATAAACCCCACTTTATTGTCATGTATTATTTTTTTAATGTGCTATTGAATTTAGTTTGGTAGTATTTTGTTAAGAATTTTTGCATTTATATTCATAGGGATATTGGCCTATAGTTTTCTTTGGTTGCAATGTTCTTATCTGGCTTTGATAGCAAGGTAATTCTGACCTGCTAAGATGAGTTTGGGAGTGTTCTTCTTCAATTATTTTTTTTTTAAGAGTTTGAAAAGGATTAGCATTAATTCTTCTTTAAATGCTTGGCAGAATTCACCAGTTCAGTTATCTGATCCTGAACTTTTCTTTGTTGGGAGTTTTTGATTATAGCTTCAATCTTCTTAGTTATTATTGGTTTGTTCAGATTTTTTATTTATTCAAATCTAATCCTCAGAGGTTGTATATTTCCAAGAATTTATTACTTCCAGATTATCCCATTATTAGTTGTTCATAGTAGCTTCTTCAACCTAGCAGACAGAGGACATCCCATCTAACAGCACCAGAATACACATTCTTCTCAAGCACACATGGAATTTTCTCTAGGGTAGATCATATGTTGGGCCACTAAAAAAGTCTCAACAAATTTAAGATTGAAATCATATCAAGTATTTTTTCAGACTCTAATGGTATGAAAGTAAAAATAAATGACAGAAGGAAACTATAAAATTCACTAATACTTAGAAACTCAGACAACACCGTCCTGAACAATTAATGGATCAAAGAAGAAATCAAAAGAGAAATCAGAAAGTATCTTAAGACAAATAAAAACAAAACGCAATATACAAATATTATGGTGTGTGGCAAAAGTTGTTCTAAATTGTTTATAATGATAAATGCCTTAATTAAGAAAAAAGGAAAGATCTCAAAGATACAATCTAACTTCACACTTTAAGAAATTAGAAAAAAAAAACCCACCAAATCCAATGTTAGCAGAGAGAAGGAAATAATAAAGATTAGAACAGAAATAAATGAAACAGAGACCAGAAAGACAATGGAAAAAAATCAGCGAAACTAAGAGTTGGGGCTTTTTTTTTTGAAAATATAAACAAAATTCACAATTCTTTAGCTAGAGTACAAATTAAAGAAGAGAGATAACTCAAATAAAAGTGCAAATGAAAGAGAAGACATTACAACAGATACCACAGAAATACAAAGGATCACAAAAGGTTACTATGAACAATGATATACAAGCTCTTTTTGTGAGCATGCTCTGTCCTTATTAGTCCTATTAATGAAAATTAAAAGTTTTAGTGTTTTTCTGAAAACAGCTGCTGGGATTACCATGGCATGCCCATTTGCATTCTAAATTTCGGGCAAACGCAGCTATTTTAGTGTCTTGTGTGGCATCTTTCCTCTCTCTCCTCTGGACTGCAGCACCCCTGTTCTCTTGGTTTGGATTAGGTACACTTTCTCCTTCCATCACCCCCGCCCTTTGTCCCCTTCACCTGGCTAATTACCTTTCACTTGGCTAATTGCTTCTTATCCTTAAGGATTTATGTTAGAATTTACATCCCAAGATACCTTTTTTGCCCTAGTTTGGTTAGGTATCCACCTTATGCACTCCCATTACACTAAAGTACTTACCTCGTTGTATTATAATTTCATATTTTCAACTTGTTTCCCCAAAGCATCCAGTTTAGAAGAACTTATAAGATAAGCCATTGACTATTTCTCAGGCATATCTTTTGTTATTGCTGTGTTGATTAAGCCAATAAATTCATTTTTTCTAAGTGGCAAATCTGTAATTTCAACATGCGTTCATATAATCCAAAATTTGCACTATTTAATGAATGAATAGATGAACAAATAAGTAACAAATAGACTGTACTAAAATTTGTAAGGTAGACCGACTCCCTTATATCATAGAGTATGATCCAAGTAATTTATATATGTTAGAATAGCCCTCCCAGCCCCATAAGTTATTCTAAATTGTTCATTCACATGTAGGAGGCACATTGCTCTCCAAATGTGTGCTAGTGGATTCCACTTTTTGCCAGGTGGAGATGGAAACAGAGAGTTTCTTCTTCCTAGTAGAAAGTCAGATGGTTTTAGAATTTACCAAAAATAAACTTACACAGAGAAAAAAAAAGAAAAAGAATGAATCTCCCTTACTATCTACAATGAGGAAAACTCCTTAGAATTTGTTAGTTCTAACCTGCTTTTGTCACTGTTTTCCAGATTGAGAGCTCATAATTTATAGTACTGAGCCTATAAATTAACTACAGAATCAAAGAGATGGAAGGGTCTCATAGTACAAGGATGACCTGGGAATATAAAGGTGTGGATAAGGGTGGTGTTTCTGGAGTTTCAATTTTTATTATTTGGCATATCAGCTCTGATAGGTATTGCTTAGTGTCCTGCATTCTTCAAAAATGCAAAGCTCCACAATCAGCTTTGGATTCTAATGAAAGCCTTGAATCCCCCCATCTCCAATAAAAACTTTCTATATGATCAACAGCATTTGCTGTCCCTTATCACCAATGTCATGATATAGATCCCTATGGAAAGTGTTCCTGTGGAGATGACACCAGGAGGCTGGAGCAGTTGCAAAAAAGCCATAGAGGTAGTGACAGAGAAAGTATTAGAATGCTGCTGACTTAATTCTCAATCTATGTTGGATCTAATTATCTAGGGTAAATCAACAGACTGACTGCCTAATCATGCTGAGTATGTGAAGGGAGAGAGGACGGCAAATTTCATTTTTGAAAGTAGAAATTGACAAAGTAAAAGAATTATCCAACTTCTTTCAAAAATAGCACTAGAGGATTGACGCGTGATTATGCTAATCACCATTGATTTTTCTCATTTTGAATCGAATTTAGAAATAACACTAAGGGTGATTTGCACATTCATCTTTTTGCGGAAATTGGCCAAACTCCTCAGGCTGTCATTCAAGGTCGTCTATAATCTGGTGAAAATCTATATTCAATTTTGATCTTTTACTATTCCAAACTTAGCCTTTTGTTGGTGATGGTGGCTGACTTACTGCTCTGAAACTGCTTTCACTTGATAGACCACATGAATTTCTCTCCCATTCCTACTTCATACAAGCCTGCTTTTCCTTCAAGTTGAGGACTGTGTTTGAATTGATTATAGATCCAGGGTCTGACTGGATGAATGAATATGTTTTGATTATCCTTCTCTGGGAGTTCAGTTATTAGAGACACCTTATAGCTAGAATATTATGGGGTGTATCCAAAAATACCACAGTTCTACGAGACTCTATTGCTTGAGGGCATTAGGGAATATTGTACTAAAGGAATTTCATGAAAACCTACTTTGTCCTAATAGTCTTCTAGCATATTAGATATAATATTATATTATTACATATAGTATTATATATAACCATACATATTATTATATTAACATATAATAGTCTACTAAATCTCTTTTCTGAGATAGGGCTTCAGAAAGACATCTTAGCTTATTACAAAATTGTATTAGAATAGCTGAACAGGGGTGCCTGGGTGGCACAGAGGTTAAGCGTCTGCCTTCGGCTCAGGGCGTGATCCCGGTGTGATGGGATCGAGCCCCACATCAGGCTCCTCTGCTATGAGCCTGCTTCTTTCTCTCCCACTCCCCCCGCTTGTGTTCCCTCTCTCGCTGGCTGTCTCTATCTCTGTCAAATAAATAAATAAAATCTTTTAAAAAGAAAAAAAGAATAGCTGAACAGAGATAGAGACATTTTCTTGTTAAGAATGCCAGTTTACTCTGTTTTACTTGACTTGGAATCTGTCCATCAAGACATTGGTAGAGCATTGGCGTGGAGTCAGACAAACTGAAATGTGATGCCTCTTAGGTTTGTGACCTTGGCAAGGGATTCAATGTCTTTGAGTCTCATCTTTTCATTTATAAGACACAGATGATAAGATGTTCTTCACTGAGATAAGAATATTCAGTAAATAATGTTGGTAAAATTGTTTGGCACACTGCCTAGCACATAGTAGGTATTCAATAAATATCTGGGGATCCTTCTAAGGGTATAAAGTAAAATATATGGTTTAAACATTGGTAGTATAAGAGCCTGATATGTTTAGTGTCAAAAATGTAAACTTAACATAGAAATCGTGTACTCCAACAACTTCATTTTATGTATAAGAAGGCTCAAAGAGTTGAAGTAACATAGGTTTTCCAATAGCAGTTTATTGTGATATGCCATATTTCATTTTCATTTCATTTTTTAGTAATTACTTGAGGAGAATACACATACATAGACAGAAAGCTTTTGACTCTGGGTTAACCTCACTTAAATTTCACAAGGAAAATTATGTAAGAATATCTGGTTAAGGGTGTCTGTAGTGTTTGACTTAAGCTTATCCAGCTATTTGAAATACTACAATATCAAACATGTAATGTAGATATAACTTAAAACAGAAACAACCCATAAGAATAGCCTTAGATGTCAATAAATGTTAGAAAGAGAGTTCATAGGGAAAAATAAAGGGAATTGTGGAGGATATGGCCAATTGATTCTGGTGTCTAGATTTTGTTTTGTTTTGTTTTTAAATGGCAGAGCAACCAAAGTGCAAGTGGAATGGAACATAAAGGTATGACTAGTTAAAACGGATAACAGAACTTTCCCACCACCCTGAAGCCTCTGGGGTTATGGCTAACCCAAAGAAGATAGACCAATATGATTTGTTGCAGAATCTTAAGAGATTTTATTGACCTCATATGACTCTTAGCCTCATTACAATAGGTCATGGAGATCTCAAACCTAGCTCAGATGGACAGATTTAGAGCAAAACTTACATAAGTTAAAAAACATGATCCAATTGTAATAATTATCACAGCTAACGCTTTTCATTTTTTCTTTGACTTAAATTATTTTATTTAAGTCTCACAACAATCCCCATGAGGTAGGCAGTATTGTTCCCATTTCATAGAAGATGAAATGTAGGCTTGAAAGCTTAAATAAGTTGCTCAAAGTCATATGGCAAATGAGAAGTAGAACCAGGATTTGAACCAAGGCATTTTGCCTTCAGACCCTGAACTCTTAGCTACTTTATGAAGCTGAACCAGATCTTAGTCCCCTCTGAATTCACGTGTCTTCTCACAACAGTGTAACAACTATCATCCCATGACAAACAGCAGGGGACATGAAAAAGAAAGACCAACCCAGGACTCTGTTAAGGTGCTGTTTGATCCCCCACAACGTGGAGAATGGTCCTGGAGGGTCTTCTATATTTCTGTGTTAGCAACTTCTGCCCATGAGCACCAGGTGGAGGCATGAATCCAGGTACCGAGAGTGTCACTGGTTATCTAACCCATCCCATTGCAACACAATGTAGTATGAGGTGTGGGTAGTGGCAGTTGCTTCTCTCATTCAAACATGGTAGCAGATGATGTCCATGTGACAAACCATGATGGGTTCAAATAGAGACTGTCTAAATGAGTCTGGGGCTTCGTCACCAGCAAGATTAAGATTTGAGTGAGTTACTTAGGTACTGCCACACTTAGCTTCCCCATCTACCAAGTTAAGATGATAGTGTATCATTATTGCCGAAATTGGAAGTAATAGCAATACTATTCACTTGAATTAGCATTTAAGAATGATACTTCTCTCTTGTTCCATCCAGATTGAAATAACATATTCATTCATTTCTTCATCCATTATTCAACCAACAAATAGGTTCTGGAGTAAAACCCGCTTCCTGCCCTCCAGCTTCTTGTTGACTAAACAAATATTTTGAGTTCACTCTTCTCAGACTCTCAACTTTACAATACTCAGAATCCTGGATATTCTATTCTTTCTCAAGCCCCTATATTTATTTAGCCTTCTTTTTTTTTCTTTCTTTTAAAAGCTTGAAATGTACTTTTTCAACCCT
The DNA here is from genome assembly GCF_002007445.2 of Ailuropoda melanoleuca. NCBI lineage: Eukaryota > Metazoa > Chordata > Mammalia > Carnivora > Ursidae > Ailuropoda > Ailuropoda melanoleuca. The sequence continues at coordinate 174,307,882 of NC_048219.1, forward strand.
GACCTTTTTTTTCCCCCTCACTCTCAAAGGGATCATTGCCCTCATGTCGCCTTGATCTTTCTACTCAGGCATGCAGTGGATAAGTTGAAAGTGTCTGCATAGGCAAGGAATGTGGCTGGGTGAATGGGATGTGTCATTTTAGCAGGTGCAGGTACATTTCCCGGCAATCTAGGATGCTTCCATTGGAACAATCTAGGATATCTTATAGTCTATACCTTTAAGACAACTCGCTTAGGATGAGTCAGGGAAGAGAAAAGGAAGAGACAGAGCAAAGAAGGGAAAAAGGTGGTGTGCATAAGTAACTCTCAACCACACTTTCAAACACACAGGGAAAAATCAAAGGCTATGTAATCTGGAGGTGTGTGCTAAAAGTTGCTTCCATACAAGTGTAAAGGTAACATTTCACTTTGAACCCACTGAAAAGATATTGTATATTAAAAGTCAAAAGCTAAGATACTTTTGCTGAAATACTGATCTCTTAAGTGCAACCCTTAGTTGCTATCCATAAAGCAATCTTGGAATTCAAAAACCATTATAAATATTATATATAACATTGGCTATTAACTGTACAAGAAAAATATAAAATAAATAAAGGTATTTATGAATAAGAGTTATATGTACCCAGGATGTCGAAGCTATTTTAAAATATATCCATATTGCATTTTATAAAAAGGATTAAAATTTAAATATTCAAATTTCTATGACATAGTATATTAACATGGTGTATACCATTATATTGTACCTGCCTGTGTTCACATGCACTCTGCCTTCTGAGAAACTTGAACTAAAAAGATTGTAACAGTAAATAGACGGGGTCCAGGATATGCATTACCTTTCCCTATTGTTAAAGCATACTTCCTCCTGCTTTGGCATAATATGTCACTTTTCTATTTTTCTAGCACATTTCTCTGTTGGGAAACCAGTTGGAGCTGATGAATGCTTCCCCATAGAGAAATTGTAAGTGAAATCATTATAGGAAAACTTCTGTATATTAACCTAAAATTATTTCATCTTTTAAGGAAATCGAGCCCTAAAATTATTAGTGTTTGCTTTGTGTTGACTACAGTGAATGCTTTTTATTTAATTCCATCTTAAGTGGAAGTTTGTTCCTTGAACTCTAATATCATTCTTGAAGGGAGGTAACAAAAGCAATTCCAGCACTCTGACTTCCCAGAAAAGCCGCTATACTTTCCTGAGAACTCAAGCCAAGATAATTACTTCAAATTTTTTGTCACTAAGAAGTGAAAGTTGAATGCTATCACACAATGCTGCAAATGTAATATTTCTGGTAAGTCTGGTAGGAGTTATTTATAAAAAGATCAACCTTGAGTTCTGGGAGACGCACAAAACTATTTCTTCCTTTAATTATTCTTGAATTTCTCACCTGTTACACCATGAGCCTCCTCAGAGGGTAGCAGTTGAAAGCCTAGTTTTGCTTCTCCTTTTTTTTTTTTTAAAGCAGCTCTTGAATAGAATATGTGGAGAAAAAAGGCAGCAAAAAAAAAAAAAATGAAACAAAACCACTGCTTTGCTAATGCAGCAAAGCTTTCAAATGCTGGACGTATAGTTGCGAAGCTGGAATACGCAGGCATTTGGTCCAGTTGTCCCAGAACACAGTTATGCTTGGGGACTGCTCACTGGCTCTACTTTTTTTTTTCTTAGAGATTTTGTTTCATTGTCTCTAAACAGTCACACCTTTCTCAAGACTCACCTCTCAGAATTCAGAAATCTTATTTCAAGCAGTAGCTACCTTTTTCTGCTAGAATTTTTTTAAGTAAACATTTGTAAATAGTCTGATAAAAATTTCATTTGTTATATACCTTAATTCTCCTGAACCTTAGAGGTCACACCTCTGCCTTACACTTTTTTTCATTATATTCTAAATTATTTCTCTCAATGGGTTAACATAGGAAGATGACAGTGCCTACATGCATGTATGTATCAAAACTACAGTACTGTAATATAATGTTTTGCTTTTGAATAAATTCCAAATTCTTGATAAATATATCTGATTCTAATGTTTCTGTGCCAGTTTATTATAAAGACTAAATACAATCTTATAATAATAAGCACATTTATTTGGAAATATTGATGTAATTTGAGAAGAAAATGATTTATCTTATATTTTCTCCATCACGCTCCCTTATGAATATACAAATCAACCAGAATCATAATCAATTCTTTACTTTCATCAGTAGAAGCCACCAGCAGCCTCTACGTTGATAACAGCATCATCCAATTGATAATTGTATGACAAATTGACTTTCAGGGCCCATGAAAACATTTTTCTCTCCTGAAATTAGAATGGCTCACTCTATTTGTTGATATAATATAAAACGCACAAAATTTATATGATATTTGTTAGTTGAAAGGAGTTTTAAATTTCTTTAAAGTTCAACTCATAAATAAATCAAGAGGAACTTCTTCATTTTTCTATAAAAGAGATCTATTCTGGGTTAAACAATAATAAAAATTCCTAAAATTGGTGCAGTTCTTTCTAGATTGCAAAGCTTTTTCACAGAATAATCTAGCTAACATTAGTTGAACTTACTTTGTGACTATCATTGTTATATCCAGTTTACATGCGTTAACACGTTTAATCTCTCAACAATGTCATATGTTTAGTTCTATTATTAACCCTCTTTTTTTAAGATAAGGAATCTGCAACACAGAAGGAATAAGCTCCTTTTCTAGGATGACACAACTACTCTGTGGTGTAACTGAGATTCCAACCTAATGCAGTCTGAATCAAGGGTCTGCTTTTCTAAACACTATTTCTAGCTGAAAACCTGGGAATCATGGAGCCAAATAGGCCTTCCAATGCCAAGGAAATCTTAAGAGAAATGGAATAAGAATTATAACACACCATTGAAGCTAACTAATTTATGTGGTTGGGATTGTATTTGCAAAGACAATGCCTAAGGAAATTAAAGAAAACAGGCAAAAACTGAAGCTTCTAAGAAAATGCATAAACACATAGGTCTTGGAAAGAAAGTAAAGTAATAGAACTGTATGTAGTTTTTCACACATATGAAACTTAGTCAAAATAGAATTACACTTAAATATGCATTCATTTGTTTGAAATTTTTTGTGTGTTTTACTGTACATAATCTATGGAGAATAGAGAAGAACGCAAACATGATCCCTGACTTCAAGGGTCTTATGTTTCCGAGAAGACACTAGAAACTGTGAGCATTTTACACTTGCATAATCCTTCATATTTTTAGAGACTTTCCATGAATTATTTCACAGTGAGCCTGCTAAAGAGTTATGTGAGGATCTTTCTTTCCCAGATGAGTAAAGAGAGGTTCAGAGAGAGGATGAAGCTCATCTAAATGTTCACTGACTAACACACATATTAAAAAGCACATGATACAAATCATCAAAGAGGTAGGAACACAGAGATGTGAGATTATTAAAAGATGCACAGGACAATAGTAAGTGAAGAAGGCGTCATGGAGACTGTGGTAGATAAATTAGATATTGCAAGTTACATTAATATGGGCAGAGAAGGAACACGAGCATTTAAGTCTTAGCTTCGGGAGCAGGGCAAAGGAAACCAGAAAGTGCCAATATATCTGAGTAACAACAATCAGTGTAATTTTCCTGAAGCTTTGGTAAAGAGAAAATGGGTAGGAGAATATAAAATAAGTCAGATGAAATTAGTTTGTGAGGATTTCAAATGCCTTAAAAAATAAAACATATATTAATAAAACACTTTTGAAGTTCTCTTTTTAAAAAAAGACATGTGCCATAAATGTTTTAAAATTTTAAAAAAAATTTTAATCTGAGACTCTTGTGTAGTGTAAACTGGAAAGGACAAGACTGGAGTCAAGGTCCATCTTCATCTACCCCAGATTAGCAGCTTCTCAAATTTTAACATACCTGAGAATCACCTGAGAATGTTGTTGAGAATGCAGATTTTTCACTCTTCAAGATCTAGTGAAGACTGAGACTGTAATTTTAACAAGCTCACAGCAGATGCTCTGTCGATACCCCAAATACGAAAGAGAATAGAGGCACCTCCGGTTCTTGAGGATGCTTAAATTGAAGCTTGAGTCTTGAAAGCTAAATTTTACATTAAAACTTTGACACGAAGGGGCAAAAATCATAAAGATGTAACTAACAATTCTTAGCTCAGCAGTCATCCATGCCAGAGGCTAACAAGGGCTTATGATGTCGTGGTATATCTGTGAAGGACTCATGACAATAATGCATCTTAATCACCAACATCGTCCACCACCAAGAGAAGCCCAGCAGGACCACACCCAGCTTTCTGTCCTTCTGATTAGATTCAACGTGTATCAGGGTCAATTGTTGTAACAGATTCCTCTGGTCCTGCCCTAGCCCCTTCTTCCTATCTCCTTCATTTCATGATAGATACTATCAAAATCATCATCATTATCAAAACACCATCAATACCGGCTCTCCTTACATGTGACATCCTCTATCCTCTTAATTGAAACTCTATACTTCTTTTTCTTTTTCGGAACTCCATACTTCTGATAAAGAAAGCAATTCATTTTTCTTTTGAAATGTGTGCCTCTGCTGCCCCACCAAAGGCATTGTCATTATCCAATTTTATATCTTCTAGATACATTTGTTCTTTTCTTTTGTTACTCACATTTCTGTTCCTTGAATTTGCCCTCATTTCTTTATTACTTTAGATCCCCATGCCAAACTGCACTGACAGAAACTAGAACTATGATATTCTAAGATCCCCTCCCCAAAATTCAATAGTATCCTATGCAATCGAATAGGGCCACTATTGTGTATCATAGTTACTCAAAAATGTCAACATTCATGAGAATCCCCAGAATCTTTTTAATAGTACAAATTGTAGGTTGTACCCCAGCGATTTCAATTCATTAGTCATAAGAAGGGACCTTATGAATTCATATTTTCACTATCACCCCTGTATACTCTAATTCACATAGTCCTGGATCTCCCTCTATAAGAACAAATGTAATCTAAAGAATTCAGATATATGTTTTTATCTGGCCTCTATCACAAATTAGTCATGTGACATTGGAAAAGTCATTTGGCTTGTTTGGTTCTCAGTCTCACATCTGATTAATTTGTCAAAGTCCATTCCAGCTCTGTTTATTCTATGAACGTATAAGTAGCTAGTCATCCCACACACATTGACTGCAAAAGGAAAGGTTTCACATACACGTAGTAGAATAAAAATAATGCAGGACAAAGGAGAGAATTGGGAACTAAATGAGAAAGAGACAAACAAGGAGGGACCCTTTCTTTTTCATTAGCTAAGGTTCAACTCAGCATCTGAACAATCAGGTTAAGTGCATTCTGCAGCTGCTTCCTACAAGCTCTCACATGTTCTTGAAATTCAGATACTCTTTTCGCTAGTTGTTTCTATATTTAGGAGCCAGCAGGTCACATGGGAAGGATGTCCTGACTCAGGATGCATAACCCAAAATCAGACAACATGAACTGGTTAATTCTAGGACAGGGAAAACGAGGGGTGTTGCTTCAGGAGGACAGAGTCGTTTGGCAAAACAGGCCAAGTTTCGCCAGCACACATTCTCATCTTGTTCAGTATCGATGGACATGGATTTCAGAGAAATGCTCTCGTCAGTAAGCCTTCTTCTGCATTAACTTTCATAGTATATAGAAGTCACCTCTGAATTATGTTCATGTCTTATTACTGCCTGCCCAGAATTGCACGCACACACATCTCCCGTGGTCTTCAGTGCAGCTGCATGCATGTAGTGGAAATGAGAAATTTTTATGAAATAATTATCTTCAGAATACTTTGAAAATTTATGAAATTAAATGGTATTTATTCTTAACATTTGAAAAAACAGAAATATCTTTCCATCTGCTTTTGATGAAATCAGCCCTTTATTCAATTCGATATTATCACAAATTAGTCAGCTTGCTTTCATAGCTTTTTCATGCTCTCCATTCCGTTTAACTCTTAAAAGCGTTGCATGCTGCAGCTTAAAGACAATGGTCTCTGCTGATGAAACAACCACAAATTACAGAGAGACAACATGGGAGCCTCTAATAAGCTGAATAGAAGTATTTACAATATGCATCTATGCATGGCTGTCTGAACACTTTTGCTTAGATTTCATATTTCACTTTCTATAGCTGATTTGATGGAAGTCTTAAGAGAATAATACCATTTTGTAGCTTTCTATGATTGCTATTGTACTCTGTTATAAACTGTATATTCTTCATTTAGATATGCTAAGCAGTTTTTTATTTTTTAATAATGAGAAAAATCTCTTTTTATATGGTATTCAGAATGAAAATTAATATTAATATTGTCCTCCTCTGGGTTAGTGAAAATGAATTTCAATAACTTCAACCAACTGCGGAAGATAAAAAGATGTTGAAATAAATGGACAAGATTTGGGTGTAAGTTCTAAATGTACTTAGCTGATAATGATCTATGATGAAAGTTGTCTTTATTAATTTACAAATATAAGTACTTTCATTGTAAGAAAACCAAATTTGTAAGATCAAGTAAGTTGAGTTACTTCTGCTAACTTTGTTATTTCTAATTCTCCATTCTGTGTATGTTATAGGGTTAATTTCATTTCCCCTGTTTTTTTCCCCCATCAGATTAATATCAAAACTACTATACCCAGTGAAGCACTTTCCACAGTTCGCTTCCTCCTCTTTTTTTTGTATGCCAGTTGTAAGATTTAACATTTTAGCAACACTCAGTTAAATGTAAGTCCTTTAAGCAATCATAATAGTTAGTAGTTCTCTATCTTAACAAAAGGTCAGGTCTGAGAAAAGCATTAGATATCCTGGAATTATGTATTTATTCTGCCCAAGACTTTAAACTTAGGTTTTTTATAAATGTCATTCTCATTTTATTAGGCATGTCTACCAGATTCCTTTGTTCTCACCTATTTTCATGAGCTTTGTCCTATAATATATATGTGGACTTTATATGTGTGATCACCAGTAAAAATGAACGCCTTATACTCTCCAAGGATATGAACTGGCAATGATGCCTGTAACTACCAGACATTGTGAGTAACTGACAATGTCTAGTGGGAAAATCATATACCTGGTTTCAAGGAAATTTGATGTCTTTATTTTCCTGTCCTAAAGATGAAGATAATTATTGTTAATTATTCACTGCTTTGTGTTTAGATAATTATAGTGTAAATGTTGATATTTTTAAGGTAATATTAAGAGAACTTTAATTATCCATCTATTTGTTGACATAGTCCTAGGTTCGGGTTGAATTTAAAATAAAATGTACAATATACACGGATGTTAATTAGAATTATTTTAAATGAAAGTTAACAGAAACTAACAAAGACAATCTTAAGCAGAAATAGAAAAAAAAAAAAGAGAGAGAGAGAGAGAGAGAGAGAGAGAGACAAAACCAGAGAGGGAGACAAACCATAATAGACTCTTAATCATAGGAAACAAACTGAGGGTTGCTGGAGGGCAGGTGGGTGGGGGGATGGGGTAAATGGGTGACAGACATTAAGGAGGGCATGTGATGTAATGAGCCCTGGGTATTATATAAGACTGATGAATCACAGACCTATTAGACCTCTGAAACTAATAATACATTATGTGTTAATTAATTGAATTGAATAAAAAAAAATGTGGGTGACTTCTGACACCAAAAAGAAAAGAAAAGAGAACAACTTATATATTTAATTCCAGATTGCTGGGAGGAAGTATTTCAGAGGTGCAGAATGGACTAGGTGCCCTTCATCTGATCATTGATCATTGGTGGCTAAGGGTGGTGATCACACAGTAAAATGTTGCTGTGAAAGGCCCATCTATGCAAACGAGGTGGGGCAGATAAGGTGGTAATTTTCAGGTAATTAAGAGTTTCCTATTATGGCACAATAGGTGAGGTTGTTATAAGAGGGGCTCAAATGGTATTTCTGGCCAATTAACATTTCTAATTATCCATTTAACAATTTAAAATCCCACCATTCATTCTTTTCAATGAAACAAATAAGATTTTCCTGCCATCTGTTGAGTCTAGAGTTAATTCCATGTCAATTTGGAAAATGTCTATTTCTTAGCTAAGAGCTATGAGAAGGGATCTCAGGACAATGAAAATGGAAAGATTTTCGGGATTAAAATCGCTCTTGGTATTGACAAGATAGAAAGGTAATCATTACAACTAAAATTTTCTGAGCACTTACTAAGTGGCAGGGACCGTGCACATAACTTTACATAAGTTATATCACTTAACCCTATGCAATGGGTTTTAATTATTGCTGTTATCTTTGAGAAAAGAAAATAGTGACACAGGAAGTTTAAACAATGTATGCAAATTTGTTTAGCTAGTAAGTGGTGAAGCCAGGAAAACCACACCTCAGTCAACTGTAATTTGACTTTGAAAAATACGTAATTTGCTAGAATTAAAAAATGATGAAGATCAGTAAAATTATTTTCTTCTTTGGGATTCTGAGGATCAGACTCCAGTATTTTGGAAATTGATTGTAGCCTGGTTCTTTGCATTTATCTTATTTCTCCATTTTATTATCCTCAGAGAAGACTTTCTTGGCTTTGTATTTCCCCTCTCTAACCTACCCCCACCCCAGTGCTGCAATCTATTCATCTTCCCAAGGCCCCCACTGTTGCAACAGCTATGTCTGTCTTGCTAACAGCAGCTGGCATCACCTTCACAACCTTGTGAAGTCAATGCCATTTTTATTTTTATTTTATTTTATAGATGAGAAAATGGAAGTGCAGAGAGCCTAAGTAATTTACTCAAGGTCACATAACTAGTCAGTTTTGTGTTTTTTTTTTTAATTTAAAAATTGTTTTAAAGTACAATGTTTGCCAAAGTATTCCTTTTTCTGTCTGCCTCACCCATTTCTTTTCTTATACTCAAAACACACACATACACACACACACACACACACACACACTCATCACATAGAGTAAATCCTAGGGTTTTCAATAAAAATTATGTTTTCAAGTTCTATGGTATTGTTGAAAGTTAAAAAAAAATTAAGTACCACTTAAGTAGAGTAGATGTCATTGTACATGTAACCGTGTACCCTGAACTTACATAAAATTCAGACTTGTTATCATTTTTGGCACTGTTCCTTCAAGTACCACCTTATGCCAAGGCTCAGAGGGGGTACTTCAATTTTTTGTTATTTCACATCAGGTTGGATTCCCTATTCCCCCAATTGATCAGACCAAAGCCTATTTGTTTCACATGGGGATGCACTTCCTTTAGCCTTTGCTGTATGAGCAACCTTTGCTTTAATCCAATATATATGATGTGATTTAATACTTTTTAACATCAAAGATTACATAGAAAATTTGGTGATACCCCTCTGAACGCACAGTTATAATTTGTTTAAAAATGTTTTTTAAAAATAACTCCACTTCATCTTTCACTTAATAGAAAATGGAGTTGTGCATATGCATATACACACACACGTGCACACGACACACATAAGCACGCAAATACAAAGAATTTCCTAACAAGTATGGCTCCTTCATCTTTTCCTCAGTGTGGATATTTTGTGTGTCTTCCAACTTCTTCCTAAGATGCTGTGGAAAGTAAATATCCTCTGATTAAGCCTCTTGCTGAATCAGATGCTTTACTTTAGAAACTTAGTAGCTGTCTTCCATCTCAATGAAAGTAGCCAAGGATCCTAGTGGCTAGCAAACACTTCTGTGGAAACAAACATGTACTTCTTTATTTCTTTCTATTACAGTATAACACAATTGTTGTTACATGGTACAAATGACTAATATGTTTTTTAAACAAAGACTAAATACAAATAAAAAATTTTGCAATTAGAATAGAGAACTTAGAATGCCTGCTCTTCTTAATAGGTTGGTGATGTTGAAAAAAAAAAGAAAAAAGTAAATGGAGACTTAACATTATGACTTAGATAAAAAATCTGAAAGGAATAGGTTAATGAGGGAATCTTATATATTATTTGGTTAGGATAGTGATTGTCGACAAATAAAGCATATCAGAAAGAAGATAAATGGCCTTAAGTCCAGGGCTACACTCATGTCCTGATGAACACAAGAAAACAACCTACCAAGGTAACTTTGAAAATACAGCCAGCATTGGAAGGTAAATAAGAAAGGAGGAGATAAGATAAAAGGAATTTTCCTCCAAGGGGCAGGCCAGATTCTTGTTAGAATACCATGATCACTTTTTGAGATCTAGAGAGCTTGAACATGGTTAAGTATTTGGAAATTAAGAGGAGAAAGTGTGGATTAAAGTGGGTTCCTATTATAGAAGCTACTGTGAACTGGCTTTCCATTCCACCAAAGTACAAATGAGAAGCAAGTGGGATAAAGAACAAAATTGGAGAAGTAGATTTTTGAGGATGTACGATGCATCTCAATTGATAGTTTTCTAATGGTAGCCATGGTAAGTATAATTGTGAGGTCCAACAGTGAAAGTGATTTTTTTTTAAATGCAGCATTATGCCTATAATAGTTTATCAAGTATCTTATTTCATTTAATATTTTCTAAAATAATTAAATTCTTTAAACATATGCTAAATTTAATAAGAAAATGTATAATAAACATGAATCACCTACTCAGATTTAACAATATATGGTATCCTACTTTTTAAAAAGAAATACATGCAAAAGCCACTGGGAAGGACCCCTGCACACAACAGCCTTTGTGTGACTCTGAGCAGCACCTTAGCCCCAAGCTTGTCTGTCTTTGGTCCATATGAAGCCTGGGGCAGCAGGCATATGGGCTGTCTATGAGCTAGAGATCCTTGTGGGTAGAAGAGGCAGCGTCCAGAGTTTAGCCTTGACCTTAGAGAGAGACTTAGTATAGTACCATAGCTCCAGTGACACTGGCCACTACAGAAAAGAAGGTCATAGTCATGACAGGAGGTCCTACCAGTTTAGGGCAGAGATCTAGGTTAACAACTGTGGACAACCACTGCAGAGCTTCTTCTTAAGCCACTTCAGGACGATGCCCACAGTGGATGATGCCCAGAGGAGGCTGAGGGTCCAGCATGTCCACTGATGGGTGCTTAAGTAACCATTTGTTGTTCTATTGCCATTACTTTGGTCTGTGCTCCTTGATTTAAAACCCTCAGGTTGGTGGGACCTGGGAAAGCCCCTAAAATGCTCAAAGCAAAATTCTAAATTGTGATGCGTATTTCTTTAGACACGGCAATTTTCTTGTCTGATATTCAAGTTTTTTGAAAAATGAACCTTTTTTTGAAACCCAGTATAATTGATAGGTTCAAGTAGATTCCCTTAGTGACTTCCCTTATGCAGATTAGATAACCCTTTGTTAATAGTTTAGTGACAATAAGGAACACAATCTCATCATTTCAAATTTAAGGCTGTATCTTCTAAAATGAAATTAGGCTACTCTGTTAGTTTGGGTTTCTACAAAAGTAGAATCTAAGGCAATGGCTTCCATGCTGGTGGTTGATTTAAGAAGTCCTTCCAAGGAACAAGAGGATGGAATGGAGACAGTGGTAAAGAGAAAGGGGAAAAGTCGAAACAAATGTGCATTATCAAGTTGGTCACCATCTCAATCCTGCCAAGACCTTCCCAGGTACATTATAGGATTGTCTACACAAGGGATCAAACGATGAGTTCCTCTCCCATGTGTTAAGGGTTGTTAATTCCAACCCAATCCCGCGTGGTACCTGTGTGAGCTCTGGGCAAATTCCTGTGAGTCCCAGGCACAGGAGAAGACCCACGTGGGAGGCTTGAGGGTCTTTGTACAATTGAAAAGAGGAATCATCTACTTGCACCTGCACCAAGCAGGTAGTCACAGCAGTGGCAGGTATGAAAGGTGAACTGAGGGGATGTGAGGCAGCACAGAAGAGGTATTCAATACAAATACAGGATTTTAAAAATTGAACTTACAGACCAATAGCAAGTTACAAAAAAAAGGTGATGATTGATTTTGGTCAAAGGCCAAAATATCAATAAGTACCTTCAAATTTTAAGTTAAAAAAAAAAAAACAAAACCTTTGCCTTGAGATAGAACATTTTTTATCTTGTTCAGTCTAAATAGCCTTTGCAAAAGAGATTGGCAGCAGATTACCTTTTTTTGGCAACACATTCTTAAATTGCAGTTATTTTGGTTTTGGAAGAAGCAAAGAGTAGTGATAGTATTAAGTTAATTAAGATAAATATTAGAGAAGATAGTGTTTTACAAGAATGATTTGATAGGCTTAACAGTAATTATTTTTGCATGGTTGGCAATCAGACTCCAGGTGAACAGAGTAGATCTTATCTTAAACCAAGAGCTGAACTATCAAATTAACATCAGGAGTGCTTGGAGTGAGATAGAAGGCTATAACTATGAAGAGAAAATCTTACAGTTATATTCTGCAAATTCAACTTGCAACAGGTAAAGTGAAAGAATCACATTCACTGTTCATTTTCTTTCTGTAAGACACCTGTGATCCAAGAGCTGTAGTTCAAAAATGCAGATGGATGTTCCCCAATGCCCCACCTGCTGTCCCGCCTAATTTAAAAGGAGCCCAGTGCAATTCATCAGGAGAGAAATGAGAAAACAGGAAAAGAAATAAAATGAGGTCCTTTGGCTACATTTAAATAGTGCTGAATAATGATGCTAGGTTTTGTTGCTAACCCAGCAAGTACGCTGATCAATATTGTGCAGAACCAAATGTAGGAGACTCTAAGTCAAATACAATTCAGAATAGTTTGTCAGTTTTGCCAGCCTGTGCAGTGCTCAAAATGGGAAATGTTTCACATGATCTCGGATGTAGCAAAGTTTTTGGGCTTTGAGTATCGCTGTGAATTTCAGAAAAAGTGAAGTCTGGGAAATTCATCCCGAATTTAACATCATAAAAGACAAAAGTAGTTATCTACTTTCTCATGTATAGCTGCTTCCTTATTCCCAGGAAGGTAGAAGTTAAACCAGGGATTAGAAGATTTTATGCTTTTGGTTGGTTTTAAAGGAACGATCACATAGTGATGCATTAAAATAACTCCAATTAGAAACCTTTTTATACTGAACTTTGTAGATTAATCATTGGCATTTTGAACATAGTTCTTAAACTACATTTGCTAAGCCATCGGTAGTCAAAATGTATCATGCCTATGACCAAATACATCTATTCTTAAAATGAAAAGCACAGACCATTTCTAGTGCTGTATTTTATTCACAACAATAAAAGCCAGCATATATTGTGTGGGATACAATTCAGCTTTTTTACAGTATAATTTTAATTATGCTTGTCTCACCATTAACTTTTTTTCCCCTCCATTATCACTTTCTATCTAACTTTCAACAACAGAAAGATTTTTTTTAAATCGATATTTAGTTTAAAATAAAAAATCTTTCAAAACATTGAATAAATGTCAGTAATTTTGAGAGACTAAAAATCTATCACAGATTCTTCAGGGGAATGGCTAATGTCAGGTAGAAATATAAAGTCTAAAAAATATATTTTTTTGAGATATGTCTTTTCCTCTTGGATGTTCCTACTTATTTAGTAGCCTTATTAATTTGGAAGATTCAATATGTTTTCTCCCTCAAGGAAAATAATGATTTAATTTTCAAAGAATTGAAGTAATATTATTTTATAAATATACATACATTTTCTGTGCTTTGCTTTTATTTAGGTGTTTTATCCAAATGACATCATCTTTAACTTGCTATTCTAACGGGAAACGCTAATCTTCCAGATTGGTAAAAAATCAAGAATGTTAGGATAGGATATTAAAGAAAATAGAATGTTTAAATAACATAAGAATAGAAAAATGCTATTCTGAATAAGTGCCATTTTCCATCCAGTCTAGCATTCAAACTGTGGATGGAAGGCATCAAATAATTTGGAGTTTATTTTTTCCTGATGTTAAACTGAAAGTTCACGAGTGCACTTTAAAATCCCCAAAGGATTCTAAGTGAATCATTATGACTATCCTCCAAAAATATTTTCTAAACTCATATACATTCTAGTAGTTATTATTCCTATTGTTATTATTATTATTCCACATATTCTGGCTGACAGCAATTTCCATGTATTTTCTTCTTTCACTGCTAAAAATCAAGTATTTTCATTAACAAAGCCTCTGGAACATCTCCCAGTGCCTAAAACAGTAAAGAGTTGACCCTGGTTTCCTTCTGTGCTATGTGCTTAGAAGACATATTTTTTGGTTTTGTTTTCGTTTATTGAGGTTGGGAAAGAAAGAAAAGATCATGCTTAAATAGCTTACCCAAAGAGCCTCCTACACACCGATCAGATTCTATTGTATTGGGATGATCTGGAAGGTCTACCCCTAACATTTATACCTAGAGTTTTGCTAATCTCCGAAGCCTATGCTCTAGATATATAAGGCTCCACAAATCAATGAGTATTAACAAGTAAAGGTTGTTGGAGAAGTTCCCAGAAAAAAGATAAATTTAGTCTTTCTTGTCAACTCCCTGTTAAGGTAAAAAGAAGTGACAGCAAGCAGTTTAGCACATTTGTTGGAAAGATGTCCTGTATACAGAGAGAATATGTCCAAGATTCTAGAGAATTTACAAAAACCTATGAAAATCTATTGATCCCTGATTACTGGAAAGACCAAGTGAAGAATACATCTAAAATCTGTTTCTGCTGATATGGTAAAGTTCTTTACTGAAGGTTTACTAAACTGTATGAATTCCTATCTAAAGTGTCTATTACAGTATCAGTTACTATCTCATCATCATCATCATATCTAACATTTATTGATTACTTATTACATACTAAGTACAGAGTACTAAGCATTTTATATTCATTACCTTTTATAATACTTACAAAAACCTTATGAGGATTTTAACTTCATAAAGATGAAATAAATAAAATGTATGCAGAATGGGAAGGAAGATATAGAACTGTCTTTCTTGGCCAATTACATGATTGTCTATGTCGAAATTCAAAAGAATCAACCCAAAACCCCAGGAACTAATAAGCAGTTATAGCAAAGTTGCAGGTTACAAGGATAAAAGATTATTAAATAAATGTTAATCATTTTCTGATACACCAACAATGAATAAGTGGAATTAGACTTTAAAAACAATGTAACATTAGCACTCTAAAAAATGAAATATTTAGAAATAAATCTAACAAAATATGTACAAGATCTATATGAGGAAAACTACAAAACTCCAATGAATGAAATCAAAGAATTAATTAAATAGATACTTTATGTTCATGGATGGAAACAGTAATTGTCAAGATGTCAGTTCTTCCCAGTTTGATCTCTAAATTCAATGCTATTCAAATTAAATCCCAGCAAATTATTTTATGGGTATTGACAAACTGATTTTAAAGTATATATGTAGAGTTGCCTGGCTGGCTCAGTTGGTAAAGCATATGACTCTTGATTTCAAGGTTGTGAGTTGGAGTTCCACATTGGGTGTAGAGATTACTTAAAAATAAAACCTTAAAAAAAATAAAGTATACATGGAGAAGCAAAAGATCCAGAATAGCTAACACAATTTTCAGGTTGAAGGACTGACACTTCCTGACTTCAAGACTTGTTATATGATGTTTCAGTACCAAGACAGTGTGGTATAGGTGAAAGAACAGGAAAAAAGATCAATGAAACAAAATAGAGAGGCCAGAAATAGAAACTCATGATGAACAAAGTTAACTGATCTTTGTTAAGGAGCAAAGGCATACAATGAAGTCAAAATAGTCTTTTTAACAGTGCTAGAACAACTAGATATTCATATGCAAAAAAAATAAAACTAAACACAGAACTGACCCTCTTCAAAAAAATTAACTGAAAATAGACTACAGATACAAGTGTAAAATGCAAACTTTAAAACACATGTGATAACATAGGAGAAAACCCAGATGACCTTGGGTATGGTGATGGTTTTTAGATACAACACCAAAGATACAGTCCTGAAAAGAAATAATTGATAAGCCAGACTTTATTAAAATTAAAAACTTCTGCTGTGTAAAAGACATTACCAATAGAATTAGAAGACCAGCCCCAGACTGGGAGCAGGTATTTGCAAAAGGCACGTTAGATAGAGGACTATTATCTATACATGAAAATAATTCTCAAAACTTAACACTAAGTAAACAAACAACTCAATCTTTTAAAAATTAGCAAAAAAACCTGAATAGACACCTCACTGAAGAAGCAAGCAAGCATATGAAAATATTATCCTCATTATATATTATAAGGGAAGTGCAAATTAAAATAATTCATACCTATCAGAATGGCCAAAATCCAGAACACTGATAACATCACAGGCCGGTGAAGATGCGGAGCAACAAAACGTCTCATAGGCTGCTGGCAGGAATGCAAAAATGGAAGACAGATTGGCAGTTAGTTAGCTTACTTAGTTTAGTTTAGTTAGTTAGCTTACTTAGTTAGACAGTTTAGTTAGATAGTAAGACAATGTAGTCTTACAAAACTAAACGTAATTTTACCGTGCTGTCCAGAACACTCTTGGTATTTATCCAAAGGAATTGAAAGCTTGTTGTCCATACAAAAATCTGCACATTCATGTTTATATCAGTTTCACTCATAATTGTCAAAACTTGGAAGCAACTGAGATGCCTTTCGGTAGGTGAATGGATAAGCTGTGGTACATCCAGAGAATGAAATGTTATTCAGCACTAAAAAGAAATGAGTACCGAGCCATGAAAAGACATGGAGGAATCTTAACTGCATATTACTCAGTGAAAGAAGCCAATCTGAAAAGGCTACTTGCTGTATATATCCTAACTGTATGACACTCTTGAAAAGGCAAAACTATGGACATAGTGAAAAAAGTTTGGGTGGGAGAATGAATGGACAGAGCACGGAGGATTTTTGGAGCAGTAAAAATACTATAAATCATATTACAATGATGGATATATGTCATCACACATTTCTCCAAATACACAGAATACACAGCACCAAGAGTGAACCATAATATAAGCTATGGATTTGGGGTGGCTATGATGTGTCAATATAGATTTGTCCTTGGTGACACATGTACCATTCTGGACAGAGATGTTGATAATGGGGAAAGCATGCATATGTGGTGGCAGAGGGGATACTTCTCAATTTTGTTGTGAACTTAAAACTGCCTTAAATTTTTTTTTTAAATAAACTCATAAAAAAACCCCTGTGGGTTAAGTTCTCTTATATTCCCATTTTGCAGATGATATTCTTAAAAATATTTGCATTGAAAACATACAGATGAGAGAGTGATAGGTTAGTACACATACACACAGATATTACATAGCTTGATATTACATAGCTTGATAATACAGTTATTGAAGATAGACAAACACATAAATTGTGTCAAATGATAGACATTTTTAGGGCAACAGTCATGATAACAAAGAGCCTCTGGCTATAGAACATGTTTCCATAGAGGACAATATTTCTATGAGATGTAGAATGATGCAGTAGACAATAGAGATGAGGGTTTGCAAAGCAAATAGCTAATAAATAAGAAATTATTTATATGAAATAATTTCTTCACCTCCCTCCATTATCAACCTCCATCCACTGGAGTCCTACGGAGTCCCAAACCTGAGACCAAGAGGTAAATAAACTGGTAAGGTTTAGGAGACATTTTCAAAATTAACTTCTGCAATGATTCTCAGAAAGATTTATCACTAAGATTTGACAGAATAAGATGTATGTTTGCTTAGAATATGATAAAACCTGAGTTTGCTTTAAAGTACAAGATCAAACAATTTGAAAATAACCCCTTAAGTCAAACAGGCATGTGCCTGCATAAAAATAGAAGGAAAGCCTTGTGAAGAAAATTTGGAGTAAGAATAAATGGATTAAAAATATTAATATTTACTTTAAAAACCACCCATTCAGTTTGTGACTATAAAAAATTGCTTTCAAAATATATGTTAAAAGGTGCACTTGTGGTCAAAATGCAGTAGAGATGTCCTACTGGATATCCATGTTAAAGGATCACTTGACAAATGGCATTTTGCAAAAATACATGACTGTTTTTACTGACAGTTTCATCTTGTATGAGCTTAATAAAGCAATGAGTGCATTTACTATTCTAAACTTAACTGATCAATAACGCAATTGGTGAACTAGCATCATTCTTGGGAAAAAGTGACCATTGTCATGGTGAGGATTATTAGAGATGCAAAAAGGAATCCAAAAGCATTCTTAGTTTACAAAACTCACTGTAGGGACCTGATTTAATAAGAGCTTCTGAGCTGTGCTAACTCAGCAAGTTATAGGTCTCACTAACCTAATGTCATTTTTATTATATTCTGGGTGTTTATATAAGAAAAAAAAAGAAAAGAATACTGAATAATTGTCTTCTTTTTGAGCCCACACTATACTTAAACTGTTTCAGATCAGGTGATTAGACAAATCTAATTTTTATTTATTTTATTTTTTTTAAAGATTTTATTTATTTATTTGACAGAGATAGAGACAGCCAGCAAGAGAGGGAACACAAGCAGGGGGAGTGGGAGAGGAAGAAGCAGGCTCATAGCGGAGGAGCCTGACGTGGGGCTTGATCCCATAACACCGGGATCACGCCCTGAGCTGAAGGCTGACGCCTGACCGCTGTGCCACCCAGGTGCCCCCAAATCTAATTTTTAAAACCTCAACTTTAAAATCCAGTGAAAATAAGAGGACAAGTTTGTGGTGTCTCTCATAGCAAGCCACTAATGAATCACCAAACATCTCTTAAGTGCCTACTTTATGCTGAGAAAGTAGTGCAGCTGAAAACATTTATTAGATTATTCTCCATCCTTCTTCTTCTAATTGAGTATAGTTTTTAAACTTTTTTTTTCATTTATGTAACTTAAACATATGCAACAGAGTATTATACTCTAAATGTTTATTTACTTCCAATTCTGAGTTTTACATTTAACAATAGTTAATTATTTTGCCTGTTAATGCCTTTTAGATGCTGCAATTTGTTCCTAATGCCTTAGCTTTCCTCTTCAGTCACACAGCTGGAGTGGAACATGAAGACTCTGTGGAGCACGTCTCTCCGGGTGAACGTTTAAAAAAAAAACAAAAACCACAACTAGTAGGCAAAAAGCCATTTCCTCTAGTCAGGCTGTGGTTATCTTGATCTAGCATGACAAATTGGTGTTCCCAGAGTGGCTGCAAAGTAATCAGACTGTGACAAATGGTTTACTTATAGCAATTTGTTTCCATTTTACTGAAAATTTCCACAGCCTTAAAAAAATAAAAAGATTTTTAATGGCATTTGAACGTTGTTGAAAGTGAGCTGCTTGAAATGGTCCAAGCTGGAATCTAGAATCATTGTGATCTCCCATGAGATGTGATAGGAGTAAGTCATGCCTCTGTCCCCTGGTGACAGCAGAGTGACCTTCTACCCCACGTAGAGTCTTTTAAGACTGTGTTGTCATCTCTAACTAGAGAATCCTTGGTACAGGTGCTTGCTGGTCCACCTTGTGACTTTTCAACTTTACGATGGTGCAAAAGCAAGATGCATTCCGTAGAAATTGTACTTGGAATTTTGCATTTGGGTCCTTTCCCAGCCCAGCGATATGCCCCACAGTGCTCTCTTGCAAGCTGGGCAGTGGCAGCAGGCCACAGCTCCCAGTCAGCCACGTGATCATGAGGGTAAACAACTGATACAACCATCCTGTTTTACTTTCAGCGCAGTATTCAATAAACTGCATGAGATAGTCAACACTTTACTACAAAATAGGCTTTGTGTTAGATGATTTTTCCCAACTGTGGGCTAATGTAGGTTTCTAAGCATGTTTTAAAGTGGTGTAGGTTAAGCTATGATGTTCGGTAGGTTAAGTATATTGAATGCATTTTGCTTGATGATATTTCAACTTACATCAAGTTTATCAGGACTTAACCGATCACACATAGAGAAAGGTCTATATCAAGTATGGCACGAATTATCTTCTTTAGGGGTCTGCCCAAGCCTGGCAAGGCCCACTCTTTCTACAATAAAAGAATATCAATTTGGGCTTAGATTCTCTATAGCCTGGTCCCCATCTTTCTGGAATGGTATTCCATATCCTTGCCTACTTATGTTGATCTTTCAGCAAATTCTCCTTTTGTCCTTGGTTAGACCCTCTATGGTGACTCAGAAACTAATCTGTACTATACCCTGAGCTGCTTCCTGGCTAATGCTGTCTTTTGTCTCTTTCTCACTTTTGTGAATCTATGGATGGTCTTCAGGTGATGCTCTGCAGGTTTTTGGAGAAGAGACCTCTTTCTTTTACCTACTTTCCTAAGGGAAGATGGGGAATGGGGCACAGAAATGCAAGGTTTAGTGGTAAGAGTTAGCAGTGTGCCAGACAGTGAGTAAGGTGATTTGCCAATGTTATCTCATTTCACCCTGTAAGGGCAGCATTATTCTCCCCATTTTTTTTTTTAAGATCCTATTTATTTGAAGAGAGAGACACAGCGAGAGACGGAACACAAGCAGGGGGAGTGGGAGAGGGAGAAGCAGACACCCCATGGAGCAGGGAGCCTCATGCGGGGCTTGATCCCAGGCTCCTGGGATCATGACCTGAGCCGAAGGCAGACGCTTAAGGACTGAGCCACTCAGGCGTCTCACTGTGCTACCCAGGCACTCCTATTCTCCCCATTTTATAAGTAAATGTGACTTAGAAAGATTAAATGAATTGTTAGAAATTAACTATCTGTGCAGTCTTTTTCCTGTCCATATCCTCAATACCATGCCTTATTTTTATTTCTCAATTCATAGATAGCATGAGACATTCTTCCTTTCCCATTGGTCTGTGTTGTGAGTTAATTTTTTAAAAAGGTGAGAAAACTATGTGTTAGCAGAGAAATATTTAATAACCTAGAGACTTAATTAAATAAAAAGAAAATGATTTCTTAAAGACATTGCAATGTTAAGCTTCAATTCATATATCTTATTTAAAACCACTTACTTTACTTTGTATGTACTTGCTATTTTTACACTATATTACTCCTTTAATATTTTTGCCCCCACTCTTATCTAAATAAATAATGAAAAATAAGTCTCTAAACAAGAAATTATGTTATTTATTCTTTATAATGCATCTTCGTAGGTCTAGCTATAATACCAAAATAGTAATTTCCATATGCTGGTAGTATTTCCTAATAATTATTGGTAATTCTTTGCAATGCCATAGGATTTCACTTAACTGTAAATTAAATTGTCATAACTCATGATTTCTTTCTGATGTTCTGCTTTATTCTGGAGTCTCTTCCTCTTCCCAACCTGTTTTGTTTCTCCCTTAGTGATCAGATTATTTCTTGGGCATAATACATGTGATTCGTCTTCTAAGAAAGGCTTTGAGATATATACAACTGTTTTGTCAACATAAGGGGGAAAAAAGGTTATTTGGTTTTGTTTAAATAACAAATATTGTTTATATTTCTCTCCCTTTTTTTTTTTAAAAGATTTTTTANATTTATTTATTTTTGTGACAGAGAGACAGCCAGCAAGAGAGGGAACACAGCAGGGGAGTGGGAGAGGAAGAAGCAGGCTCCCAGCAGAGGAGCCCGATGTGGGACTCGATCCCGGAATGCCGGGATCACGCCCTGAGCAGAAGGCAGACGCTTAACGACTGTGCTAACCAGGCGCCCCTATATTTCTCTCCCTTTTAAATGAAGTAAAAATCACTTATACATGTTGCACACAAGACATGATTTAAACAATCCATGGTGTATTTAATGATAGCCCCCTTGCTCAACTATCATTGCTAATCTGATTATATTTTCATTTTTCCTCATATTATTTAAAAATTATCTTTCCAGTCTAAAATAATAAATATAGTTTCATTGTTCTAAGAAAATAGAGCAAATAATTAAAGATGCAAATTGATGCAATGTGTAAAGAAAAATAATGATTCTTAATCTGCCAGGACTTCAATAATAATCCAAAAAGGGTCTTCAAGGATTTTTTCTTTCTTGGTTTTTAATGTAGTATCAGATATGGGCTTTATATTTATCAGTAGAATGTGTATCTGAAATCTACTTTTATTTTCATTCACACATTCTAATAATATGCCTTTGTACCATATTACGTGCCTCGATTTTGGAGGAATTGTCTGATTATTCAAAAATTAGGAAAGATCCATTCTTGTTTGAAGTTATGGTGTACTGTATTGATTTAACTTGATTCTGGATTTGACGACAAAGTCATTTTGGGAAAAAATCACTATTTATACTGTGCTGTCTTTAGCTTTGGGAAAGTTTGATTAGATAGCCATGCCAATAAAAGGGATTAGGAGGGTAAGAATTTTGTCTTTGCCTCCAAATTTTAACATGATATTGGGTCACATTATAAAAATTAGTAAAATGAAGGGGCGCCTGGGTGGCACAGCGGTTAAGCGTCTGCCTTCGGCTCAGGGCGTGATCCCGGCGTTATGGGATCGAGCCCCACATCAGGCTCCTCCGCTATGAGCCTGCTTCTTCCTCTCCCACTCCCGCTGCTGTCTCTAATAAATAAATAAAATCTTTAAAAATAAATAAATAAAAATTAGTAAAATGATGAAACATGTATTATTCCTTTTATTTTTCCCAAGGAAATTACGTATTGGACATGACCATGCAGAGTGCTGGGCACTTTCCGCAGGGTGAAGATGATTCCCTAGGTTTCTCTCCTTCCAGTAAGGATTGAGTGAATATTTACAAGCTCCTCAACCCATTGCAATGATGCCAAAAGTTTTCCAGTTACCTTAATTCACTATTATTTTATTAAGCAGTGTGTATTAATGTGAAGATCGCATTACATTCACTCCTCCATGTTGCTAGTAGAATACTAGACTCAAAGGCTGTCTGCCACCCTTCACCAACAAGCTTCAAGTGAATCCAAAAAAGTAGACTGATTAGAAATAATGAGTTCCACACTCAGAGCATGAGCTTCTTAGGATCTAAGATATATTCTTCCTAGAGATCTTGGAGATAGTTCTGTTGAAGGGCCATTTCATAAACCTGACAATATCTCTTTACGAATACCTCTGAATTAAATTGTTGCTGTAGTTCTTGCTTCTTTCCAGGGAGAATTTTCTAGAAACATAAATCCAGTGTCAATCTTTTTGTTACCAAAGACTGCTGCCTACTATTCTTATCAGAGCAATGACTTTGAAGATAATTACTTCAATTATGCCTCTCTTCCCTCTCATGGTTTTCCACCAACTTAAATTCAAGCACAATTCACTTCTCCTTTTTAACAGTGGCTGCTGGAACTCACATGCTCTTACCATACTGCTCTGTAGCCTTAATCTCTTCACAGAAAAATCCTGCTACATAGTTATTGATTTGGAACCTGGATCTCCCCTGAAAATACCTCTTCCCTTGTTCCCAACTGAGTGAAAGCTTTTTATACTTTCAAGGAACATGATGGCCTAGAGTTAGTACTAGCAATTTCCTAACTCCCAAATATTTTTTTTAATCATAAAGCAAAAATCACTCTTTCTTTAAGGGTCATGATAACTATATATATGCCATCACGTATCTCTCATTATTGATGTCATCCTTTGCCATCTTGACTACCTTATTCATTCACTGTGGGCTTTGGAACCTAGCTCTCAGACTTCTTCCCTTCCCTTCCCTTCCCTTCCCTTCCCTTCCCTTCCCTTCCCTTCCCTTCCCTTCTTCCACAGTAAAATCAACCATCATCAATTGTTCTATTTCTACATGTAGGCTATCTTTCCAACAAAAAGCTTCAAAGTATCTTGACTTTGATATCAGCACCCCTACCCCAATTCCACTCCCAATTCCATCATCACTCAAACTCTTGCATAAAATCTTAAAATCCAAAATGTCATCATCTTACCCTATCTCCTGCCCTTTTCGGTTTCTCACGCCTGTTCTTATTCATGAAGAAATATGGATTCTCCTTCCCTCTGCTTACTCACAGCCTGTCACCACCTCACAGAATCTCTCTGCTTGACACCTTGGTAGTTTGTTTCACCAACTTCTATGCTAGCATCCTAACGCTCCCATTCCTTCACTTCACAATCATGAGAATTTTCAGATCATCTATCTTGCATGTGTGCAACCATCCATCTTGTTATTTGCTGTTCCCAGACTTCTGAATGCTGTTAGAGAAAATAAACCATTGTGTGAATTAGTGCCAACTCTTTGGTCTCCAGATGGGTTTTCAGCAGAGCTCAGCAATTCTTTTTCAAGTCCTTGGTTCTGTTCTCTCTCCAATTTCTCATATATGCCATTTCTAAACAAAACTAATAACTTTATACTTCTTGTTCCACAACTGTTTTCCTCATTTTCTTTTTAATTTTTTTAAAATTTTCCTCATTTTCAAGTAGATAATCTGCCTCTTATTTTGCAGGGAAATTTTCAGGCTATTTTGTATGATATTCCCTAACTTCACATATCCTGTTCACAAACATGTGATATTATCATGTTTTTGAGATAATAGATTCGTTCTTTTACTGTTTATTCCCTGATCCTGCTCCATCAAAGACAACCAGCTCTTTTATAGTCTTTTGTTTCATGAGTGATTTCAGTTAGGGGACTAAAAGGAGAAGTTGCCTTTATTTTTGTTTGTTTGATTTTAAAGTGGAGTGAATGAAGAGATTGTGATAAACAACATTGAAAGTCACAATGGGATGGACAGAGTTCCCTAGGAAAGGAAGGGGAATAATACTATATCCAGCAACATGTCCTCCAAAAATGAAGAGCAAGTAAAGATGTTTTCAGAGAAAATTAAAGAGAGAATTCATCATCAAAAGACCTGTCCTTCCATAAACAGTAAAGGCCATAGGAAAATGCTCCTAGATGGAAGCACGGAGCTTCAAGAAGGAATAAGAACATCAGAAATAGTAAATATGGTTATTGAATATGAACAATTAATGACTGCTCAAAACAATAACATTAATGAAAATACCTTACAGGATTTGTAATGTGTGTAATAATAAAAATATGACAACAGCCCAAAGGTCAAGAGGGATTAAAGGAATGAAACAGTTATAAATTTCTACATAAGTAAGTAATAAAAGTATTAATTTCAGAGATGTTATAAATTAGGGATATAAATAATGTAATCTAGGGAAATTATTAATAGGAAAATACAGTAATTGTAACTAAAGAGCTCATAAGAGGAGAATAATAATAATCATAAAACACTCGATCAATTCAAAAGAGAGCAAAAAAGAAGAACATGGGAGGGGCGCCTGGGTGGCTCAGTCATTAAGCATCTGCCTTCGGCTCAGGGCATGATCCCGGAGTCCTGGGATCGAGCCCCACATCAGACTTCTCCACTGGAAGCCTGCTTCTTCCTCTCCCACTCCCCCTACCTGTGTTCCCTCTCTCACTGCCTGTCTCTCTCTCTGTTAAATAAATAAATAAAATCTTTAAAAAAAAAAAAAAAAGAAGAATATGGGACCAATAGAAAACAAATAAGATTTTATAGTTAGACTTAAATAAGTCCATAATTACATTAAATGGACTAAGGACCCCAATTAAAAGATTGATAATAAAAAACAATACCTTACTATAAGTTTTTTACAAGATAGAATCTGAAACAAGTAAACCTAAAGGCTGAAAGTAAAAGAATAAAAATATATATATAACAGGAAAAACTATTCTACTTACAGATAAATATCATTGAAGCCAAGAATCAGTTAAAGATACAGGAGAACTTCTTATGATTCTAAAAGGTAATTCGATAGAAATGTAATAACTCTGAATATTTGTACAACTAACAACATAGACTTAAAAATATAAAGCAAAAATAAACAGAAGAGGCAATATCCACTATTAGAATAGATTTTAAAATATGTCTCAGTAACATAGGAAACATGATTAGACAAAAATCAGTAAGCATACAGAATATCTGAAAAATACGATTAAGTAACTTAATCTAATTTATAAATATAGAAAATTACCCCCCAATCAGTGCATAATATAAGATACGTCTATGGGATATTTGCCAAAATTTATTATGTGCTGGGTCTTCTAGAAAGTCTAGACAAGGATTAAAGAATTGAAAACATAAAATTGGGCTCTTTTTTCACAGAAGAAATAAACTAGCAGTGAATAACAAAAAGATAACTCCCTTAAGTTTGGAATGTACCAATGTGCCTCCAAATAACCCATTAAACAAATGAGAATTCACCATGGAGAACAGAAAATGTGTTAAATTGTGGATGTGAATAAAGCCAAAATTTAAAGAAATACATAGCCTTAAATGCATGTATAAGAAAAAAGCCTGGGGAGCCTGGATGGCTCAGTCATTAAGCGTCTGCCTTCTGCTCAGGACGTGGTCCCAGAGTCCTGGGATCAAGCCCTGCATCAGGCTCCCTGCTCCACTGGGAGCCTGCCTCTTCCTCTCCCACTCCCCCTACTTGTGTTCCCTCTCTTGCTGGCTGTCTCTCTGTCAAATAAATAAATAAAATCTTTAAAAAAAAAAAGGCTAAAATCATGATTAAAAATATTTATCTCAAAAAGTGGAAGAATAACAAGTTAAATTCTCCAAAAATATGAGGAAGAAAATAAAACAGGAAAGAACAGAAATTAACAAAGTAGGAAAACAAACTGGAATTCTCATAAATTTCTTATAGGATTCTTTTTTTTTTTTAAAGATTTATTTATTTCTTTGACAGAGATAGAGACAGCCAGTGAGAGAGGGAACACAAGCAGGGAGAGTGGGAGAGGAAGAAGCAGGCTCATAGCAGAGGAGCCTGATGTGGGGCTCGATCCCACAATGCTGGGATCACGCCCTGAGCCGAAGGCAGACGCCCAACCGCTGTGCCACCCAGGCGCCCCTCTTATAGGATTCTTAATTGGTGTAACTGAAGGACAGGACCAAGTACAGGCCAAAAATGGTAGCAAAATCCTCATCAACCTCACTACCACCACCAGATACAAAATCCATTGGACAAAATACAGTAGGAACTGAGCGGCAGTAAAAATGTCCCTGATATTTCCAGTTTACCTGAAATAATGCTCAGCAGTCCTACATCTTGACTAGCATCAAAAGATAAATGGAGGGTAATATAAAATTGTATTCTTAAAAAGTGCAATAATCGTCAGGTAATTCTTTCATTTATTGTATCTTTAACCTGTGTACAGTGGTTTCTCACACTGCCCCTTACTCTTGCCCAATGCCTATATCAAGGCCATACTCAGAGCTTTGAGGTATTCTGAAAATAGATCCAACTTCACAAAGCATTAAGAGAAAAATCATATATAACTGAAAACTCATGGGAAGACAGAGAGGCAATTTACATAGCCCAACAACTATAAGAAATATAACCAGATTTCCTTTAGACATCTCAATTTTCCACCAAATGCTCTTCTTCCCTCTGGACTTCTCGTCTTTCTCTGTCTCTTTTTAATTTTCTTTTTCTTTCTTTCTCACTTTCTTTCTTTTTTTCTTTTCTTCCTACCAGCTCTAAAAATTTTTTCAGCAATTCAGTTGTTTTGGCCAACTTAGCACATCAGCATCCTTAATTTGCTAATTAGTAACTATCTGTGACACTTTAAGCCCACACAACAGGTCTCAGTTTATCCAAACACACTTGTTTATTTTAATCACTACACCTTGCTTTGAATCACAAGGCTTTCAAATAGAAAATTAAGCACGAAGATGTGACATGATTTTCTCCAAGTTCACATCAAATAATTAGCAAAGCTGACATTGAACCCTTGGCCCAGGTCTTGCTATTGAATCTACCTTTCCTACTGCTCACTAGGTTCTTTATATAAGGCATTAGGTTAGATGCTGTGATGAATGCAAAGATAAACTGGACACATTTCCTGCCTTTGAGTCGTTGAAAATATTACAGAAAGGAAAGTCAAATGTAGAAACAGTTGTAACCTAGTGAAGAATATGAAACATGATAAAGTATGGTTGGATTGTCATTGAACCACAGAGAAGAAAAAGAATAATTCTGGAAGAAGAGAGAAAGGATGAGCTTAAAAGATTTAGGAAAGGGGTGACCTTTAATCTGATGAATATATTGCTGTTGAATAGCTGCGAGGCATGTTTATTGGATTCTAAAGTAATATTAATCGTTGTTTCCTAAATCATATGTTCTGCATTTATTTTTTAACTAAAAAATTAAGTCTCCTTAAGTTTCCCAAATAGTTTTATTTATTAATTTCTTTATTTGTATCTAAATAATGTTCAGAATGCTTGAGAGCCACAGGACTATCCAGAACATGCAAAATCTCACAACGTACTTGAGGGAGCTATTATTTATATAATATGCCCTGAAATTCAACATTTATTTTTATTTATTTATACGTGGCATTTGGCTGAATATCAACATCTGAACTGTGTGAATCCAGCATCAATCTAATGGAGAGGTATTGATGTTAAAATACCCAGAGAAATAAGTTATTAGTCATTTGTATGAAATTTATCCATCTCTGTCTTTAATATTATGCACTGATATATTGAGTCAAATATGCTAGTTGAATTCATTGTTATAGGTCATATTAGTATAAGAACTTCTGTTGTAATTGATAAAAAAAAAACAACAAAACTCTTTTTTTTCCCTGAAAATAATCCATGCTAGTACACTTTCTTCTTGCATGTTAAACTGAATGCTATACCTTCTCATTCCTGCCACTTAAATATCTCCCAACCTTCCCCACTTCTTTTCATCTTTACCAAATCAGTTCCCTATTGTTGCTATAACATACTACCATAAAATTAGCACCTTGGAACAACATGTAATTATTCTTTTACGGCTCTGGAGTTCAAAAGTCCAAAATAGGTCTCACTGGACCAAAATCAAGGTGTCAACATGGCTATATTCCTCTGGAGTCTCCAGGGTAGAATTCATTCCCTTGCATTTTGTAGCTTCTTAAGACTTCCTATATTCTTCAGTTCACCTCTGCTTCCTCCCATCTTCAAAGCCAGCAATGCAGCATTTTTCAATTCTCTGACTCCAACATCTTCTTCTGTCTCCTTTCCACTTTAAAAGATCTCTATGATTATATTGGGATCACTTAGGTAGCCAAAAATAATCTCCTTATTTTAAAGTCAGCTGAGAGCAACTTTAATTCCATCCACAACGGTAATATCCTTTGCCACATACACAATTTCCTTTGCCACATCCCAGTTCCAGGGATTAGAATGTGGGCATCATTGGAAAGCCATTATTTTACCATACTACCTACAGTCATGGTTCTGGCCACTAGCAGTCCTAGCTTGAAAGGTCTCCATGCTTCCATTCATTCCTGTCCCCATCCATTCTGCAGCCAGAATAATCTGACACATTATCCTCCTACCCCCTTAAATTATTATTTAGGATAATATCCAAATTCTTTAACATGAATTCCAAGATTATAAGTATCTGACCTTACTCAAGTTCCCGATTTTCTCTCTAATCACTCCACTTCACCCTTTGGAATGTCTTACAGCTCCCTGAATGAGCCACAGTCTCTCTTGCCTTCAAATATTATGTCTTTTGCCTAGGACATGCTTCCCTCTTATATTGGCTAATTCATCCTCATCTTCTAGATCTCAGTTTAAATGGCATTTCCTCCAAACACTCTCCAAACACACAAATATGCAGGGATGTTTGGGCATTCCTCACACATGATCCTTTATAACCTTACACTTTTCACATCAAAACACTTAATGCGCTCTTGGATATTGTAAAAATAACAATTTTAATTTCATTCATTCCCCCACTTGGTAAACTCTACCAAGGCAGGAACTTTGTCTAACTTATTCAATGTTGGTTGCATCTCTACTGCCTAACTACTTGCTGGCATGCATTATATACTGATTAACTGTTTCTTGATTGAATGATAATCTAGGAGAAATAGAATCAGCCCTGCCCCTTTTACCACCACCATGTCTACCAAACTCTCAAACTGCAATCCTCTATATCTCTTCAAACCTAGGGAAATATATTTTAACTGAAAATGTTAACATTTTACTTTGGTTGTTGAGTGGTTTCCAGCACTCATTCTTGAAATACACAATGATTATCCTATGATGAAAGTAGTGAAAATACAGATAGTCTGAAGACAATTAATGTGCCTCAGTAGCCCCTGATCGAAAAGGTGAGGTCACTGCCAAGGGTTAATAAACACACTATGGTTGAGGTAAAGTTTCAATCCACTTATGTACAAATATCGTGAAGCTGAAAGTAACTCAGAGGAGAAGCTGATGTCCAACGATGTGTGTATGTGTGTGGAGAAGGGAGTGGGGTGTTTAAATATGGGGTAAAGAAAAGAAGAGGAGGTAATTCTGGGAGAAAACTGAACTGAACTCACCCATAAATAAAATCTCTGGATAAGCTTCAATATCTCAGCAGTGGCTATGTCATGAAAGGAATTACAGACTTCTCTTTTCTAATGTTTTATTTAATTATTATTTTATTGGGTCTCAGACACACAGAATTAAATTCATATGAACTTTCACTTCATTACATATTATTTCCAAATAGCTACCACCATTTCTAAAATAGAATTTAAAAACTGTATTGCAAAGCATTCTGCTCACAATGGGAATGTCAACATCTATTGAGTGCCTCTTGTCCACCAGGCATTGAGTTAGGACTGCATTGCACTTACACAAATATTGACATCTCTTTGAGCAAACCATCAGAAATAGGTGGGCTGTTCAGTGTGGTTTGGCATCAACCCTGAGGATGTTTAGATAATAATACAGGTATTAGTGTCAGGAGCCCTGAGAGAAATTGTGAACTTGAGCCACAATTGGGATTCAGATGTATAATGATCTTTTCCATGGATAGAATGACTAGTAGGACATAAAATAGACCCTTTAGAAAAATTTATTATTCATTTAGGAGTCTAGTAGAGTGGGCCAACAGGGCAAGAGTAGCCCATATATAAAAGAAAACAATGATTCTAGGTTTCATGTGAGGCTGTTTCTGCCTGACCATCCAGCAACCTCATCTTCCGTTCTACTCTCTCCCAACCTATAGTGACTCTCAGAAAGAAGAGAGCTGTCATTTGAAGCCTAAAGCTTCTGGTAGTAGAATCCACTGTGAAAGAGCTGGTCACAAAAGGCATTTGCTTACTAGCTAAGCAAGAGAAGCCTCAAGGACAAGTTTGGCAGAATCAGCACCAGTACTGACAGCCACCCCCAGCTTCATGGAGACCCGTGGTTTGGAGGTTCACAATGGAGAAAAAAGCAACAACTAGGAGACCAAAGTTCAAAGAATCAAAAGGAAAGTGACAGAAAAGGACCACAGGGAACAGTGATCACAGGCATGGGCAGCAATCGTGAGTGTGGGAACCAGATTAACCTCTTTATCCTTTTCCAGCCTCAACTCCCACACACATGAACACACAGTGTGCCAGAGATCAGGAGGGGTAAGACAACAATAATAATAGTCATTTAGATCTATTGAATACTTAATATTGTTTTATTAACTACCCTCAATAACCATATAAGGTTGATACCACTATGAAGTTCAATTTATTTATTTTTGGATGGAACAAATAATGCTTAGAGAGTCCACAAAACTGACTGAAGATGAAGCCTACTACCAAGTAAGCAGAGACGCAGAGCACTAAGAAGCTAGGGTTTGCTTTAAATATTGTTTTCTTTCTTTCATATAGAGAGAGTAGCAATGAAGAAGGGAATAACGGGCATTCTTTCCACTGTGCACTCTGTGAATGAGTCCAATTTAAAAGTGTGCACATGTGTGTGTACACGTGTGAAAAAGGAAAGGAAGAGAGAATGGAAAATGGATTGTCATTATTTTATAATCATTGGAAAAAACAGTGAGAATAATTTTTCTTTGACATTATAGCCATTCTAACTTCAGGATTAGAAAAACAGGTTGTAGACATTAACAGATATCTATTTGAGGGCAGTGAGGGGGGCACATTTGTGAGTTTTTCCCATGGAACCTTGAGTCATAGCTATTGAGTACATGTGATTTGTCAGTTTCAGACATGAACCACTCCTGTTGCGGCAAGAAAGTCTTGGTTGGACTGCAGTTAATGAGCAGTTTTGTGGGAGCCACCCTCTCACTGCACCTTACCTCTCCTTGGGGTGTCTCGCTGTGAGGCCAGTACATTCCCTCAATGACAGCACTCCCACTGAGTCTCACTGTCCTTGTCCACAGTTCTGTGGAGTTGGCCCTTTACCAAGACCCTGAAATTACTATCCAAATGTGAAAAAGTGACCCCAAGATCTTGCAGCAAGCCAGATTTTTTAGCACGCCTTTCACATTTCTAAAAGTAGCCATGCGATCGGCTCACTCACCCCTCAAAGCTGACTGAAGTTTCTTTCTTTGGGGCTGCCTGGGTTTTGCCTTTGAAGTTTAAACCTGGGAGCAGTTATCTGCCAGCCAAGATAAGCACTCCCAGGGCTTCCAGGGGCAGCCGGTCCTCACAAAGAAGGGATAAGACCTCTGAGTGTGCTTTGCCATCTACCAACTAGCAGCGGAAAAGAGAGTAATCAGGGTTCTTTCCACAGGGTGCTCCAAGAGTGAATCCAATCAAATTAAAAGAAAGTCAAAGAGAAAAGATAAAATAGCTTCAAAAGAGAACCCACAGCTGTGGACTTGCCTGTCAATCAGCAGGAGTCACAAGCCAATCAGAGTTGAAGTAAAAAATTGTTTGAAAGAAAATGCATTAGAATCAGTTGCATTCCACTAGAGAAGGAAAAAGAATAAAAAGCTGGCCATCCAGTACAAGGGGCAGAAAAAGCTGATAATCAGCCTGTATATCTAAACCTGTCAATAAAGATTACACATGAAAATCTGAATTGACAGGATTTTCGTGTGTCCAGCCATGATTTTAGCATCCTCGTTGGTTACTCTTCATGATCTCACAAAGCTAGTATAACCAAGACAATGAACCAAACTCTTAAACAATAAGTACATTAGCTAATTTGGTAGGCAAATTTAATTTAGTAATTAGTATGATTGTTGTCTCCTCACTGTTGTAAGAGTATGC
Organism: Ailuropoda melanoleuca; assembly: GCF_002007445.2. Taxonomy (NCBI): domain Eukaryota; kingdom Metazoa; phylum Chordata; class Mammalia; order Carnivora; family Ursidae; genus Ailuropoda; species Ailuropoda melanoleuca. Next base: position 174,340,660 of record NC_048219.1, read on the forward strand.
TTGCCCATTCTAAGACGGTAACTCGATCCTTCGGTTCCTAGAGTTTTTATGTGTTTTTTTTTTAAATAGTGCCCAAAGTAGATTTTTCCATGCAATACCAATCTTTTTGTTCAGGAAAAATCTGACTCATTTCAGCAATGGAACTGGGTAACCTATAAGCAGGAGGGAAATGAAGTCTAGAAAAACCCAGGAGTGGCAAGAGCAGACAAAGCTGATTAGCCTTGTGAAAAGGGAGGATAATGAAGTTTGGGGAGTTTACATATCAGGAACCTGAATCTATTTGCACACAGCATCATTGGTGGGGGAATGATAGCAGGAAGCACACTTGCTAAGCACATGTTGAGGTCTTCACAACACTTGCAGGTGGCTTACTGTTAAGTTTGCAATTGGAGGGGAAGACAATCCTGTGGGGCCTCTGTACCACTTGGAGAACCATAACCTTCCCTAAACAGTAAAGACGATGAAGATAATGAAGGACCCCAACTAGGCCCATCTCCATTTTTTTCTGGCACTGTGACCGGCAAAGTATTGACCCCACAAAGATGCCTACATTCTTAAACCCAGATTCTGTAAATGCATCACCTTAAGTGGCAAAAGGGACTTTGCAGATGTGATCAAATTGAGGATCTTAAGAGGGGGAAATGGTCCTGGATTATCTAGGTGGACACAACATAATCACAAGGGTCATTAAAATAGGGAAACAGGAGTGTCAGAGTTTAACAAGGCAATGTGACAATAAAAGCAGAGGTCTGAGGGGGCAAGAGAGATTTGAAAATGCTACACTGCTGGGTTTAAAGATAGATGAGAGAAGTACAAGCCAAGGAACGCTATGGATCTCTTAAAGCTAGAGAAGACAGAGAAACAGAAACTCCAGAAGGACCATAGCCCTGCCAACTTATTTCGGACTTCTGGATCGTAGAAATATATGATAATATATTTGTGCTATTTGAAGTCACCAAGTTTGAACCTACTTGTTACAACAGCAGCGGAAACTAATACCAACATCTTTTAAAATCAGTATTCTTGGGGCGCCTGGGTGGCATAGCAGTTAACCGTCTGCCTTCGGCTCAGGGCGTGATCCCGGCCTTATGGGATCGAGCCCCACATCAGGCTCCTCTGCTATGAGCCTACTTCTTCCTCTCCCACTCTCCCTGCTTGCGTTCCCTCTCTCGCTGGCTGTCTCTATCTCTGTCAAATAAATAAATAAAATCTTTAAAAAAAATAAAGAAAATAAAATAAAATCAGTATTCTTGTATGATCAATGACACTATGGAATATTTGTAGCTTTTAGGAACAAGGGATGATTCATACACAGAGAGCCATGGGCACATCTTATATAAACACAGTGCTGAGTGAATATTGTAACAAGAAAGGAACAAGCCTATAGCTTAATATATGTCACAGAACAGTCCTATTTTATCATTTTGCATACCTAAAACAATGAGTTGCTTTTGGTGGAGAGGACAGAAATGGGACTAAGGAGGGAATGGGGTTAAAAGGGACTCAATCAGTCAACTAATCAAGAAAGTATGATTGTCTCACTTTCTGAACCAAAATTTTTTAAAGGAAAAATAACAAATATATAGTTCATCTACTATATTTTTAAATAAGATTGTAAACTTTATCTTTGTAATAATAGATATATGAAAGGGCCTGACGTCAAATTCAAAACCTAAAGGAAATTATGATTTATCACAACAAACAGTTTACCCATGGAAAATTACTGTAATTTATGGTTGAGCAGAGTTAATAAAAATTTAGTTTACTGTAATGAAAAATGTCACTTGATGATTTTGGATCATCACTATTGAGATGATCACTTTACACTCAACTCTTTCACATTCTCTGCTTTTCATTCTAGAAATGAAATGCATCCCTGACTGTTTTGTAAAATTAAAAATGGCTCATAAGAGAAATTGCTCTTCAGTTTCAATGTGATTTAGACTTTTAAAAAGGAGGTCAGATTGACATTTGGGGTCTAACAAATTCTGAGTCACAGATTAGCATGATAAGAATTAGGAAGAATCCCCTGAATTCACTTGCAGGTAAGACCTCTCTTAAAAAAAAAAAAAAAAAAAGTGAAGGAGAGAGGGAGGGAGGAAGTGAAGAAGAGAAAAAGAAACACAAATTTCAAGTCAAAAGTATATTTTATTTTATTTTAAGATTTTATTTATTCTTTTGGGAGACAGAGAATGAGCAGGGGGTGGGGGTGGCAGAAGCAGACTCCCCACTGAACGGGGACTCCAACATGGGGCTCGATCCCAGGACCTGGAGATCATGACTGGAGCCGAAGCCAGATGCTTAACCATCTGAGCCACCCAGGCGCCCCTCAAAAGTATATTTGAAAAAACACAACAACAATCAGGGGAATAAAATATCTTATAGAAAATATCTGAGTTGTAACTGTTAAATATAAAACTAAGGGAAACCTTGACCTACTGAGAAAAAAAATCTTCTAGATTCAAAAATCTTTTTTTAAGATAATAATTATATTTCGCAGGGAGACGTAAGCCAGGTGAGACTCTGGACATCTGATTTTAAGAAGAATTAATTTTCTGTTTATGTTTGTGTGATCCAATTGGAAACAGTCTTCCTGTTTGTGTGTAGGTGTAGCTGTGTTCTCTGAATGTTTATTTTAATGCTAATTACAAAATCTCTAAAGGAACTAGCACCAGATTTCCCAAGAACAGTTAGTTTTTTTTCCAAACATTACCCTAGGGTTGCGGATGGTACCAGTAAAATTTTGGAAATACATTTTCCTAATTTTAGGAGAAAATAGAATAGATGCTTTCCCTGAAAAATATGGGTAACTTGCAAATTCCTTGGCAGTAATTTGGAAACTTTAAATATAAAGTGAGTCCATGTCATGAGTCAGCTTTCCAAGGAATGAAAGGGTGATACTGTAAGTATTGTCTCTTTTCTCTTCTATCTCTTAGAGCTGAAATGTTGCTCTTCCACCCCCAAAAAGCTACCTAAGACTGAAAATACGGAAAAAGTAAGTTTCCTTCTGTGTTAGAAAGTGATTCCTGGAGCTGCACAAAACGTCAAGTAGAAAAAGGAAGACACACAGCTTGTTTTCATTCCATGAATTTCCTAAGCAACTAAAACATAAAGTTTTATAACCTTGATTAGCATTGAAAATAGGTAAATCCTGGGAGAGCAATGGGTATATTATGCTCAAGATTGAAGGCTTTTTATTCCTCAGTGGAGTCACAATAATTTCTTCCAACTTTTCACAGAATATGATTGCTTTTTAGAAAGGTAAATTAATTTCCCAACATACGCTGCTTTTTTTTTTCCTTTGGTGAAGATGATTCTCCTCAAATAAAGTGAATCAAATTGCTCAACTATAAAAAATATTCACAAAAACATTCTGACAAAAAGAGAGATAGGTTTCAAATACTACCAGTCACTCTCCTGCCCAGAGAAGTGACCTCAAGTATGCTTAAGAAATAATGGGAAAAGAAAGTTCTTTTGAAATGTCTTTTATTATTTTTTAAAACTAGATAATGGACTGCTTTATTTCTTTGTTTGGACCAACAGTACAGCTGGGTATGCTTTCCTACTATACAATTTCTATTTCTTCCCAGTCAAAATTCAACCTCAACAGTCCCTAACCTCTTTCAATCAGGATCAGCACATGGTGGTGGTATATATATGCTTGAATTATTTTCTAGAATGTAACCAAATGACCTTAATACCTCACTTGAATCTGTGTTTCTTTTGCATGTGGGGCTCTTACCTTGTTAGTGATAATAAACTATTATATTTCAATTTATTTTGAGTAATGCCCAAATAATTTAAAGAAAAATCCCAGAAAATTGTGGGACAATTTAAAAATGGTATAAAATGAGGTTTAATGATTTTTTTTTCAGGTGATGATGGTGTCTCAGTAAAACAATTGATTTTAACATGTATGAGTTGAATGATATTTTACTTGTTTAGAACTTTATGCTGTCAACATCTGCTGACAGATCAAAACTGGGAACGTTTAGAATCTACTGCATGAAAGATGTCATCTCTTGCTTTGCCATTTGCTTTGATCAACCGAATTCAAGGTACAATAAGCACAGGAGAACAAAGCATTATTTTAGAAAACATAAAAACATGTGTAATTATTATACACAACAAGTATTTCATAAAACAGTCGGAAAGCATTATTATTTTTCCCTCTCATTGTCTTTTTGAATCTATTGTGTAGGTTGGTGCTTCCTAGTTATACCTAAGTAATGAAAATCAAATCTCAGTAAGTAAATTTCCAATCTCAAAATATGATCCAGTGGAACTTCATTTTGTTTTAAAATTTCGATTTCTCTCCCTTCTGCAGTCTGTGCCCTTTGCAGTCAGAATTCTTCCACGTCAAGTTTATTTGCCGCAGAGAAACTCAGAATAAATCTGTACCCACACTATTGATCTTTACATCATCAAAGACAATGGCCATTTCTTTTTTGGTCTTCCATTTTTCATATCGAAAGTTCTAAGCCCTGCAACTATTTTCTTCAAACAGGATGCCAGACCATTTAAATACTGGGTACACTTTTCTTCATTTGTTCCAAGTGCGGCTGATCTTTTAAAAACCTATTATCCAGAACTCAACATAATTACTCCACAGGAGGATATGTCCAGAGCATGGGTTAAGCTTTCTCTCCAATATCCATTAATTTGACACTAGCTATTCAAATCTTGGGCCTTCTCATTGATTCTACCAAACTTTCTAAAGAGTTCATTCTGTTTTTAGTCTTTAAGGCAAAATTGCCATATGTTTATATATCTCTGTGTTGTTGTGCATTATTCTTGTCTCCTTTAATATCTGTTTTATAAGTAACACAAGAACATTACACCAACTTACCTGATGATCATACCCTACCTTTTAAACTCTCTATACATTTTTGGTAACATAGTAAGATAAAATTTGTTCCATGTGGGGAGGACTAAGGGGGAGTAGTGATGAAAACACTTGGGGGAAGATGGAAGATACATGCTCCTGAAGTTTCTTGCTGTCATCTCTGCACACCACTGTGCTTCTAACCTACTTCCTGGTTCTTCTTATTGTCTCATTGTTTCCCTGTCTCATTCCTGCCTGAGACAGATCTCTCAGTTTTAATGGCTAAAGTCTGCCACCTGCAAGCTTAGGTCTGCCCAGTTTTTAGTAAGGCTAGTGTCAGCCTCAAAATGGCTGGAATTGATCAAGCTGACAATTGTTTGAAGCTCTAGACACCCAATTTTCCTCTGAGCTTCAATAGGAATCTTTTTTTTTTTTTTTTCTAGTCTGGGTAACCAGGTCTAAACCATAGGTTACTGATTTTACTCTAGTTTCTTGCTGAGCTTAAAACCTCACCCTGGCCCTTACCTTTAGTCTTCTGGCTTGAACTAGGAAAAATTTTCTAGCTTTTGTCAATTTCCTCTCTACTATTGCAACAAGATTCCACTCCTGTACCCTAATATTTTCTAAGATGTAGCTCAAAATCAGACGGACTATCTGGGTTGTTAAGAAACCCCTTGCTTAACCATAGCTATTGAAATGTTATCATCTCCCTATCCCTAACTCCAAAGCATCTGTAGCTGAACACAACACATTTATTTAGCTCACAATTCCAGGATTAATCAGTTTAGGCTGGGCTCAGCTAGGAAGCGGTTTAGTTCTCAGCTGGTCACATGTCTACAATCAGGTGCAAATTGGGCTCTGGAGTGGGTATACCTAAATTCTCCAGGAGTTTGCCCAGGGCTTGTTCTAATGGAAGCGGCAGAAATTCAAGAGAGAAAAGAGAAGTTCAAGGCCTTTTGAGGGCTAGGCAGTACTGCTACACCATCACTTCTTTTCAGCACAACACAACACATCCATTTTAGAAAATCAAGTCAGCCCAGACCAAGGAGTAGGACAATAGATGCTACATTTTTGTGGGAGGAATTGCAAATCTTCATTGAAAATTATTTGCCTATATGGAGGGTTGAAAAGCTGGGGAATTTTTCATAATTAATATACTACAAGTAACTCACAACATTACTGATTTCCTACTCATTGTGGACCCGCTTTAGATGCTAGTACTGGTGGGATCCCACCTAATTTCGCAGTGCTATTTTTGGATACCATATTTGGACTCGTGTCTCTACTTCTTAGGAGAATGCATGGAAAAATTCTGTACCATCACCGACTTATTGAGTTTCTATACTTTTAGTCCAACTCACTCCTAGATTTTTTTTTTATAAGCATTTTGATCTAATTTCCCTAAGGTGATGTTCCAAAGCAGAGAAAAAAGAAACCCTCCAAATATTAATACAAATATGTTTAATTACTGCTTGACAGTTAACTGGTAAGGAAAAGTGCATTGGGGAAAATAATAAAGAGTCAGTCAAGACAGTTATTTACCAGAACTGAAGATGTTAAGTAATTAAAAGAGTAGCCCTGTGGCCCATCTAAAATGTTCTGACATGCTGCTCCCCCTACACCAGTATCAATTTGAGGTATATTTGGAAGCCGTCATGTCTAAATATCAAAGATCAAGATGAAGAATCGATAGTCGTTTCTTATCTTTGGCATAGATAGAAAAAAAACCTAAATTTCTCTAAGGATATGGAGTAAGATTCATCATTTAAACAAAACCAATAAAAAGAAATAGAGAAAGAGAGAAAGTGAGAAAGGAAAGAAAGAAAGGAAAAAAGACAGAAAGAAAGAGGAATAAAGAAAGAAAAGAACGAACTGTTTTATTAATTGGTGTGTCAGCAATAATCTAATTACATGACCACAGACTTACTGAGTGCCTGGAGATACTTATGCAAATCTAAATATTAAAATAAAATAGAATTAATTAAGTCAAAATAAGTTCACCATTTTATTTTACTAATAGTTATCATTTTTGAGTAATACTTTGAGCATTAATGTAATTTTTCTTACTTAATTTTTACAACCTCATGAAATAGGTGTTATTATAAACAATTTACAGATTAGGAAACTGAGTTTCCAATAACTCAACTAATTTGCCCAAAAGCTACATAGATAGTAAGTGGTTAATCTGGGATTGGAAGTCTAGGCTACTTAATCTTGGATCCTGTGCTCTTAACCATTGTGTAAAATGCTGGATTCTTGTGAACTACTTAAAAAACAAAAATCTTAATCAAAAGTACACTTAATCAAAAGTATAAGAAGTAAAACACACTTTATTATTTTTTTAAAGATTTTATTTATTTATTCGACAGAGATAGAGACAGCCAGCGAGAGAGGGAACACAAGCAGGGGGAGTGGGAGAGGAAGAAGCAGGCTCCCAGCAGAGGAGCCTGATGTGGGGCTCGATCCCATAACCCCAGGATCACGCCCTGAGCCGAAGGCAGATGCTTAACCGCTGTGCCACCCCAGTGCCCCGTACAACACACTTTAGTTACAGTGGAAACTGTTCTGGTTTTGGAATCTGTATACTCCCATCTCCATTAAACTCAAATCCTAGTTTTTCTGCCATAAATGTAAGTGAATCCTCCCTTTCATAGGCTTCTCACTTCCAATACTCATATTTCCAATGCTTTCTTTCAATATTGATTTTGTGTTGGCTCATACTAAATTTACTACTAAACTCTAAAGTTTCTGGAAAGTGCGAGCTTGCACTGAGTTCAGCCTTACATGTTATAGAAAGTAATAGATTTACATAGCATGTACATACGTGTTAAAAATAAATATGTACATATACACACATCTATGAATTAAGAAGGACTTTTCATTCTTGATTCTCATTATTTTCAACTATTTTAGGATCCGTGAATTTCTAGTGTTATTTTTAATTCACAGAGCTTTTACTAAGTGATCATTTTTTTAAAAATTAAGTGTTTAGATCAAGAAATCATGGTTACTTAGAAATTATATAAAAATAGATTTCAGGGGGCGCCTGGGTGGCACAGTGGTTAGGCGTCTGCCTTCAGCTCAGGGCGTGATCCCGGTGTCTCTATCTCTGTCAAATTAATAAATAAAATCTTAAAAAAAATAGGTTTCAGTTTCTTATGAAAAATTTTAGTTATCGAGAATTCTGTTCTTAAATATTAAAAACCTACCAAATATGAAGAGCAATAACGAAAGTGCATTTCACCTAGAAACAAGCCACTGGGTAAATTAGTGCATCGCACAGCATTCTTTTAATTAATACACTAAAATATTGTATAAACTGGTAGTGGTAACATATAGGTGATGACGTTTGAGGAATAAACTATTCTAAGGGGTTAATTAGCATTTATTCAAGTACATAATAGTGGAGTTTTAAAGGAAAATGGGCCCATTGGGTTTGTTTACTCACTTTTTAACATATAGAGGGCATTATAATTAACTCCATTGCTTTTAGTGCATTTCCCAGGTGCTGGAGAAAACATTGTACCGCTTCAACACAAGCTATGATAAACCAGTATATTTTCTTCATCATTTTTTGTTGTTTTCCAATCCTTTAACTATAACCATAATCTTATTTATTTTTATTCGGTACAAATTAAATGAGAATAACAGCGTACTTACGCACCATATACTCAACGGAAATCTCCGTAGAGACAGCTATTGTTAACAGTTTCTTAAAAAATATATCTTTTTTTTTTTTAAGATTTTATTTATTTGACAGAGAGAGACACAGCAAGAGAAGGAACACAAGCAGGGGGAGTGGGAGAGGGAGAAGCAGGCTTTCCCCCTTAGCAGGGAGCCGTCAAGGGGCTCGATCCTAGGACCCTGGGATCATGACCCGAGCCAAAGGCAGACACTTAATGGCTGAGCCACGCAGGTGCCCCTCTTAAAAAAATATCTTAGAAATATTCCTCGTGTCAATAAAACAAAAAATACAGACTTTTAAAATTTTTTAAGCAAAAGGTAGATTTTGTTTACATCTGTTCTTATAGTCAGTGATATAGAAAGTGGATATTGTTCCATATCACTACAAAAATAGCTTTCTTGTTCATTTAGTTGGTTGTGTAGTATTCCACTGCACAGACAGATGTCCCACATATTTTGCTTAACCAGTTCTTTAGTAATAGACCCTGAGGTTGTTTCAGCTCTTTTGCATTACAAACAACACTTCAACAAACAACCTCATAGGAGTCTTTCTCAAACCTGCAGTGTACTTGAGGGACAAATACCTAGAGATGGAATTGCTCTATAAAAGGAGATGTGTTAGTAACTTGTGTTGGCATTCGTCAAGGTACATTCCCAGGAGTTCATACCCATTTATACCATCACCAGCAAGTAAGAGAGTGCCACGCTCTGAATATCCTTGCCAACAAAGTTATCAAACTTTCAGGCATCTCTAATTTGATTGGCTAGAAATCATATAACAGCATTATTTTAACCTAAATGAATGTTATGAGTAATACTAAGCATCTTTTTATCACCTTTAATCTCACTTCCTCTTTTATTTTATTGGTCTTATCCCAAACTTTCTGATTGGGAAATTTAACTTCTTTATTAATATTTATTCTCTTTTGTTAATATAAGTGCATTAAGTATTTCTAAGTATAATTCCTTTTGAGCATTGCATTAAGTGTATCCCTAAGTATATTTATTATTATTATAATTATTATTTTCTAGCATTTTTATTTTCTAATTCAACTCATTACCTTCTGACGCCTGGAATATTTTTTTTTTTGTTATCTGAATTTGTGATGATTTATAATTTCATAGCTTTGAAATCAGGTAATATAAATTTCTACATTTGGAGAATACATATGTATGTAATAACATACAGTCAGTTTGGGGACCCATGGGACTAGGATGTATTCTCTCTTTTTAGCATTTGAAATTAGATATACATCCATCAAATAAACCTTGGTAACCAAGGAGTATCCATTAGATACACCTTATTTTACTTAGGTCATATGTTGTTAGTTGTATTTTTCCCAACTAGAAATATCATGGATCGAGAGTGGTGAACATTGCACTATAAGGAATAGCTTCACATTATTTATGTAGTATTTACTATCAGAATGGGCTCATGGATTCTTATTTTATTCAGAATATTATAACTCATTACTGTTCTTATTTCTTTTTATGTTCATATTGCTTGATATTTGGGAACCCTTTCAACCAAGCTCCTGTGTTCTCGGATAACATCTCTTCAGCAAAAACACATAAATTCACCTTTTTTTTTTTTTTGCCTAATAGTGAAGACACTACTTACTTTGTTACACAGCAAGATGTTTCAGGTTTATCTTCTACGTTCTTTTCACCAGCTTTAGAATCATTTATTCCTCAAAGATATCGTGTTTCCTTTTAGTGAGGAAAAGTATTTAGAAATGAGGATATGAATGCTAAGTGTTCTCATCGCTGCTTATGTATCATTGTTTCTAGGCCCTTATAACGAATTGACATATCAGGATGAGAGAGAGAGAGATCAGAGATTATGCTATCAATTTAATCCATCTACAAAATTCTTCATATATCTAATATCACCCTTCTTCTACAGTGAGAACCAGGTTCTCAGCCAGATTTCTTCATTTGCTAAATCCTGCAATACACACAAATTAGTTTCAAAATTCTTAGAGTTGTGCTATTTCAAAAAAATGAAATCCCAAAAACAGAGTGCAATACTTATTTGCAGTTTGTTTCCTTTAAGCTGATAAAAAGATGGTTAGCTGCATTACGAAGGCCATTTTCATTTAATGTACTTAGTCATACACCTGTGTGCATTTACCATATAACTATTTTCTATTTGACCCTGTTTTTCTTTCTTTTCTTGATTTCCTTTTGATTAATCTAAAGTTACAGACTTTTAAATAGTCTCTTAGTAACAAATAAAATTCAACTAATAATTGACAGATTACAGGAATTTATCCTTGGTCATTGATAGTTTAATAAAAACAACACTTACCACTTCTCTGATAATACTAGAATTTAGAACACTCACCTTTCCTTATCCCATCCCTGACTTTTGATTTATTTTGTCATACATTTTAATTCTACCTAAATATGTTTTTAAGTCAACTAGTCTCATGATTATAGCTTTGTATAGTCAATATTCACTTATATTTACCTACATATTTACCCTTCCTTTGTACCTTATTTATTTTTGTATTTGCTGCGTTGCTACATAAATTCAACACTCACCAAAAAAACTTATATAATTGATTTTGAATGATCCTTTAGTTGTTTTACCAAAAGCTTCATGGACAAGATATTCCTAAACTCTTACAGTTTTAAAATTGTTTGATGTCCCTTCCATGTTTGAATGATATTTGACTTAACGTAATAGTCTAGTCATAGTAGTTTTGTTTTGTTTTGTTTTTCTTCCTGATAACAAAAGTTTTATTCCACTGCTTTCCAACATTGAATGCTGTTGTGGAAAAATCTGAGGTAGGCTTGATTTGTTTTTCATAAATAAATGAATTGATCTTTTACCCTGATTATTGAAACCATTCTTTGTTTATCTTAGATGTTGAAAATTATTTTTAATAGTTCCTGAGGCATAGAATGCCATTTCAATCTACACATTTAAAATGTCTTATTTTTATATCTGTAAACATTCCTTGTTTTTTAATTTAATTATATTCCCTACTCCATGCAGTCTGTTTCCTACTTTGGGAATTCTATACATATATTAGATCTCATTTGTTTTTCCCCATATCCACATTTTTCTGTCTAGTCCTTTAAAATTATTTATGTTCACTTTATTTAATCATTCTTTCCCTCTGTGTCCCTTACTGTGCTTTCCATAGTTTTGTAATTTTTCCAATTTGCTGTGATTTTTTTGTGTATGAAGTTTTCATTTTTTTCTTCATTTCACATCTGAGTTCTGCCAGCTTCTATTTTAGTTCCTTTTGCTTTCTCATCATCTATTCCTTGAATCTTTGTATATATACTTTATGCTCTTGTTTTACAGAGGTAATTACTTATGTTTTTAATTCATGAGAAAATGCAATATGTTTCACCTGACTTACGGTAAATTTTTCTTCTGAGTAATTTTCAGTTGTCATTTGTTTTCCACTTGTTTTTATACCTTTTTTGATAGTATGTTTGTACTGACCCTGCATTGATCTCTCCAATTCATCCTTCAATAAGGTGAATTTTCCTGGACCAGTTACTTACAGAAGTCTGCTGTAGGGAACTGCCTGGAACTGTGTTTTTGGCTAACAAGAAATTTTTGTGAGTTAGCTTCATTTTTTCTTCTCATTAGCTGTGCTGAAAGGCAGACAGCTTTCAAACTTCAATAAAATACCTTCCCTACTTCCTTAACCTTCAACATAAGCTCAGTTATTACTTGAACCTTCAGCCTTTTTTAAAAAATCTTTTTGTTCAACTCATTTTTTTCTGTTTTTCCAAAACAAACTAGTAATAAAGAAGTTCCATAAATCAGCCCCATACATCTAGTTCCTTCTGCAAATAGAAGTTTCTACTTATCACTTTGGTATATGCACTTCATTCTGGAGAATTGCAATTTTTTAGATTTGCAAAAGTGTTTTTCCTGAGATTTGCATTCATGGCTATCTTCTCTCTGCTTTTGCCCACTGCTTATTCCTCAACTATTATAATTCCCACCATTTTTCCCCCCTAACTTCAACAAAGATGGAATTTGTATTTCCATTTTTCACTATCCTTGCTGTGTGGAAAATTTCTAAGAAAACCAAAAGAAATACAAATGCTATGACCCATCATCGAAATGGAAACTTTTTCTTAATATTTTTTCTTTATTATTGACCTACTATGCTAATCTAGAAAACAATGCAGTGGGGTTCTTTTTAGAAAAATATTGACTGTTGACTCTGATATCAAAAGCTCTATGATTCTTAGTTGTCGTAGCTTTCTGCAAATGAAAACCAACTTTGCAATCCCTAAACATTACTAGTGACTTTAAAATTCTTTTTATTTTAAGCCTTCATATAAGAACTACTGAGAAATTATAATGATACATTAATAATCAATTAATTATTTAAATGATTTTACATAAATAAAATGTTTATCTTTTATTTTAAAGATTTTAAAGATTTTACTTATTTTTCTGTTAGAGAGAGAGAGCACAAACAGGGGGAGCAGCAGGCAGAGGGAGAAACAGGCTCCCCACTGAGCAAGGAGTCTGATGTGGGACTCAAACCCAGAACCCTGGGATCATGACCTGAGCCGAAGGCCAATGCTTAACCAACTGAAACACACAGACACCCTAAAATATTTATTTTAAATAATATATTTAAATAATCTTGCTTTTAAATAATCTTGCAAAAATTCTAACCATAAACCAAAGAAGGAAACCATAATGGAAATGACTGAGAAATGTGATCCAATAATATGAAAAACAAAACTTGTATACAATGAAAAAAAAGAGATAGAAAAATTAAACTGGAAATCATGATTTACAATATATATGATAAATTAAAGGTTTATAATTTAGTATACAAACAGTTCTGACAAATCAATAGTGTAAAGATCAATACAAGATTTAAAAGTGAGCAAAAGGACATTTCCTAATCATATTTATCTTCATAAATTTGCATTAAACCCAACCATTTCTTGTGTTTCAACCTGTATTTTATCTAGTATTGCTGTTTTTAGAAGAAATGCATCAAAATGAGAATAACTCAGAAATTCAATTTCTGGAAATTTATTCTCAGAAAAACTGTATAAGAATATTAATCATGATATGGTTTATTTTAATGAAAAATAAGAACAACCTAAATGTCTAACATGCAAGAACTGGATAAATAGCTTATGGTTTATGTGGCCATTAAAAATAAAACAGAGATGATAGCTACACTAGTGGTGAGCCCAGCATAACATAGAGAGCACAGCATAACTTGTTGAATCACTTTATTGATTGGTATCCATTGAGATGCATTGTAAGTGTAAAATGCACCCCAAATTTCAAGGATGTGGTATAATAAAAGGAATTTAAATATACTATCTATAATTTTTATATTGAATATGTGGTGAAAGTCCAATACTTCAGATATATTGGGTGAAGTAAAATACATGATTTCTATTAAATTTACCTTTTTTTTGTTCCTTTTAATGTGGTTACTACAAAACTTAAAATTACGTATGTGGCTCCGTATTACACTTCTAATGAATAGTGTTGCTCTAGAGAATAAAAGTATGATTAGTGCAGAAGCCACAAACTGGAAGAGAAAGCTTAACCCACAGACCTCTGTTGTTGGTCCATGTCACATTTTAAAACTTTTTCATTAATTGCCAGCATTATATATATATATATATTATGTATATGTAATTTGTATGTTTTATAGATATAATTTTTGAAAAATGTTGATATCTGGCTTCTTTTGAAAAATTAGAAAATTGGACCAAACTGCATTCATGGATTTGTTTTCGCACGGCAAGAATTTGCTGAAACTGACAGTGACTACCCCTGGCTAGCTCAGAGGTCTCCATTTTGCCCATCCCAGCTACCAATAAGAAATAAAATCACTCCGCCAGACCTCTGAAGACATTTGAGTTTGAAATCCTTGGGGCACATGACAGGATGATGTAAAAGAAGTGGGGATTTTACCCACTAAATTTGTTCTAGCAAATGTTCTCTACATTGAGTAGTTTCCCTTTTTTTAGCTACAAAAATTGATCAACATTTTACAAGGTGAAAATCCCATTGAATGTTTTAACAATGGCTCATAAATCAGGTCACAAAACCGGTACGAAGCAGCATTTTGCATTGTGGTGCAGAAAATCCTAGTTACTTCGATGCACAGACTGCTCCTTTAAATTTTAGGAACCTCCCAGGTCCTCTCTGCACTATTGGCCTATATGACAGGCTTTAATTAGCACAGATTTTTCACGTTCATGGATAGATTAGAAATTTGGAAGTACTTAATGAAAAAGGTCTGTTACCTTGACCAGTCTGAAATTGCAGTTAGAGGACATTTGCTTGCTCCAAAGGCTGACTGCATACAAATATATGAATATTAACACTATGCATACAAAAATGAAGTTTTAGGCTTTTTACTAAAGGAATATTCATTTTGATCCACTGTTAATGCCCCTGAAGAATGTGAGTGGCATCTTTATGTAATACCTATGAATTAAATATAACTAGATTCTTTGACACTCATTCAGTCATCATAGCTTTCCTTTTGCCTGTTGAATTAAAGAAAATGAGGTGAAAAACGATTCTATTTCTCTTCTGTAGCTCGCTCCCCAAATGCAGTTTACAGCCTAATAGGATAGGGACTAACAAATAAATAGACGAATGGAGACGTATATGTTTGCCTCCATGCACGTGTGGCACATATATACATAAGTAAATAAGTAGAATGGTTACACATTATTGGAAATGCAATGAAGGAAAATGAGCTGAGGTAAAGAGTGATATGAGGAGAAAAAGCGGTGGTCAGGAAGGATCTCTTTGAGGAGGTAGAATTTTAGGTGAGATCTGAAGAAAGAGAAGTAAAGAAATAGATGAAGAGCTGAAGAATGTTCCAAGCAGAAGGAAGAGCATCTTCAAAAACCTCAAGGCAGGCCTTTGTATTCCAGAAATGAAAGCAGGCCAGTATGGCTGGGACGGCTGCTGACCTAGTCATCCAGCCTGGGGGCCCTGGAGCGGACCTTCCCGGACACCATCGTCCTGACTCGGGCAGGGCACCACCATAGCAGGAGCTGCCATCTCAGGCAGGCTGTCCACACAGCCCACAGCCCTCGAAGAGCCCGGCAAGACTACACCAACCGTCAGCCTGCAGTACCAGAGACTTTGCTCTTCTCACTTAGCCTTGGACTGCTCCCTTTTTTGTTTTCCTTTTTGGCTTTATAAAATCTACCCTTTCTCCACCTCCTCATCCAGAGCTGAGACTGTGCTAAATTGGGCTCCTCACTGGGCATTAAAACTTTTCCACTCTGTGCTCATTCTTTAGACTCTTAACCTTTATTTTTTTCTTTAACGTTTAAGTAGAAGGACTTAGGTACAAAGCAGTAGGGATGAATTGGGAAGGTGGGAGTCAAAGAAAGTGGGAATGGAAAGAAGTTTGGGTTTTCATTTGAAGTATAAAGTCAGATAACTGAAGGGCATTAAAGTGGAGAATGTGACAAATGCAATTTCTATTTTAAGATGATTAAAAATGCCATCAAAAATGTTTGTAGATGGGTAAGAATGGGAGCAGCACGGGGACGTTAGAGGGGGAGGTAGGTGTATTTGGGTGCAGAAGTGGATGTGCTTTGTTTGAATGGATGGGAGATCAACATGTTGAATTAATAGAATCATGCTAACAATAAATGTTGGCAATTTCAACAATTGATGAGAAGAAAAAATCAATATTTATTGAATGCAAGATACTTTATGTCTCCTACATCAAATCTTTACCCAAGCCCGTATGTGAGATTGAACTCATTTTACAGTTAAGAAAATGCAGACTCAAAACAGGTTGCCTAAAGCCACACAGTAAGTAGCTGAGATCCAAACCAGATTGTAGGATTACTGAGTTTGTATTCTCACATATATAAATTTAATTCATTAACAAGCATCGCTTAGAGCCTGTTGTTTGCAAAGTTATGCACTGTTACTCAAAAAGGGAAAACAAATGACTGAAAAAAAGCTTAAGCCTTCGTTTATTTCTATGTAATAAAAACATGAATGTGATTTTTTTCTATAAAAAGAATGTAAAGTGATAATTCCAACATCTCAAGTTTTCAATTTGTCTTATTATCAATGGGACTTTTACTAGGTATACTCCAGTTCCACATCTCAAAAATAGCTTCACGTAAAGTTTGAAGGAAACCACATTAAATCAAACATGTGTTTTCTTTAAAAATCCCTAGCGAGGTGATTCCAGCTTCTTCAAAGACAGAAATCGGTAGGAGATAGTGGAAGAAATCAAGCCATGATCTAAATAAAGGACTATTGATTTGCTGGTAGCTTTCCTAGAGCCCTTTTTTTGGGTGACTAAACAACATGGGCAGAGTCAGGAAGATGGATTACTATCCTCGCGGTTACACAAGTGAGTCACCTTTGGACCCACATCAGGAGCGTTCATCACCTGTTCACCCAGCCACATTGTTCCTTACCACTACTCCATGCTTGCTGGGTATGAGCAAGGAGAATTTATTTTGTCTCCTAATCATAACTGTTGGCGCATCTCTTTTTCCTATATGTCTTTGCTTTTTTTTTTTAAATAAAAAGTTTATCCATTTATTTGAGACAGAGAGAGAGAGCACAAGCAGGGAGGAGGATCAGAGGGAGAGGAAAAAGCAGACTCCCCGCTGAGCAGGGAGCCTGACTCGGGCTCCATCCCGGCACCACCCCGGGATCATGACCTGAGCAGAAGGCAGACACTTAACCAACTCAGCCAACCAGGCGCCGCTCTATGTGTCTTTGCTTTTGGTTTGCTTGTTTCATTTTTATTTCAGAACTGAGTTTTTGATATTTGTATCCTTTTAGTTCAAGCTAGTCATTTAAGAAGGCAAATTATTTTCAGCATTTGAGTGGAGAAACACACACATTTTGCCTCCTAAGACCTTCTCAATTGTCCTGCTCTGGGCAATTGGCTTCAAAAGTATCACTGTCTCAAGTGGTAATGGGAGCATGCAAACCCACTTACTCAAAAACAAAGAAGCTTTCAGTAACACTGTGCTTCATCTTCTTTCCCTTCTTCCTGCCCTGACTTCACACCCCATTCTGGCAAGATAGCCCCAATGGAAATGTTTTCTTTCTGCCTCAACCCCCCACCTCCATGAAATTAATTAAATGATGTCATGCTTCATTTTATCTGATTTGGAAGCAATTCATCACCCTTTTGCTGGTTGTATTAGTCCAAGTGATCAGCATATTAATTCATTTGTGAGAATAGCTCAAGGGTAATTACAGTGAGGAGGTTTAATGCCTAAACGTGTTAATGTCTGTAATCAGAAGTATTTTCTCAGTACGGAACAATTGTTAGACAATTACTGTTGGATATGATTGCCCTGGTAGACAACAGACACGGTGTCAAGAGGGAAATAGCACAAGCTTGTTTTGCAAGTACTGTATAATCAGCAAGTTCTCTCTTCCCCCCCCCCCAACAATATTTTCTACTTTGTTCAGTTCATGTAGAGTCAAATCCTAGTACTTACTCTCTACATTGTTGATTAAGTAAGAAAAGTTATATTTGTTATGTAAAAGAATCACAGGAGACACCTTGGCACTTCCTGAAAGACTTACCCTTTTCTTATTCTTTCTCTTCTGGTGCTTTGATTTCTTTCTGCATAAAATTATCAACTTAATAGCTTCCTTTTATTTCCCAATATGCCCAGAGTCTCCATTACCTATTTTTTTTTTCCTGTAGTGAGAAGATTCTTATGTCTGACTGAATATCAAGATGCAAACATTCTTAACAGAGGGCAATCCCTCTCGATTAGCAAGTTGCAGTGAATTGGATAAACACAGTGGGAGAACTTGATTATTGATTATCACTCATTATGCGGCTGGAGTGATTTTGAATGTGAATTTGGATTTAATCTCCACTATTTTTCATTCTTTTTTCAAATTTTTCTCAAAGCTTTATGATATAATTAAAAATGGAAATGCAGTCATAGCTTCCTCTCTATATGGTACTGCTTTCCTGGACCTCTTGTAGGCATATATGGGATTATATCGAGGGGGAACAGAATATGTGACCCTGAAATATGTCACTTTGGCCGGTGGGTCATTTTGAGCCAAAGGCAACCAAGATCCAGCTTTCTCAAAAAAAAAACAAAAACAAAAACAAAAACAAAAAAAAAAACTTTTACCTCAGGCCTCTGGAGTCAACTGTCTTGGTAAAATAGTGACCTTCCTTCTCTTCTACCTTCCAAATATCACTGAAGAGTCTCTCATTGGCATATTCTAACTAGGAATCAAATGAGGAGAGATTCTGGGAAATGTAGTTGCTTGCTTCTGCTTTGCAAATACCTTATAATACAGTGGTGGCAATATTGAGTTGACACAGAAAATCCAACACACTAGAGATCTTTAATGAGTACTTTAAAACAAAAAAAAAGCTTTATTGGGATGTAATTTACATAGCACAAAAGTCACCCATTTAAAGACTACAATTCAGTGTGTGTATATCTCTATGGAGGGATATATGGATATAGATATAGATAGATATATACAAAGTTATTAAATCATCACCCAAATCTAATTTTTAAACATTTTAATCACTTTATTTTTTTTAAATATTGTGTTTATTTATTTGACACACACAGAGAAAGAGAGAGAGGGAGAGAGCAAGCACAAGGAGGGGGAACAACAGGCAGGGGAGAAGCAGGCTCCCCGCTGAGCAAGGAGCCCGACACGGGGCTCGAGCCCAGGACCCTGGGATCATGACCTGAGCTGAAGGCAGATGCTTAACAGACTGAGCCACCCAGGCCCCCCACTTTGTCATCACTTTAAAAAATAAATCATATATCTATTCGTAGTCATTCCCCAATTCCCACTATCTCCCACCTCCCAGCAGTAGGCAACAAATGATTTTTCTGGCTCTATATATTTGCCTATTCTGGACATTTCATATAAACAGAATCATCACAATATCTGATCTTTTGTGACTGGATTCTTTTACTCAGTATCACGCTTGCAAGTTTTATTCATGTGTAGCAGGAACCACTGCTTCACTCTTTTTATTGCTGAATAATATTCCACTTTACAGATATACCACATTTTGTTTATCCATCCTTCAGCTGATAGACATCGGAGTTGTTTTCATTTTTTGGTTATTATGAATAATTCTGTTATGAACTTCCATTTACAAATTTTTGTGTGGTCCTAGATTTTTATTTCTCTTTGGTAATGATGCATTATATTTTCCAAGTAAATTCTGTTGTGTGGCAGTTCTCCATGGACATTTTGTGCTCCTAAAATTTATATTGATTGTATCAAAATTGAAAGATCCTGACTTCTCTTTCAGTTCAGCCATTTCTCAGCATCGTTCATGCATCTGGCTTGCTCGTTTTTTGCTATAAAAGCAGGGGCTTCCTTAAGATCCAGATTTCTCAGCAGCAACTTAAACCCCTGCATGTGTGGCATCCATCAAGGTCCATTGTTTTGCCCCATGGCCTGGGGGGTAGGAGAACTGCAGTAACCAAACTGAAACTCCTGCTACTTGCATTGCTGGAAGACTTTTTCTCTGAATCTTTATGCTGCTTGTCGACATTCAGCGCTTATGGCAAATTGAGGCAAGTTTACTACCTGCCACGCTTTATGAGGTTGGAGGTATTGTCTGCTTCATATTAGTGTTTTCATTGGATCCTCACAATCGGCCTGTAAGATAGAAAATGGAGGAGTATTAAAGTCAGGTCACTTGCCCTCGGTGACAAACTAATAGGATCACACTTATACCCACTGCTTCCTTCATGTAGCCCTTAATTAGAAATGGGCAGGCACCTCAAAAAGATTAGGTCCCAATAACCAGACCCTAGAGACTATCTTTGACCTAAGCAGAGATTATAAAAAATTCAGAGAACAAAAATCACCACCCTAGAACTAGACATACACAGATTATCTCTGATACTTTATTGTATCTCTGGACTCCTGGCTTTGTCCATTTGATCGGTATGTTTAGTACTTTCCACCACATGGTATCCCTAGATTTTAGCTGACTTATTTTTATATAGAATACATATCTACATTTATGAACTTTGCCTCCATTTTTTGAGTATAAGACTTCTGGCTTTCGGCTGTCCCTAACATTTGACAAAACTCTCTTGATCCAATGCCCCAAAAAAGAATAGCATTCTATCCAGAGTTATGATTACCTCGTTTAAAAAACCATGAAAGTAATGAACCACTAACCAAAAACAGCTTCCACAATGTCTCTATTACTATATGAATCCTTTCAAATTAGACTTCATGGGCGAAATTTTTCTTGTAAAAAAAAATTTAAAATATTATTTGAAGTGATTTCTTATTTTACTTTGAATTCTTCAGCCCTCCAGGATTTTTGTGGTACAAAGGGGCATCCCATTTATCTGCATGATACTGCTCTGTACTGCTGTTTATACAATCATGCTGTTTTGCTTTAGATCAGTTAATGTGAAAAACATTTGCACAGAAGGATATGAAACGTGCAAAACAAAGCAGAGGGCTTAATGGACTCTTTATTTAAGTTGGAAACTTCAAGTGGCTCATATTTAGATTCTTTGAAAATATTAAATTCACATGGCAGTTCTAAGAATGTAAATCCATGGCTGAAGTATAATATATTTGACAGTGAGCTTTTTCTAGTTATCAAAAGGCCAGTGTGCTTTCCCTTGTCATCTTTGTGGCTTTGGTGAAAATTTAACCACTTCAGGGGCTCAGTTTTCTTATTGGTCAGATTGACTTTCATTCATTCATTCATTCATTCATTCATTCACTTGATACCTATTTATTCAAATTTAATAGGGCCAGACTCTGTTGAGGTGATAAATATAACAGTATGTACATGAAGTCTAGTTTAAGAATTCATTACATAGAAAGAGATAAAGTCTGTAAATGAATAATTCAATACAATATGATGACAGCAATCAATATATGGAAAAAGTGCTATGGAAATATGAAATTATGAAAGTGAGATAGGACAAATTCATAGAATTAATAGAAGAGTTTAGTTTTTAAATCCAGATTATGAATTGGCAAAGAAAAGGAGGGAGACTTCAAAGAGTTATTGTGACAATTAAATGAGCCAACAAATATGTCAATACTTTAAATTAAAAATTAAATGGAAATTAACATAAATTAAACACAATTGCATAAGAAATGAACACTGATCAGCCTTGAGAATATAACTTATCACTTTTTTTAAAGATTATTTATTTATTTATTTATTTGAGAGGGGAAGATAGCAAGAGAGAGTCCAAGCAGGGAAGAGAGTGAGAAGCAGTTTTCCTATGAGCAAGGAGCACGATGTGGGGCTCGATCGCAGGACCCGGAATCATGACCTGAGCCAAAGGCAGATGCTTAATTGACTAAGCCATCCAGGCACCCCAACTTACCACTTTTTCTATCTGTATCCCACCTCCCCCCAAATTTTCTCTCTATAAAGTTCTTTGTGCTCAGGGTCTTTGACATAATTATTTAAATGATGAATGAATTTGAATATTGAGTGAGTGGTTTTTTTTTTTAAGATTTTATTTATTTATTCAACAGAGATAGAGACAACCAGCGAGAGAGGGAACACAAGCAGGGGGAGTGGGAGAGGAAGAAGCAGGCTCATAGCGGAGGAGCCTGATGTGGGACTCGATCCCATAACGCCAGGATCACGCCCTGAGCTGAAGGCAGACGCTTAACCGCTGTGCCACCCAGGCGCCCCCTGAATATTGAGTGAGTTCTTATTATGTTCTGGGTATAGTTAGAGCTGGGGTTTAACAATTTTTAAAACATTCCTACTCTCATATAGTATAATTTTGAAGAGGAGAGATAGATATGACAAAAGAAGGAAGGAAGGAAGGAAGAAGGAAGGAAGGGAGGAAGGGAGGAAGGGAGGAAAGAAGGAAGGGAGGAAAGAAGGAAGGGAGGAAGGAATTATATAATTACTAAATCATATAATGGCAAGAACCAAAAGGAAAATGAAATATATTAAGTATATAAAAAATGAAAACAACTAATATGTTGAATGAAATCATCAGGGAAGAACTCTGATAAAATGACGTTTGAGAAGAGATTCCCATGAAGTAGGAGAGTAAGAAAATACAATGGCTTTGAAAAAAAATATTATAGCAAATGACAGCTCTTCTATGCTTGCCAGCATCTGCAATTCCTTATCAAGGTAATAAAACTCCAACCTTGACTTTAGCCAATAGCTTGTCTCTATTCCTACCCTGAGCTACTGAGAGGCACTAGAGACTGTCACATGACCAAGGAGATAAGCCTTCCACTTCCAATTTAGTTTTCTATTCAGTTGAGTCCTGGATGCTCCCCATCATTCATATCATTCATTCTCATTTCCAGAGTCAGAGTTCTTCCCTAATCCCTACCAGGGCTACCTCAAATGTTCTCCACGCTTGGCCAAGCTCTGTGCCCCCATCTCCTCCTCTCTCTTCCCTTCTTTTTTTGCAGGAAAAAAAAAAAAAACTATATAGAATATATCATTAAGTGCTCTTGCAAATTCCTGGCATATCGTAGCAAAATTCTTGCTTATGCAATTTAACTTTCCTTCTTTCTTGTTTCTAATGAAAAATGTGTTGTATTGCCAATGTCAGCCCAATCCTCAAACTTATGCTTTATCAGAAGCTTTGCTCTTCCTTGTGTCTTCAATCTTTTCCTCTCTACTGGCAGTTTTTTGTTTTTGTTTTGTTTTTTTATAAATACATGCATGCTTGATCTGAAGACAAACACTTCCTTAACCCCCGTTTTGCATCTTCCATCTAGGCACATATTCATCATTCATTTTATTTAATTTAGTTAAGTAAATTCATTTATTTAATACACAATGGCATTGTGCTAGGCTCTGGAGTTACACTGATGAGTAAAATATAAACTAAAATAAAGACATGGTGTACATTAATAAAATAAGAACACTAATTGATATCCAATTAAGCTGTGATAAATGTTTTAAAGAAAACAAAATGCTATAAAAAGAAGCTGTCTCTGTTAGGACCTGACATACTCTAGAAATTCAGGGAAGGCTCCCTCAAGGAACAATACGCTCCAAAGCAATGGATTTTGGAGGGATAGTTTTTCAGTTTCAGGGAGCAGCGTGTATGAAGTCCACGACATTGGAAAATTCTACAGCAATGCAGCTGGAACAGAGAAGGCAAAGGCAACTGTATAATTTATCATCTAATCTTGGACCTTTAGACAGTAAAATGGGGTAATAAAAATATTTTCAAATATAGTTATTTAAACTATTTATTAAAGAGTAAACCGGGGTGCGTGGGTGGCTCAGTCCATTAAGTGGCTGACTCTTGATTTCTGCTCAGGTCGTGATCTCAGGGTCATGAGATCAGCCCTGCATTGGGCTCCATGCTGCATGTGGAGCGTGCCTCAGATTCTCTCTCCCTCTCTGTCCCTCCTCCTGCTTGTGCTCATTCTCTCTCTCTCTCAAAAAAAAAAAAAAAAAAAAAAAAAAAAAAAAAACAAAAAAAAATTACCTTTTTTTTTTTCTAAATTTNTCATAGATTTGTAAGTTCTTTCTAAAAAATATAAAAGTAACATAATGCTATAAACATTAACACAAAAAAACTCATTAAAAGTGTAAAGTGTATATGTCATTAATTTTTAATTAACAGAGTTTGCTTTTTAACACTTGATTAAACAGGAAAGGTAACCAGCATAGCCCATCTCCCTTTGCCCAACACGTTCCAGCCAATACCTAACACGTTTCTTCAAAGACAGCGTGCAAGATGCCGGCTCAAAAGCATCCCTGGACACAGGCAGCTGAAGAGTATCTAACCCATTCCAGTCTAAGGGAGTGATGGCGGAAGTATTTAAAGCTGCTCCCCTCCCTGGCGTCTTGTTGCACCACTTACACCCATGCTAGCTCTCGAAATGCATGGAGCTATTCAACCACCAGTCAGTGAGAAACCTGGGATATTAGCTTATATGTGGAAGGAATGTGTGTGGCAAACAGCAGCTGAGCAATCCTTTCTAGTATATTGAAAGTGGTTTAAATGTTCTTGCTGTAGTGGACTTTTTACTGTATGACATACATTTATACCTCTGTAACTGTTCATTAATGCTTTTTTATTTTAGAGTAATTCCTTTTGCCAACAATGAGTTAAAATAAAAGTTCATAATAATGAACAATTAAGTGCTGAATTTCTGTTACTCACAGGGTGTAAGGATGACTGTGTAACAATTTCCAAGTGTCTGTGTCTACATGATACAACTCTTCACAAATTATTTATTTTGTCCTATAATTGGATAATTGTTGCAAACAGCATATCCTAGTATGAAGAAACAAGTTTTTGACCTACCATTTGAATAGTAAGAAGTTCTGTTTTAAAATAAATAAGCCAGAGGGAATAATTATGGCTTTTATATAACTTAGAGCTAATGTTACCTTAAATAAACAAACAAAGACAAGAGCAGAGGTAAAATAAGATTCCATGTCTAAAAATAAACAAGCAAAACATTAAGCAATTTCAGGGGGAAAGTAATTGTCCACTGGCCAAGTAGACCTCAAAAAAGGAAAAGAATCATCTAGTGTTGAATATGCCCTCCTAGCTCATGAGTACAGAGAATGGAAATTCCAAAGGCTGAGTGAAATTTCCCAGTAGGGTGCATTGACATAACTTTGAGAGTTTGAACTCATATGGCAAGACTGGTTGGTCTGTTTAATTCCATATCAAAGCTATTTGATTCTTTTTATACTCTTGGTTGTGTTATGCTAACCTATCCTGAGATTTATAGTTCATCATTCCTTTGGTGGATATTATTGAAATGGGTCCAATTTATAATAAAAATCTTATAGCTAAAGTTAAACAAAGAAAAAGAAGTTAAAAACCTTCTTGATCTCTCATGTATATACCCACCAGATGGGTGAGATGTCTTTAAACCAAAATCTGACATGTTAGTGTTTCTGACTAATGTTTCTTAAATCTGAAAAATAAATTCATGACTGCGGTTTAAAACCATCTTTGCAGTGCTCACAGAGGCTGTCTCCGTTACAATATTATTTCTGAATTTTTCATTTGCTGCCATGGGCTGTTCACATTTTCTACATCCATTTATTACTTCCAGACAGCTTACTTCAGTAAATTGAAGTGATTATATATATATACGTATATATAAAAATTGCTCTAGTCATGATGTCTAGCCTTCATGGTACCCAAAATTTTCTGAAAAGTGAAGAAAGGAAAGATATAGAATTTTTCTTTAGGAATGACACTGAAGATGCAGACTGGATTTTATGTGCTAGCTAGTCAATGTTTTCAGGCCTCAGTGTTAAAATGTCAAATGCATTTGCCAGGGTTATCTCAGAATTCTAGATTCTGGCCAAATGACCTTTAAAATTCTTTCCTTTACTGAGTTATTCTCTGATCTTAGGCAGAGCTACTCCCAAGTCAAGTGCTCAACTTTGGAATACGTGTAAGATATTCAAGGCCCTGAGTATGGATTAAAGAACAGCCATTTCCTCTCACAAGTACGATCTATTCTCACATTTTTCTTATCCCTATTTTATTTCATGATTATCATTTCCATAACACTTTTTATCATTATTGTAAACTCTCTTAGTATTTTATGGTTTGTTTGGTTGTTTTTCAGCTTGTCTGGAAAATAACACATCTTTCAGTGGACCCACTGATCCTTTTTCTCCAGACGTACACTTGAATAGCCGTTACGACTAATGGTCAGAATGATTCCAGGTCAGAATGATTCCACTATCAATTCGTTATCCCCTACCTGTGCTAGGATTTCTGCTGGGTTCATTCCTGGGTCTCCCACCTCTGTCATTCTTAACCTCTCATCAGAGATTGCATCCCTGGATATCACTTGAACTGCTGCCTGCAAATAGATTGTCCTTAAATTTGTATCTTCTACTCAGACTTATCTTCCCGGCATTGAACTGGCCTAAGATAGTGTCTCAACGCATCATCTATGAAACTGAACCTATGGTTACCTCTGTCAAGCAATAAAGTGCTTCATTTTTTTTTTTCTATTTCAGACAAAGGCAGCACCATCTACCCAGTTACAATAATCATAAATTCGGGAATCATTCTTAACACTTTTTTCATCAACAAATCCAGTTATAAGAAAATATCTGTATCTCTCTATCATCTTCACTTCCTTGCAGCACCATTCCCACTCTAGTTTAAGCCACCACCAGCTTTCAGATGGACAACTGCAGATTGTCTCTTACCTGGTCCAGCTCTGCTTTTGCATCCTTTAAACTGTTCACTTCATGCAGATAGAGTATTAGATTCCAAATGCAAATCTATGGCACCTGGCTGGCTTAGTCAGTAAAGCATGCAAATCTTGATCTCAATGTTGTGAGTTCAAGCCCCATGTTGGGTGAAGAGATTACCCAAATGCAAATCTGATCATTTAAGTAATCTGTTTAAACACTTCAATAACTTCCTGTTGTTCTTAGGAGAAAGATCAAAATCCCTAACCTGATCTCTAATGGGCTATGTGGTCTGAGCTTTATTTATTTTCCAGCATCAGCTCAAATTTCTCTCTGCTTTCTTCTTATTAGCCAATAATCTGTCCTTTCTCTGCCAAGAATCCCTTGGCTTGATCCTTTATATCTTCTCTTTTCTCTCACTTATGTGCCCTTTCTTCCCCTATTTATTAAAATTATTACAACTCACCCCTCCATATTTTAGATCAAGTATCAATTCCTTGAGGTCCTTCCCTGACCACCCTGACTGGCTCTAATTCCTCACTACAAGCTTTCATAGCACCAGATAACTCTTTTCATGACAATTAACACTCTTGCTAATTGACTTGTGTGTCTCACCACTGGACTATGAGCTCCCTGGCAGCGGGAGATACGTCTGTTTCATACAGCAGTGATCTGTATGCCTAGTCTCTAATATTGTGTTTGGTTAACATGTCTGCAAGGTGTGTGTATGTGTGTGTGTGTGTGTGCGTGTGTGTGTGTGTGTAGGTGGAGAAGAAATTGTTGAAGCTAAAGGCAAAGATGGAATATGAATTAATCTGCATGACTTGAAGCCTTAATAAGTGATTTTCTCTTTTTTCCTTACCATCATCATCATCATCCACCAATATTCATGGAATTCTTGCAATGTGCCAGGCATATTCTCTCCCAATCCCACAGATCTAATATAACTCACCTTCTCTTGGGAACTGCCTCGAGCTTTACCCATGAAAATCAGTGCACCTTTAATCATCACTCTGATACCATGAGCTAGCACTTTTGTTTAGCACTTCTTATTTCTCACTTTTATTGTGGTGAATTATTTATGACTTACCTTCCTCTTTAAAGCAATTACCAAGGATTGTTCCTTTCGGTATCACCACACAGTGCCTAGAATAGTGACTTAAACATGACAGGTGGTCCAAAATATGAAAGTATCATATAACCATGCTTATTGAACTGAGGTTGGGTGTGGAAAATTATGATTAGTAAAGAAATCCATTTTTCTGGAGTCAATTACCAGAAAATTGCTGTTGAATCAGAATGAGATAAAGTGATAAAGCTCAGGCATCATGTTTTTGTAAAGGTTCTCATGAGATCCTAAGCATAGCAGATTTGGAGGACGCATTGCAATTTGACAGGACTCTACCATCCCTGAGAGCTGGGCCTCTACCCTCAGCTCCATAACATGAGGCTACCATGTGGACATGTGACTGTGGTCCCTGGTCATGAATCACTATGTTGCCATGAAGTTCGGTAGATTCTAGAGACTAAGGCAGAGAAGCACCTAAGGACCCTTCTACTTCTGAGTCTGGGAGATTTGCTTCCCACTGGTTAAGGTACTCCCTGTGATATTTATAAATTAAGAAGCTTATATTTCAAATCAGAGATAGAACTGAAGATAATATAAAGACTTTATTAATATAATCTATTTCCCAAATATGACATATTTTAGAGATATCTAGTGCAATCTCTTTAAACAATGTTCTTTTTTTTTTTTTTTTACATTTTTATTTATTTATTTGACAGAGAGAGGCAGCCAGCAAGAGAGGGAACACAAGCAGGGAGAGTGGGAGAGGAAGAAGCAGGCTCATAGCCGAGGAGCCTGATGTGGGGTTCGATCCCAGAATGCCGGGATCATGCCCTGAGCTGAAGGCAGATGCTTAAGGACTGCACCACCCAGGTGCCCCTAAACAATGTTCTTTTAAAATTCAAAGTTAGTTTATACTAAATTAGCCTTGTAATTCTAACTTTAAGTAATGTTCTACAGCATCTCATCCAGCTGTCAGTGCCCCTTTACCAGAGTCTATGACTCTTAGTGAAACCAATTCCTAAGGATTGTGTTCCAATATAACATGAAAATACAAAATTTCTTTCTCTTAAAGTTCTTGGAAGTGATATGTTATATAGTGTATTAGTTTTCTAATTGCGAATTTTCTACCTATTGCTATCAAATGAATGACCACAAATTTAGTGACTTACAGTAGCATATATTTATTTTCTTACAGTTATGAAAGTGAGAAAACCTAAAACAAGTCTATGGAGTTAAATTCATGGTGGTCAGCAGGGCTCTGTTCCTTCTGGAGGCTCTAAGGAAGAATTTGTTCTGTGCTTTCTCTATCTTCCAGAGGTTTCTACATTCCGTGGCTCATGGTTCCCTTCCAGCAATGGCATCACTGTGACTGCTTCTATCACCACATCTCCTTCTCTGACACTAGACCTTTCTGCCTGGAATTTATAAGGACCCTTGTGATTTCAGTGGGTCCATCTAGATAATCCAGGACAATCTCTTCATCTCAAAAATCCTTAATCTCATCTTCCAAGTCCCTTTTACCTTGTAAAGTAAAATATTCACAGATTCTGGGGATTAAGACATGGACATCTCTGTCCTATCTCAATTAGTATCTCAATTATAGACTTTCTCATGCCTGAAACCTCAAATAAAACACAACAAAATCTAGTTTTCAATTTATTGCATTCAATAATCTTTTTTTAAAAATGCATAGATGAAATAGGTAGATAGATATATAGATAGATGTAAATGATAGTGTGATATTTTGATTTATAATAAAAATATATATTTGGTCTTTATCCCTGTTTCTGGCACAGAGCTTCCAAATACCTTGAAATTTCAGTGATAAGAGCTATAAACATATCTTGATTGATATTCATAAAAGATTCCTTGCAACCACACCTGAGTTTATAATGAGATGACTTTTATAGAGCACCTAAGGATCGGGGCTGGTTGCCAGGGGAATCAATCATGTGTTTGGAGGGTTGGAACTTTCAGTCCCACCTCCCTGACCTAAGGGTTTTGGGGGGTTGGCTGGAGGTTGAATCAATCAAAAATGGCCAATGATTTCATCAATCACGCTAGGTAATAAAGCCTCCATAGAATCGCAAAGGATAGGGATTGGAATCCTTCAGGGTTGCTGAACTCGTAGAGACTGGGGGACAATGGTGCTCTCAGAGAGCATGGAAGCTGGGCAAATTTCCCACATACCTTGTCCTATGCATCTCTTTCATCTGACCATTCCTGAGTTATTACCTTTTATAACTAACCAGTAACCTAGTAAGTAAAATATTTGTCTGAATTCTGTGAGCCATTCTAACAAATTAATGAAAACCAAGAATGAGGATCATTGGAACCTCTGATCTATAGTGGGCCAGTCAGAAGCACAGAGACACTGGACTTGCAAC
This sequence comes from Ailuropoda melanoleuca, assembly GCF_002007445.2. Taxonomy (NCBI): domain Eukaryota; kingdom Metazoa; phylum Chordata; class Mammalia; order Carnivora; family Ursidae; genus Ailuropoda; species Ailuropoda melanoleuca. Next base: position 174,370,774 of record NC_048219.1, read on the forward strand.
TGGTGTCTGAAGAGGCTGGGAGGGAGGCAGTCTTGTAGGAATGAGCCCTCAACCTGTGGTATTGAATGCTATGTCCAAGTAGATAGTGTCAGAATTGAGTTGAATGTACAACACCTGGCTGGTGTCCAAGAAGTTCTTGACGCTGTGGTAGAAAACCTCCATACATTGGAATCAAGCAGGGTATTAGGTAGGTAGGTAGGTAGATAGATAGATAGATAGATAGATAGATACACAGATAGATAGATACACACATATATACAAACGTTCATACATACATACACACACAGGGTTTACAAGTTGCTCAGATCACCCTGAACTAGTAAATCACATAGGGCCTTAAGGGTCTAGAAAAGTCTCAATCAAGATGATCAAAAACTGCTGTTGAGACTTAAGAAGCCACATGAGAGCTTCTCTCCATGCAGTGTACTTCTCCCCACCGAGGCAGGGGCTCCTAACTCCATACATGTACACTCTAATTTCATAGCATAAAGCACAGTTTCTTCAAGAACAGGTGTGGGGGACAGAAACATATTTCCTTACTTGTCAAGTAACTAAAGATCATTCACAAGAAATCAAGAGTCATTGAGAAAAAACTTTTTCATTTTAAATTTTGCATCCTCAATTGGCTGTGACTAGAATTTTACACTTGAACTGGTCTTTTTCTTGTTTGTTTTTGTTTGTTTGTTTTTTTAATCGAGGGTGGATATGAAAGGCCTGGATGTCATCAGGCTCACGATTTCTATAAACATTCTTCCTTTTCTCCCCTTTAACTTCAATTTTCTTTTCTTTATTTTTTACAAGAAAATAATATTCTGAGAAATGGTAAAGCAGGGTTATCCTCTAGTCTTTATGTAAATTTTAGGGACGTAAGTTCTTAAAGACGGCAATTAATGTCCTGAAATTCGAACTCAACAACATGGAACAATGCTCGCTGAAGTTGACTTGATCTGACTAAAATAAGAAACTGTTTATTTGCTTGATTACTTATCTGTTTTATTATAAGAGACGGAGCTTGAGGTTTTTGCTTTTTGTTTTTGTTTTTTCCAGACCAAAGCGGGTTGTGGAAATTTACAGAAGAGCCTCTGAAAAGCAGAGTATCCATCATTCTGACAAGTTCTAAACCCACAGCCTGTCTTCTGGTGAACATGTAAAGATCAGCCTTCCTGTAAGAGCCAACATTTCTATAATGTTTCTTGCTAGAAGAGTATGCCCATTAAATCGATGACAGAGTAACCATGTTTAAACCAGTCAACTTTCCTATCCGCCTTCATCAGAAAAGCCACCGTCCCCCCCCAACTCCTCAGACAACCCCACCACCTTATCTTTATTAATTTGGGTTCAGCATTGATGTCAACTGATACCTAACTTCCGTTCTTACAGTGACTGAAAATGCAAACTGAACCCCATCTTTCACATACTGGTGACTGCAGATGCTTTTTATTGGAAATCCCCAAAATACATAGTTTATTCTGCCTTTGGACTCTCCTGTGGTTAAAAAATTATATATATTTGGAGTTGATAGATGTAAGGAAAAGGAGCCTTATAATGAATTGTATTTGAATCATTGTTTCTCTATGATAATTTTTACCAAGCAAAATTCATTGGAAAAAAAATCTCAAGTTCCAAACTGCTTCTCTTTCAAATCATTGATTTTCTTTGTCTTTTAAAATATTATTATATTTTCAAAGAACCAACACAGCTTTTCCTTCCCTAATCAGGACATCTATTACCTATTTTTTTTATCCACAACTCTAGGATTTATAAATATATTTTAGGAATTCATTGCATTTAACCAAACTTTGAACTCCCACTTAAAATATGCTGGTCTTTGGGAAATGTGATTTTTTTTTCCAGGGAATTCTATTAATAAAACGTTACTTGAAATTCTTCTAAGCACAAGAAAAAATACTTCATCATTTCTATATTCATGTGTAAAAAAATTTTTTAAACATCATGACGACAAAATAAAAAGAGGTCTCAGTGTTAATGACCAATCCCTTTGCCTCTGGTCACCTGGGATAGCATAGGCTATGGCACAAGCCAGCCATGACCACTTTGGAGATGAGTTCAGCAGAAGGCATACTGCAAAATTAGTTTTCACAAAGATGTTCATACACTATTAAGAATGCCCAATACATGCACAATAGACTGTTGGAAACCTGTGTTACAAAATGTACCACATATTGGCTTCCTCGGAAGTTTCATAACAGCTCAGATATTCATCTTCCCAAGAAGAAAAAAACATGTTACAAAGTGCTAGCAGAATAAGTTTTTGTTTATATGCTTTTTTAGCATATTATGATTGCATATAACAGACATAAGAAAGACGTTACTCTTTTCCTAGGGAAGAAATCCACCAACCCAAGTTATCACAATTTGCTAAATTTTAGGACTGATTTTTGAATTGTCAGGTGCAACATGTAGCTGAATATTAATTAGTCGTAACGATATGATATTTTGCAAGGTAACTCGAGCCGATCATCGTTTCTATTATTTTTTGGACGATTTGTTTGTTTCTTGTGTTTTGTGCAGCTACATCTTGGACTTTTGGGATATCTACCCCTATAAAGACAGTGATAATATAATTCAAGTCTGGCATTGTTGGTTACCTTACATTTAAGCAATGAAGTAAAGATGATGTCAAAATTTGTCAGTAATATATGTGGTACATGAGATTGTTGTTATGCATTCTACTTTTTTTCTTATTACTCAAAAGAAACAATCCAAGAACAATCATCATGTATGTGCACTATATATGCACATGTGATATATATATATACACATATATGAGACACAGAAATACTTATTTGTTTGATTATTTCTTTGTATTTAACCTAGTTGAATAATAGTGTAAACACCAGCGTTCACTAGAATACGTAGCTTCCAGAGATCTGATGTGGTATGCGTCGAGCATTAACCAAGCAATATTTTTTTTGGCTCGTACACTAAAACCTAATATTATTTACACAATTTTCTGCATTAAATATAAGTTAGTCAGGAGTTTCACTCTTGATTTTGACTAACAGAGAGCAGTTTCCTGGTAGTTTCTGATTTTCCAAAACAACTGGGGAAAAAAAATCAGTAACAATAAAGTCATCAACTGATTTGTTCAAAACCCAACCATGAGTCAGTGACAAGAGTTAAAAACAACAGCAGGAGGCGCCTGGGTGGTGCAGTCCTTAAGGGTCTGCCTTCAGCTCAGGGCGTGATCCCGGCGTTATGGGATCGAGCCCCACATCAGGCTCCTCTGCTAGGAGCCTGCTTCTTCCTCTCCCACTCCCCTGCTGTGTTCCCTCTCTCGCTGGCTGTCTTTCTGTCACATAAATAGGTAGAATCTTTGGGAAAAAAAAAAAAAAGCAAAACATCAAACTTCTGAGCTTTCAGACCTATAAAATATAAACACAATTATTGTCTCAATAGAGCTAACAAAGACAAAACTCCAATCTGTCCGTTTGGATGATGAAAAAAATACCATCAAAAGTTAATGGAATTCACCAATTTTAGAGGTTAGAATCAACGGCTAATCATGATAATCCCTTGAAATTAGCCATTAAAATGAACTGCTGCCTCTTAGGCCACAAATTATAAAGCTTTTTTTTTTTTTTTCTTTTACCTATTAGGAACATCTCCAGAAGGAGAGTTTAAGTTTTAAAATCTAGATCCTTTTCTTTCAGGAAAATAGAAATAATAGAAATTAAAATAATCATTTTTTCCTTTTCTAAAAGTATGCTTTTGTGAATATGATGAGAGTTGCTGGAAGTATGCCAGTATTTTTTTTCCTGGTGTGACATAAATACATGCCCTCTTAAATAAAGAAATATTCCCATTTTAACAGATTCATTTAGAAAGCACATACCAGTTTCGTGTACCATCTCAATATGGAATGGAAAGATGTTTCAAAATGTTTATTTAGCACCTGCCACAGGAAAAATTGCACCAAGTTTAAACAGGGAAGGAACATTATTCAAGGCTATTGCAAGAGAGACAGAGGCCAGAACTCAGTTTGAGCTCAATTCTATGGAAATAAAGTGCTCAAGCATTTTTAGGAGCTGGGGGGAGGTGGAGGGGAGAGAGAGAGAAGGTCATGTGTGATCACTAATTTGTTTTATCTAGATGAAAAGTACACTTCCTCTTATCTTCATGACAAGAGGTAATTTTATGACTTGAAACAAGGGCATCCACTGAAGTCAGGCTTCTGCCCTCAGAAGCAGACCTGGGGGGTGGGGGGGGAGAGATGCTGGGAGACAGGAACACCATTATCTTACTGATTACGTTTCCACAGGTTGGTTCCAAAATCCTTGAAGAAGTCAGTCCAGAGTCGTACACGTGGCAAGAGGCTTTAAAAACATTTGCACCTCAAAGGGGCAGAAAAAGACTTCGCAGTGATGAGTTTTCTAAAGGAAATGCTCTAAAGAAAGGGTGGTTGGGGTCTAGAGGCAAGAAGAAGGTTGATCAAACTGAGCAAAGTATTCAGGACATCTTGGTCACATCTTACCTTCAAAAAAATAAAACAAAACAACAACATTATGTTCACATTTTCTTAGAAACTTTCCTACAAAAAGAATATGAAGCAGCTGGAAAAAGAAGTTTAGCCTCTCTATTTTTTGTTGCATTGTCTAGAAATTTATAATCAAACTTGTATTTTCTAAGGGAAAGGCTTTGGGTCCATGGGAAGGGCAAACATAAAGAAGAGGGTGCTTTGGCATGAACTTGGGCTGGAAGTGGAGGACGTTGGGTCAAGCCTTAAAAGTAAGGATGGGCTGGGTGAGGTCTCAGTGGAGAGTGCAGCACCTGGAGGCTGAGGCTCATTTTCAAGCAATTACTCTAGGTACAGAGAAGCTCACTGAGCTGCAGCTGGGTTAATTGTGGTAAAGGTTAAATTGAACAGGAGTCAAAGGTGGAAATCTAAACAAGAGCAACTAAGTATGAGAGAAAATGGTTAATAGTAAGCCTTTTACTGTTTTCTAAAATCTGTAGTTCTCTACCTATATTCATACATTTCTTTAAACATTTCCAATTTTAAAATCAGCTATTACTCAATAGGTAGCAACTTCTCTGAGCTTTTTATCTACTGGTTAAACAAGGGCTTGAACTCTCTAGTCTTCCCAAAGAATGATTTGGGGATTGTCGACTTCTTCTTCTTTTTTTTTTTAAGATTTTATTTATTTAGGAGAGAAAGAGTGTGAGCAAGAGAGAGAGAGAGAGAATAAGCCAGGGGGAGAGGCAGAGGGAGAAGCAGCCTCCCCACTGAGAAAGGAGCCCGATGCGGGGCTCAATCCCAGGACCAAGATCCCAGGACCCTGGGATCATGACCTGAGCCAAAGGCAGATGCTTAACTGACTGAGCCACCCAGGTGCCCCAAGGGGTAGTTGACTTCTGTATCACCTGGGATGCTCGTTAAAAATGCAATTTCCTGGTCCCACAGAGACCTACTGAAGCAGATGGGGAACAATGGGGGATGAGAAGGAGGACAAAGAAGGAGAACATACAGGAGTGGAGGAAAAAACCATTAAGAAAAGGTTGAAAGAAAGGAAATACTGGAGGGACTTGGGGAGAAGGTAAATTTTTATCAAGCTATTAAGGTGATCCTTATGCATAGTAAAGTTTGAGAACTGCCAAACATATAAGAAATGTACACACTTTCTCAGTTCTAGTCTAAAATAAGTGGGGAAAAATCTGATGCAAATAAAGCTCTTTATCATTTTGCAGTATTTTAAAAACACTAATGATTAATTTTTTCCACTAAAATTTATACTGGCCTGGCTTTTACAGTGAAGGAGTAACTGCTTTATAAGAGTTCAGGAACTAGGAGTAAACAAATATAAGATATGAGAATGGCAAAAATCATTAAATATCCTTCAGCCCAATCAACTTAATTAGCTCTGAATTTCTAAAAGACCCCAGAAAAATCTAGCTTCCCATCTCACATGTCCTAATAAAGTAATTCTCCTAAAATATTATCTTTTTAATAACAGCAACCTGAGAATGTCTGCACTATCATTAACACCTTGAGATGACTTACTTTGGGGGCAATCTTTTCTCCTAGAAGCTTGATATAATCTTATAAATAAAATAATAGTATTTATAATAAGGGAGGGGTAGTGAGGAGGAAAATGCATGGAGCCTTATGAGCCTGGGGCAGATTTAAATGGAATACCAGAACTGAAACATTTCCTTGCCAGGAGGTTAGAAACAGGAATTAGAAGGCCAGAGAGAAATAGAGGAAAGAAAAATGTGAAGGAATGAGGTAAATTATTTCAATTTCCTCCATTACCAGCTCTTTGTCTAATGAGGTTTGGTTTACAAAAGATTTACCAAGAAATATGTTTGTATTCAAAATGACTCTCTGCATATATAAAAATTGCAGTTATTTTATTGAGGATAAAAAGGTATTTATTATTTAGTGGGAAAAAACCCACTATAACAATATAATAGCACAATAGACATGAACAGCAGTCGAAACAATTCAATAAATGACTGTATGATTCTGTTTAAATTTAATCAAATCTCTTTTGCCTGACAATATACACTTGTAAATTTTCTAGTTAAAATGCTTTCTGTGTCACAATTAGAATCTTTTTTTAAAAAAATATTTTATTTATTTGAGAGAGAGAGAGTGAGAGGGAGAGAGAGCACAAGCAGGGAGGGAGGGAGAGGGAGAAGCAGACTCCCCGCTGAGCTGGGACCCCAGTGTGGGGCTTGATTCCAGGGCCCTGAGATCATGACCTGAGCTGAAGGCAGACACAACAGACTGAGCCACCCAGGTGCCCCGCCACTATTAGAATCTTTACACACTTTAGGTATTCCTTTGTGTGTGTGTGTGTGTGTGTGTGTGTGTGTGTTTCCTGGCAAAATGTGTGTTAGTGAGGTCACATTTGGTTCTAAGTGATGGAAACCCAACTTGACTGGTTTGAGAAGCTTGAGAGGCAAGGGAGAAAGAAACCCTTACCAAGGGTGGCCATTGGGAGGGGAAAGTAATTATCCTGATGATATAGGGTTTGGGTATTTTTAATGAATAATCTTGTTTAATTTTCACAACAATCCTGTAAGGCAGAAATAAAAAGAATCTTTATACCTGAGGACACTGAGTAACTAGGACCTTATCACTCTGGCTAGTGTGGGAGACGGAGCCTTCTGACAGTGCAGCCTGTTTCCTTAACTGCTCACTCTTTTGTCTCCCACAGCTCCAGCCCCACACCACCCCAATTCCTTGGGGTCTGGAAGACTTTACAAACATCCCTGGGAGGGACCATCTCTGAATGTGTTATCAGCTAGTGCTTTATCCAGATTACATTAACAACGAATAGAGGAATAGCTATGTCAGCCCTTTAAAGAAGTGAGGAGACCTTTACCTGATTTTGGATTTTCCACCCTTGCCCTGACAGAGGGTGCCCACAAAACGAAGCACAAATTCTGTCTTTTCCCTCAGCATAGAGTGCAAAGAAGTCACACATCTAGGCATTGATTTAGCTTTCAACTGGCATCTTCTAAACTAGATGTGAAAAAAGGGTTTAAATTCTTTGGGATGGCTGGTGAGACCCTAACTTCTTGCTTATTGATTTTTATGTTATTGCTCCTGGTTATGAATTGTGGATTAAAAAAAAAAACTTTTATGATGGCTAATAAAAGAGAAAGCCAAGAGAAAAATCCAGCCCCCATCCCACACCATTCCCATTAATTTCTTTTTTTAAATATAAATCTATAAACAGAACTTGAAAAAAAAAGGTATATAAAAATCCAATTTGTGTCACAGAAAGGCATAAATTCCAAGATATAAGGACTCTGTAGGATAAAGCAAAAGGGAGAGACTCCATTTCTCCTGGAGACAGAGGGAAGCAAGAGAGGACATTAACCCTTTCTTTGCCGAAAGGTACACCTGGTGATCAATAATGAATTACACTCATTAGTTACTGAAAAAGGTAGGACTGGTGTTTCTGCTTTCATATATCCAGCCCATAACAAAGCATCAGGTTGCACAATTTTTTTATTATATCATTGCATGCAGCTGGAATATGAGGTGTTGAATTGCTGCTCCTTTGCAAAGAATTACAGCTCATGTGTTGTTCTTATTATGGTTCATTGGTGATCTAGGCCAATCTGAATATATAGCCTTAGCATTTTCAAATTCCAGTTTGACAAATAGTGTCCTGAAAAGTTTGTAGATAGGGAGAAATCAAATTTTCTATATGCATACATTAAATAATGGGCAGGTTTTTTGCTTCATAGGAAATGCTAACTCCTAAAAATATTGTCTACTAAATAAATGATATTGCCATTTAATTCAAAAACCTTAGAGTAATAAGGTCTTAAAGAACAAACACCATTGCCCCAGGAGTCAATTTATGATTGGAAGGGGAGGTCTTCTAGCCTCTTTCCTATTAGTACATTAAAATTCTCAGAGATGCCATTTCTGATCTCATGGACAGCAGGGATCATGTGGAAAGCAATCAAAAAATAAAAGATTGAGAAGCACCAAGAATGCAAGGGATGGTGGAATTACCAGCTGTATGATCTAGAAATTGAGATATTAATACTGACCACTTGATATAAAAAATATGGGGTGTGGGGCCCCTGGGTGGCTCAGTAAATGTCTGCCTTCAGCCCAGGTCATGACCCGTCGGGCTTCCGGCTCAGTAGGGACCCTTCTTCTCCCTCTCCCTCTGACCCTCCCCCCTCCTCATGCTCTTTCTCTTGATATTTCTCTCTCAAATAAATAAATAAATACAATCTTTTTAAAAATATGGGGTGCACTAAAATTTCGGAATGAGCATTGTCATATTCCTTTGGGGAAGGGTTTTTTGTTTTTGTTTTTGTTTTTTGCAAAAGTTTTATGCAGAGAAGAGGATACATTAATTTAAACACTCCTGTGCATTTTTTTAGTAAGTCAAGAATATAAATCAGAACTCCGTAATCACATGTAGGCCTGTATGGCGAATACTGGAAGGCTTTCATTGGGCTTCGCTGGTGTGAATACTGTTGTGCCCAGCACCATGCAAGGTCTTTTGCATGTGCTAATCTAAATACATTTATCCTGGAGAGAAAGTGTTATTCTCCAAGTTTAAAATACACAACTCTAATTCAGAGATATTATTAACTTCTCTAACACCAAACTGGGATTCAAACCAGTGTTTGAATTCTGATGCCATAGCAGTTTCTGTCATGCTGCTTCTGCTCGATTTATCAGACTTGAAAAGAAAGACAAATTAATCTCGGGCGTCCCTCCATTTTTTAAAAAAATTCTCCTACAATTTCCACTCCTCAACCTCATATAAGTAGCCTAGATTGTCTTTCCTTTACACTCCTATTTCCATCCCATGCCCACAGCACACACACATGCACATGTGAACACATAGGCATGCGCACACCCTTTGGACCCTGACCTGTGTGTATAACCTTGCCTTCCTAGTTTCTTTTCAAGTTATTAGTACTTTGATATATTTCCTCAGGTTCCTCTTCCCCACTGGATGACATGGCTAATACAAATTTCTGGCCTTCACCAAATTTTGTTACAAATTCCTCCCTTCTCATAGCCAATGACCTCTATATCTGCAAATTAATTTATCCAGGGCATCTCCAATTACTCCTCTAGACTGCAATCAAATAATTTTTCAACTATAGCCCATACATCCTTTCCTTTATGCTTTTTGCTCTGAATCCCAACCCTTTGAATAGTTATTATCTATTGAGTTCTACAGTAAATGCAGACACACCTTAATGACAAAACATGAGAAGTACTAAATCGTAGAATACTGGGGAATGGGTTGATTATTATTTTTTTTAAATTAGAAGATGACTAGTATTAGTATGGAAAATTAAGAACCATAAAGGGTGTTTTGGTTATTTTCTATTGTTACATAACAAATTATCTTAAAACTGCAGCTTGAAACAATAAATATTTATTTTCTGACACAGTTTCTGAGTGTCAGGAAAACAAGAGCACCTTAGCTGAATAGTTTTGCCTCACGGTCCGCCATGAGGTTTTAGTCAAGAAGTTGGCTGTGGTTGCAGTTCTCTGAAGGCTTGACTGGGGCTCGAGGACCCACTTCCAACATGGCTGTTGACAAGAGATCTCAGTTAACACACAGGCCTTTCCATAAGTGCTCTATGACATAACTATTAGCTTACCCCAGAGTGAATGACTGAAGAAAGAGTAACAGTGTAATGAAGACAGACATTGGATTGTCTTTTAAAAACCGAATCTCAGAAAGAATATACCATGATGTCTTTGACTCTGGTCCATTGTGGGAGGGCACTATGTAAGAATATCAATAAGAGGAGATGGGGATTACTGGGAGCCATCCTGAAGGCTGGCCACAACATAGGGGTCTGGAGTGAGAGAGATTAAGCTGCTGAAGTCTTTTAAGCCTAAAATGATAATTAGGAGACAAAATTTTGAGACAAATCAAAAGAACAATTTGAATGCAGAAAGATGAGAAAGAGGAGTAAAAATGAACCTCAAATTTGTAACCTTAGACCCCAACACTGACGTTATTAACCACAACACAGAACAGCAGCGGGGGAAGGACCTGTGTCCAGATTTGTACATGTTCTGTTTCAGAGGCATGAAGATGTGCCTCCAGATGGAAATGTGCAGTAAAAATGCCTTCTCTCAGCCTCAAGATCTTCTGAAATTCAGCTCATCTTACAAAACTTACCTCAAATACTTTCTGCAAGAACACTTTCTTATTTCCAATACTTGAAGTTTTATCTCCTCCTTAGGATCTCTGTGCTTTAAGTTCCTTCCTCAGAGTTTATTTTATTCTGCTTAATATTCAGCTATGCATACCCATTCTTATTTGGTTATAATCTGCTCAATTTAATTGTGCTAGAAGTTTTTTGAGGGCAACAAGCATGTCTTCATGCAGCACTAAAACTCTTTAGTTTAGTTCTTGGCACATAAGTCCTCCAATGAATATTTGTTGAATATAATTAAAAATGTCATTTCAGTTAAGTCCTTAGTGGACAATTTCAGACAACATATAGTCAGCTAAGAACATATTATTTATTGAAGTGTGTCTCTGTCTTCACATGGCTGTTTTTTTTTCTTTTTTTTTTTTTTAAGATTTTATTTATTTATTTGACAGAGATAGAGACAGCCAGCGAGAGAGGGAACACAAGCAGGGGGAGTGGGAGAGGAAGAAGCAGGCTCATAGCGGAGGAGCCTGATGTGGGGCTCGATCCCATAACGCCGGGATCACACCCTGAGCCAAAGGCAGACAGACGCTTAACCGCTGTGCCACCCAGGCGCCCCTCACATGGCTGTTTTCTTACAAAGGCACCAATCATATTGGATTAGATGCCCGCCCTACTCCAGTATGACCTTCTCTTAACTAAGTATATCCTCAATGACCTTAGTTCCAAATAAGGTCAACTTATAAGGTAATGGAGCTTAGGTTAGGATTTCACTATTTCCTTGAGGAGGCAAAGTTCAATCCATAGCATTAGATATCAAGGAAATGGAAATTAAAACCACAATGAGATACACTTTAGATCCATGAGACTGACCAAAGATCAAAAGACTGACAATACCAAATATTGGCGAGAAACCCTCACACATTGCTGGTGGAAATGCAAAATGGTACAACAACTTTAAAAAATAGTAAGGCAATTTCTTATAAAATTAAGCACACATGAATGATACAACCCAGCAATCTTACTCCTAAGTACTTCTCTAATAAAAACGAAAACATGAATGCTTGTATACAAATGTTCAATATAGCATTTTTCCTAAGAGCAGAGAACTGGGAATAATGTACTGTCCATCAGTTAGTAAATGTTGTGACCATTTATATTATAATGCATTCTTTAACAGTGAAAAGGAGCAAAATTTTAAGACATGAAACAACATAGATGAATTTCAAAAAAACACCATACTAAGTGAAAAAAGTAAAATATAAAACACTACGTTCTGTATTGTTCTAATTATATGAAATTCTAAAAAAAGAAAAACTGTACTGATGGAAAATCAATGGTTGCCTATGGATGAGAAATGGGGGAGGGGATCTACAATGAAGAGTTACAAGGAACATTTTTAGAATGCTGGGAATTTTTCTATATCTTAATTTTGGTGGTGAGTACAAGGCTGTACACAATTATCAAAATTATCAAAGTGTACACTACATAAGTGTATTTTATTGCATGTGAATTATATCTCAAAGTGAGGGAGAGGTAAAATGGTAAAAACAAGTATCAAAGTTGCAGACTCATCTATGCAGCCCAATACCATGGCTGTTTTAGTTTTAATACTTTCTCATTTTTAGAATCCAAATTTCAAACCCTTCAAACAAGGGACATCCTTTAAAATCAGTAGATATCTTTCCTGTGGTGCAAAGAGTTGACAGATACGATTGGAGTGCTAATGCTATGCAAAGAAAGCATTGGCTAATAGTAGGCTTTTTAAAAGATTTTTATTATTATTATTTTTTCATGTGTGAAGGCTTTTCTCATTCTCTTCCTGCTCTGCTGTGGGACCAGAAGGGTGTTATCTTGGCAGGAAGACCCTTTCTGCTGCCATGTGAGTAGGAGGCAATGGCTCATCCATGGCAGTCATCTTGGGTGCAGTTGCCTGTGCTTGCAGGTGCTGATTGGATGAGACATTCACCTTGCCTGTGGTTCAGAGCCTTTGCAACTGCCGGATCTCACTACTAATTTAAATTGTCTTTGACTAGTTGGGGCCAATCTTCTTTTCCCAGGGCCTTTATTCCTGAGATCAAGTGTAGTGTCTTCCATATTACCATTTCCTTGGGGGTCTTTGTCTATGTGATGCTTCTGGATGAAGGCATAGAGATTTTTGTTCCTAATTCTCAGTGAAATCAGAAATTCATGCAGAATACAGTAAGAACAAAGAAACTGACTTTGGAGGACAACTTGGTGACCTATTATCACCTCTCATCAACCTCTCAGCCACAGTCCTCTCAATCTTCTGAAGCCGTGGAGATGAAATGTCCTCCATTTCTTCAGTTCACTCTCTTATATAATGTTTGAAATATAAATAAAAATTGTTGAGGATGAAGTTAAAAGGAAGTTAGTTTTTTTAAAATCCTTTTAAAATGCTCTTTATCAAAAAATCTAATAGGTTGATTCTACACGTAATTACTGAAAAAAGCAGATATCCTTGTTTACAATAACAAATCAAAGACTTACTCTACTGCTAAAATTTGCCATAATTTGTGTTTTACTAAGCAATAGGGAATATGGTTGTTTTACTAAGTTTATTTAAAATGTGAACTGGAAGAATTACCTGGAAATAATAAAAGATTATACCTTTAAGCTGAAATGAAGATACCTTAAAAAATATATAATATATTAAATATATATATATATATATATATATATATTATATATATATTTGTTAAACACACACACATCAGACTTTCTCCATTTTTATACTTTCAGGCCCTTTAACCTTCTGGTCCTTTTCCTATACTCGTATTATTTTCTTTCCTCCTTCTTTTCTTCATAAATGATGAGGACTTTCCAACATAAATGTTTTTCCCACAACTGGACACTTTTTCAGTGAATTTATGGATATGTCATCTTTCCAGAACCATTTTACTTAGGACTTTCTTTTCATTAATTAATATAAAAATATTAACGATGGCTATCAAAATCAAGCAAAGCTTCTTCAAATATGCCATTTTTCCTCTTTTCTCAATGTCATCAACTTCAAATCATTAAGGCAAAGATTGTCAAAAATTGTGCCAGGTGCAAATATCTTTTTAATAATAACTACTAATACATGTTCTTGGGAACAACTGATACCCTTAGGTCATTTGGGGGGGTGGATTTCATAGATAAAAGATAAAACCAATTAGTGAGAGTCCAAGAATAAGGTAGAAGAGGAAATGGTAATTAAATTGGATTTTAAGATATATTACTTTTTCCCTATTTCTACAATAATTCAACATCCAGGTGGAAGCAGATGGTTTGATTAGATTTTTATGGCACCCTTAAGTGGTGCAGATTTTTTTTTTTCTTTTTTCCTTTGGGTGCTTGAGGGAAAATAACAATCAATGTAAATTCAATTTTCCTAAATGTTTGCTAAAGTTCATAGAATTACTAAACATGGTTTAAATTCGCCTCACTGAGAGTTTCACTCAAATGATTAAGCTTGGGTTTTGGTTGACCCATGAGGGCTATCAAATAAAATGCTAATCTGGACTTAGGTAAGGAGAGGCTGGTTCAAAAAACTATTGCAACTTGGGAGGTGAATTATTGTAATAAAGGAAGGGGGACCATGGCAATAAGGGAAGGGGGATTTTGAATATAAGAAGGGGAGCTATTCTAATAGAGAGAGAGAGTCTATTACCATAGAAAGAACACTGCAATCATAAGATATAGAATTTTCTCAAAGGTCAGGTAGAAAGGGCTATTCCTATATTGGGGGCAGTGAATAAGGCTAGACAGAACCAGGGGTGGGCATGCAGGATGATCAGGTGGCAGGACCAGACAGGTGAGCCAAATTCTTTTTTTCATCAGCTCATTTCCCTAAGGGGTGGTTCTGCAATGCTTGCTTAAGTTTGAGATTGGACTAAAGTTCAGGGGGCTCAGGGAAGGAGAAGCCTGATTAAAGTAGCATTAAATTCGAGGGCATTTTCTCAAGATTGAACAGTAAGGACCAAACAGTGAAGCTAATAGTTTTATGAGACAAAGAATCGCAATTTGCAGGGTCTGCAACTGGCCTTGTCATAGGTAAGAAGGGCTCACCCTTGAGTCTTAGCTAAGTCATATGTAAAGGGTGGTTCTTGGCAGTAAGGTATTTTCCAAAACACACAAAAAAACAGACAAACAAACAAAAAGCAAACCCGAAAAGATGGAGACTTTCTTAAGTGTCACTGTTTTCCAAGAACGTAGGGCTCAGGTAAAGTTCAACATTGTTCGGGTCCACTCAAGCTAAGCAAAAATGAAAATGCTGTCTTGTTTACCTAAGATTTTTGTTTCATGCATTGTTCATTACTGCAAAATTGTTAATTCCCCCAGAAGCAGTCAATGTGACTGTTTATGTTAGGAATTTCTTATTTTTCTTTTTTTTTTTCTTTTACATTCTCGACTATCAGTAAGAAGATATTAGATTGTTTGAGTATGCCTTTGTTCACTAATTTATTTGTTCAACAAATGAATCTAAGATAGTGGTGTCGGAAAGACTCTGGAGATGGATCATGTTGGGTCATTGGACTGTAAACAGGAGATGGGAAGATTTTCAAAGGAGACCTGAGATCTTATTAATGAAAGCAGGTTTTGGCTTCCCCACAGGCCTTGCAATCACTTCTTAAGCCTCAGTTGTTAAAGGACCCTGCTTTAGTGCCTTCCACCCCCTACTGGTGTGAGCTTTGGTCTGAGTAAAGAGAAGAATATCAAAGAAGAGCCTGCCAAGCACTCTCCACCTTTCCTCAACATTCTAGGATAACACCTGCTGCTCTTTCCTGGGGTTCAGCTACTTTTCATGAGAAGTAATATTGAGAAAGGGATGCGCCCAGGTTCACCTCAGATTTTATCATTCTAAAAAACACATCATTAGTATTGCTTTTTTTTAAGTATGATAATCCAAAGTTTTATTATGCAATGGTATATCTTCCTTAAAAACTGTTCTATAAACATAGGGATCTCCTTACCTGCCCCCATGTTAAAGAGATTATTTGTTTTATGAAGAAAGTTACCCACAGAATTTATTCAAAAATAATCGTACCAAATGCAATTGTAATTTAGAATCATTGCAGTAGGGTTAGCTTCATTTTGGATTGAAAACCCCAGATGTCACTGTATGGTAATTGAACTTGCTAGCCACAGTGGGAGTCTGGTCTTGTTTTGTTGTCCGCTCATTCAGTTTTCTTCTTTGTCCCAAAAGGAGGCGGAAGAAAAAGATGAAAATGTTTGGTGTGGAGAAAAAAACAATTTTAATGTTAAGTACCATGAATGTTTCTCTCCTCTAGAAGTCATAAGAATTTGTCAGTGCCAGCTTCAGGGACTTTATGAACCAGAAATTCAGATGATGGAGTGTCAGCCAAACACTTTGAAAGGAATAGAAAGTTGAGTCCCTTGCCAGCCTTTGGGGTGGTAGCATGGTTTAGTGCATATGAATTTGCAACTGCTTGTACAGGCATGTGAGAAAGCTTATTTTGGTGATTTACTTCTTTAAATCAGACTAAATCAGGTTCCATCTCTGCCCTATGATGCCCTGAACTTAAATTTTAGATCAGTCTTTCTAAAGATTCCAATTGACCTATGCAGCTTATACAGAGCAAAACATTCATGAATGACCACTCCAGTTTCAATCCACACAGGTGACCCCAGTGAGCTCATCATTGAAACCCAGATGGTTCGGTGATGTCCATTAACTCTACTGCATCTCTGCTGTTTTTGAAAAAGGGAACACAGCCAAGGCCAGGGGCCACGTATCAGCCTTCTTAAGTGTCTTGTGTACCCGTTCTTCTGAGAAATTTTTCCATTGTTTCAAGCCCCTATGAGGATGCCTGGGGTCTCCAAACACTGCCCCTTTCCTAGCCTCAAACATTCTCCCCACTGTCTCACTCCGTGTGTGCCCCCAAAGGAAGAGTTCCTCTGTCTTCTTACAAGAAACACTTCAATTGATTTAGATTTTCACAAATGCCTAGAAGGTGATTGTGTACTGTCCTTGAGAGGAAAAAATAAGGCAATACTTTTTGGAATGGCAGAGGAGAAAATACAGAGGACAAAGTACAAATAGTTGTGGTTCTTTCACAGCAGAGAAAACAAAATATAAATTACTATCTGAATACATTTTTCTGCCACCTTGGATACTCAAATGTTTCAAGGGGATTACTGAATTACCATCCTCTCCCTTCATCCACTGTAAAGGAGGCAGACGGATGGGAAAAAAAAAATCATATAATTGGATTCCCAGTCAAGCCATTTACTTAGCTAAGTATAATATGTATACTTTTTTGCTTGATTAAGGTGGAATGATTC
Organism: Ailuropoda melanoleuca; assembly: GCF_002007445.2. Lineage (NCBI taxonomy): Eukaryota > Metazoa > Chordata > Mammalia > Carnivora > Ursidae > Ailuropoda > Ailuropoda melanoleuca. The sequence continues at coordinate 174,387,718 of NC_048219.1, forward strand.
CCAGGACTAGGAAAAAATAGTATATGCCACCTCCAAATAATGGTAATTCCAAGGTAAGCTGGGTGGAATATGACAGCAGGTCTGGAAACTGGGGGTGAGGAACCAAAGAGTAAACTCTGTCCATAGGACTAAACGAATGTCTGGCCTGGCGTCAATTGTTAAATGCCTTATTTTAAGGAACAAAGACATTATACAAATTGCGTATTTTCTGATGGTTTGGAGATGTGGTTTACATTGGGAAACGCATTTAATACTTAGAATCTTTAAAACTTTCAGTGCCTTTCAAAAGCCAAACAAGAATTTTCTGACAGAAATAAGACAAACATGATATATTTCCTATGGGAGGCTTCAGGTATGAATCAAGATCCACAAGTGTGTACACACTACTTTAACCCGGGGACACAGCAGTATGAGTTTAAGATTTTGGTGCTTACGCTTTAAGCTTTAAATTAAAGTCCAGCTTCCTTGTTTATGAAGCTTTCCTTATGCCTTTCTTTCACAGGTTGAACCTCCAAGGTCTTAAAAATAATAGCTTATACCCAGCTAATTCTGTGAGGAGTGTGAGATGACAAAGGATATTTGGAAGAAGAACTTCACATCCTAATCTGTCAGCTGATCATCGTTGCTTCATTCTTGTATCCTTAATGTCTCTCAGTGTCTAAGAAATAGTGTTTCTTCTCTATCTCCAGTCAAGTAAAATTTAATTGCTCACGTCCTGACAGGTTAGTTCAGTTTCTCCTGCAAGTGAGCCAACGGCCCTTGCGGCAAGATGAGTAACAGAAGCAGGGGAGAGGGTTAAGCTCAGAATCTGAAACCCCCTTTCCTAGTTTCTGTGCCTTAATAACTTTGAGATTGTTCAGTCATTAAACATCCTTTGATTATATGCTTATCCTACTACAAATAGTATTAGTAATCTGTTAATAATGCTTGCATTCCATATAGTACAGGGCGATCAGAGTGATCAATTGATATATGGTACATAAATGCTTGGTAAAGTAGGATGTAATCCTACCAGAACTAATCCTGGTATTAAGGTAAAAACATCTGGCTGGATACATTTTAATTAATAGTCCCAGGTGTTTGAAAATTTACTAGCCAAAATGATCCTGAAAAGATAAACCCAAAAAAGACAATTTTAAGGAGAACCTTGAATCAATGTTACCATGGCTTTCGGTGAAGCTGACTCAGTGGATATGTACCTCATGGTAAAATCATTTTTTAAGGTACTTCTTTGTGTTTGTCTTCCAGTATTTTCCTTCTACCATTTAGTCAGATAGAATGCTAGGTGCTCCCTTGCCTCAGGGGAGGGTTATGATAGTGTAAAAAGTGGGACCAGCCTTCAATTTTACTTCCTGGTTTTTGTTTTTCAAAACCGAAACTCACAGAAAAGATTATGTGAAATTATCTTCAGAATTATCTGAAGATCTAGTGCCTCTGAGGGAGTCATTAGATTAGTTCTAAGGGATTACTGGAGACCAGCAAGGGGCCAGCAATCAGATCCTGGGGTAGGGAAAATGGAAAGCTGACACTTTGATGCTGGCATCACATTGAGAGGAGGCAAGAACTCAAGAAAGAAACCAGCTGCCTGGCTCTCCAGCTATTCAAAGAACCCTCTTCCTCAAGTATGAGCAAAAGTTGCAGGGCCATGTGAACTGAATAAATGACTTGTCAATAAGGTGTGGGCTGCTCCTAACAACCAAAGGAATCTCCCCAGGGCCCCCCAAAATCAGTCCATTCCTCCAAGAAGGGACACCTCCAATTGGTCTCATTTGTTTCCTTAAGCAGCACAATCAGCATTTACTGTGAAAATGTGGTTCACTTTACAAAAAATGTTCACTCTTGCCACCTGAATTATGAGGTGTCTTAAAAACCAAATTAAATAATAAAAAGGAAGTCAATTGAATTGGCAAATATGACTCTTCTTTCTTGCCAAAACTAAGCTGCACCCAATGTGACTGCTTCAGCAAATTTAATTATTATTAATTGGTCAATCAAATCTATTTAAGACATCACACCAGTTAGTCAGTATTTATTGAACATCCTCCATGAACATAGCACGGAGCATGGGAATAATTTAATTATTACATGGTAATTAAATTAACTCATAATATAAATAGGTGTTAGTCTGTAGGCCTCCCTCCCTTCCAGGAAACTATGTGCCCAAATAAAGCAACTCTCAAAACCACACCTAAATCAATCATCATTTCCAAAAAACAATATTTTAATTACAGTTATTAATAAGCAACAACATAAATTAAATTGAATCATCTCTTTTCATGTAAAATCATGGAATTTTAAAGCTGAAAGTGACCTTCTGTTACAGGGTTTCTTTTTCTTTAGTGCCAGGGTTCTTCGTTACACCGCTTCGAAGAATGAACAACTGAACCAAAAACTTAACTTATCTCAGGCCACGACGTTCATGAGAAAAGGATTTGAACCCAGGATTTCTAACTTCTGGCCTTTATTCTTCCTTCTACTTCGTGAACTTTTATTCCTTATCTCTGCAAATAGGATCTTATCTGGGATAATTATACCTGAAGAAAAACTAGCAGTGAATGATATTATTATAATAATCAATATTTACTGAGTTTTTATTACATGCCAGACACAGCACTGCTTGGATTTTCTCATCACATTTGAAAAACAGTTCTATGAGATAAGTAACATTAGTGTTCTGCTTTTAGATGTTAAACTAAACTGAACTAAACCCCAGAGACAAGGAGTCAAGTCACATGTCTAGTAGGAGGATTTCCTATTTAAACAGAGGCAGTCAGACCCAAAAGCTCAACCTAATGGGACTGAGTTTCTTAAATTATAGAAAATCGACCAAATTAATGTGTTATTTATTCGTTTGGCAAATAATGAAGTCCCCAAACTTAAGATTTCTAGTAGTAGGCCCTGATCTAGGCACTGGAGCTGGACTATAAATGAGAGGAATAAAGTCTCTCACCTTAATGGCTTTTGTATCCAAATATTTGTTAGATATTTTTAGAGTGTCAGGAAGAAAGCCATGCTTGGTTATCTCAACTGACAGTAATGAAGGGTAGTTGGAAGAAAGGCAGGCAGGGACAAGGGGCTTCCATCCTAAGAGGAAACCACCCTCAAAAGGATTCTACGCCACCCTGGAAGGAGCTCCACAGCCTTTCCCAAGTGACCAGGTACCTGATAGGTAGAGAAGCACTTGGACAAAAACCTGATGAGGTGACAAGCACCTGGAGGGTTAATCAGATTAAAACAACCCACCAAGGAGCCCACAAACCCCCCTAGTTTTAGAAACCCCCCAGGGGCAATCCTCTTGGGTCCCCTCCCATTTTAGGAGCTTTGTGCTGTTGCTCAGGAAACCTTGCTTTGCTGCTGACAGCTCTCTGTCTGTCTACCTCTGCAGTCTTCGAAGCAGTGTGACCAAGAACCGCGAGCACTGAAGGAAAAGAAATGACACAATAGGAGGAAACATAGAAGGTAAAAAATGCCGGGGAGGAAGCAGGCCGCACAGCTGCACAGCCAGGCTTCCTGAGTGTGCAGGCCACAGCAGTAGCTCTGGGACCCTTGAGAGTCTGGTAATCTGATGTGGGATTCTCTAAACTAGTGGTCTCAGATTTTGAGGATTTGGTGTAGTCACCCCTCTGCTCTGACTCAGTCAGTCTTTGGACGGTTCCCCAATATCCCAGGAGAATATTTGACTAGATCACCTGTCATTGTATGATTTAGAGCAGGCGTGTTAGGCCGAGCTGCCATGTCAGGTCACATCACTGCTAGTGGCCAGCTTCTGGATGGCTGCCTTCTCCAGGGGGTGCTGACTCTGGTTGAGCCAGCTCTGGCAAAGGAGCAGGATCATGGGAGATGGAACAGAAAGTGAGTTATGGGGTGATGCGGCTCAGAAGCCTCGCCCAGCATAATCTCAATATTCCAGTTCTGTAAATGACAAAGACTTACTCATGATTACTTTGGCTACATAAAGCCTCTTTCTTTCTTTCTTTCTTTCTTTCTTTCTTTCTTTCTTTCTTTCTTTCTTTCTTTCTTCTTTCTTTCTCTTTCTTTCTTTCTTTCTTTCTTTCCTTCTTTCCTTCTTTTTTTATTTAAACATTTCCTGAGAAATAGATGAGACCTGGGTAGGTGGAAAATAAAAAAACACATTATTTGCATTCAAACTGTACTTACCTTGGCCAGATTCATTTTGCTGAGCAACAAAATATAAATTTCACACAAATTGACAGTTTTTATTACTTTTACAGAAACTTTTCTGATAGTCATTCTTTTCACTTATATACAGGGCATTTTTAAGTACTAAAAGTTGAGGATTCAAAAACAAAAAGGACAGAGTCCCATCCCAGAAGTGCCCTAGAGAGTCAAGCAAGAAAGTAACCAGGGGGGATACACAACATAAAGCAGCCCAGATACTGAGGGAATGCAGGGTAGCAGTATTTTCTGGGGTTACAGCTGGGAGCCAGGGAGAGGTTGGAAGCAGCTTCCCAGAGACAGTAACACCTGAACTATACCCTGACAGACACAATAAGAGGAGAGAGGCTTCCTAAGCAGAGAGAGTACACGGATTATCAGAAAGGCAAAAGAAAGCAAAGCACCTTGGGGAAACAGGAAGTAATTCAGCACAATAAACATGCAGAGTTTGGTGGTAGTATGATCACAGAAAGTTCTGGAAAGGTGGCAAGGAAGAGTAGGAGCAAGCATGCTGATAATATAGCCAAGAAAGAGGTCAGGATGACAGATTCTGGCATAGGGAGGGAAGGAAATGAGGAGAAGGCACTGCACTGATCAATTGGGAGAAAATGAGTGTACTGAGATCTCACGGTGCTGGTTGATATCAGAGAACAAATTTATTGGGCAAAATGGAAGGAGAGAGCTGGAGTGTTGGGGCCTCAATGAAAAATCTTGAAACATAATTTTTTAGATGTGGAGACAGTTCTGAATGATTCCAAGCGTGAGGATGTGGTTTATAAAAGGGAGAGATTGAGGATGAAGAGCTGAGATGAAAATATTAAGGCTGAGTTGTTATAAGGAACACTGCACAAACATAAACTTAAGCTAATATAAGAGCATAGAAACAGAGAGAAAAGCTGTGAGCAGGTGCTAGAATCTTCAGTGGAAAGTGATCCAGAAATCAACAGGATAGGTTGAGGGTGTCTTGGTTAGAATGCATGAATCTTGAAGGAGGAGACATGTTTGCATAAGAATGAGGGAATTATTGTGTGGAAATAGTGTGTAGAAACGAGAATGAGGCAGAGCTGTGCGATAAGGAAAGCAAGATTTGGTTGCATCCAATAGGTACCATCCACACAGAAAAAGAACAACAAAAGGTAAAGAATAATATCCGCAATTCTTGATCTGAAATCCCTGGTGCCAGATGCGTTCTGGATATCATAGTTTTTTGGAATTCAGGCAGATAATACAGGGTAAATATGCTGTATATTATGCGTACCGCAGCAGTATCAGAAAAAAACAGCTCTTCAATCAATTAGTATGTTTGTAGCAAACTGTATGGCTTTTTACAGCAAGTAAGATGAAATGTGATTTTAATAATAGCCCATCATCAGGCCAAGTTTTCTCATCAATCGATTTTCCATAAACTTAGAAAATGTGTAGATTTTCTAAATTTTGGAGGTTTGGGAATTTGGGGGACTTTGGAAATGTGGGTAAAAGCTTGTGGATCTGCAGATCTTAAAGCCAGAAGCTTTTATAGACAACTCTCTCCACAGAAGGCCTACTTCGTATCTCAGCATTATTGATTCAGTCTTGACAGCTCATAACCCATCTGTAGTTTAATACCTCTGTAGAGTGGGTATTATCTTGTATATAAAGAAGATATAACAATCTGACCTATTTTATTAGATTTTGGGGAACATCAACTCTGATTATTCATATAAAACACTTATCTCTATCTGATACACATTATGTGCATATTATCAGTACATTACTATTAACTATTACCATATTAATAAAGGCAGCCCTGAGCAACCCGGTTTTTGCTTCCTCTTTTCTGATATCTGCTCTGGCCCTACTGGTTTTGCAAAGCATAGTGGTCTTCCCATGAAAAAGGCAACCCTGCTGCATACAAGAGGAAGACCACTCTAGAAACAATCTCAAATTAACTCTCTTCCTCCATCTACTAGAGATCCACAACCATTCAAAATACGACCTTGTCCTCCATCTCAAGTAATTTATTATCTTTTCATACTTTCTTTCCAAAGGAACATTCCTCACCTGTGGGGAAGGACAAGAAGGGAAGGGAAATTTATTTTTATTATTTGTTGTGAATGACATGGTTTCTCAACTGACTTGTTAACTCAATACCATTTCTTTGTGAACTCTTTTTTAGGCATTGAGTTATATGTTGAGAATTTAAAGACCAACAGAATGCATAGTCCTTGCCCTTAAGTATATCATAGTACAAAGAGATGGAAATGTAAAGAAGTAATTCCAGAGGAAGGAATACTTGTTTCAAGTGTTGAATAGGTTGTAGAGGAGGACAAGGAATCATGGAACTTGAGTTGATGGTGCAGGTTGTGCCCATACTGAGGGGTTTAAGCTTTATTCTGTAAGCAGTCGCCAGAACTGAGCAGATAAATTAAACAGAGTACCTTGTAGTCTCCTCCTTTCTTTGAAACCTCTGTCAGCCCTTAAAGGCCATGGATCCCTTTGTCTGTCTTCATGGTGTTATTAATCATAAGTGAACATTCATCTTCTCTCTCTCTCTTTCTTTCTCTTTCACACACACCACATACCATGAATGCTCACTGTACATACCACACATATTTCCCAGCATGAGATCTAAGAATCAGTTGAGCCTTTTTCTTTATCTACATGATTTAAAATGCAATCACTTCAGCTCACCATAGGTAAGTGCTTAGGTCTGCCTTCCCTAAGTCAGACACTGATGGACATACCCAGAAAATCATGTGAGAACTTCAGACTTGATAACTTAATCTTTGAATCGAGAAAGGCAGTTGTCATTGATAGTTCTGGTTGATTGTGAAAATTACCATCTTCCGAGGACCTAAAAGAAATCAGGCAGAGCCTAATATAATGAGCAGGTCTTTATAAAGATTTTTACTTTTTGAAATGATGTGCTGGGGTGACTGGCTGGCTGACGGCTAAGCCTTCAAGTCTTGATTTTGGCTCAAGTCATGATCTCAGGGTCATGAGATCCAGCCCCGCGTCAGGGCTCTGTATCAGGCTCCGTCTGTGCTGTGTGTGGAGCCTGCTTAAGGTTCTTTCTCTCTCTCTCCCATTGCCCCTCCCCTCCTCTAAAATAAATAAGTAAATAAATAAATAAATAAATAAATAAAGTACTGTCTGGAGGAAATCTCCCCCTCCCCCGATAATAAAAAGTCTGTACACATTGAAGTCAAAGAGATCTGGCTTAAAATCCCAGCTTCATCATTCACTTGTTGGTGCCTTTGTAAAAATGTCTTTTTTACTACTGACAGTATCGGCACCAGCAAATTGGGTATAGTAATCACAGCCTCATGATATTATGGTGGACATTTAATAAGCTAATTAAATTTATGTTAATGTTATGGTTTTCTGTAATAGTGTAGTAAGAAATCCCAAAATTTACTGGCTTACAACAACTGTGAATCAGGGATTTGGAAGGGTGCAGCTGGGATAGCTTGTATCTGCTCCATTGTCTGGAGCCTTAGCTGGGAGGACTTAGCTGGGAGGACCTGTCAGCTGGAGGCAGGTATGATCAGGAAGTATCTTCATGTGAGTTACATATGTTAGTTTCTTATGTCTGACAGTTGATCTGACTGTTGGCAGGGACTTTAGCTGGGACTGTGCAGCAGAAGACTCATGTAGCCTCTAGAGGTGGCCTAGGCTTTCTGGGAGCATAGTGGTCTCAAACTTCTTACATGACCGTTCAGGCCTCCAATGATGAATGTCCCTAGAGAACCAGATGGAAATAGTGCCACCATTTCATTACTAGACTGGGAAGTCACATAGCTTTATTCTGCTCTGGTAACAAACCCATTTTGATGCAATGTATGAATATAAGGGCCCGCCTTTCTATGGAAGGAATGCCAAAGTCATATTGTCAGAAGAGTACATAGGACAGGAAATACTGTTGTGGCTAATTTGAGAAATACAACCTGCCACAATAACTGACAGATAGTAGTTCTTCATAAATATGGTTTACCCCCTTTCGTACTTACCATGACCATTTGCCCAAGTTTCTGATCAAGGTAATATGCATTTTGTGTCCCTTAAGTCAGCCAACAAATACTTACTTACTTATTTAATACCAACTATGATCATTATTATAGGGGATCAGTGTTTCATGAATATATAATATGTACCAGGCACTTTTTGAAACACTTTACCTGCATCATTTATTTGAATCCCATAATACATTAACAAGGTAGACACTAAATGACTACCTCTTAAGAGAGGAGCAAACTGAAGTTCAGAGAAATTAAGTAACTCTCCTATGTACGTCACTAGGCCAGGATTGAACCAGAGTAATGTGGCTCCAGAAAGTACTGTTTTAACCACTTACTACACTATGTCCTCTCTTCACCAATATTTAAATCCAAGATTATGATGCATGAACTTACTGATTTGTGACATAATAATAATATAAATTATATTACATATATTAATAAATTGATTTTGTTTAAAAGAGTAAAACTATCTTAAATGTAGCTCTTCTGGAAAGTCTCAAGAGGATGAACATCATATTCATGTATTATTATTGTGGAAAGATAACTATCATTAGATGCATTTAACATGCCTAAAAGTATGCTAGATTTTTTTTTTAAATAATGTTATATGGTAGGTACTGTTATTCCCATTTTATTGGATGCAATATTCTCTCTCCCCCCCCTTTTTTTTTAAAGAGAGGGAGAGATGTGGGGGTGTGAAAGAGCAGAGGGAGAGAGAGAGAATCGGAAGCCTGGCTCCATGCCCGGCACAGAGCCTGACATGGGGCTTTATCTCACAACCCTGAGATCATGACCTGAGCTGAAATCAGGAGTCAGATGCTTAACCTGCTGAGCCACCAGGTGCCCTTCTCTTTACCCTCCAGTTGATTCTGGTGCTCCTGAAGTCTGAGAATTGCAGCTCTAGACATAAAGGAGGAAGAGTCAATAACAGTGGTCTGGATGGGTAACAATCTCCATGGAGTTTAAAATCAAATAGAGAAATAAGACAAGCTCTCAAAAAAAAAAAAAAAAAATCGAAGTGAAAGCTGAAAAGTTGCCAGGTTGGTAATCCTACGACTCCATAAGAATTCAATATGGGGGAATTTGGTGTGCTGTTTGGATAATCAGCAGAGTGATTAGCAAAGACCTACTGAAGATGATGGCATTTACCTGGAAATTGAAGGTGAGGGAGGATCTTGATAAAGAGTAAGAGAAGACCTTCTGGAAAGAAGAAGGAGCAGCCCTGAGCATATGTTTGGCAATGAGCAAGTAGACAGTCCAGAGCCTAAGGGCAGCCTGTGGACCAAAGCAATGTCAGGATGCTTTTGCATTGTAACAGATCACTAGGCAATGCTCATGCACAATAATGCTTGAGAAATGCCAATCTTGTCCAGACTGACAGCTCAGTTGGGACTAGTGGGGAAAATAGGTTGAGAAGTAGTGACTTAATAAACCTCTAAATTTTTATAAATGAGTGTAGGGGAGGAAAGATAATTTTCCCTCTATACTTCTAAGTTCTTAGCTGAGACCTTCGCAATAACAGATTAACAAGAGAAAAATAAAAAGTATATTAACATGCATACCTCATATGTACCTGGGAAATACTGAGGGAAAAATGAGTAACTCTCAAATATGGCTTAGATTTCAGGCCTTCATACCATCTTGATGTGGTAAAGGTAGGCTTTCTAGAGGAAAGTGACTGATTTTTAAGAAAGATGAATGAGCCCTTAGAAGAATAGGTGGGAGGTATGATAGTTTGTGACAGTTTATCTGGATATGATGTGGACTTCTAATCTCCTCTATTATGGTAAGACTCAATCTTCCTTAGTTGATAAAACTCCTGGGGAAGAGATTTACGACAATTGAGTTCCTTTTGGAGGATCTGTCTCTAGGCAGATAAGGGGAGTTCAGACAAAATGTCTCCCTTCATTAGTTGTTTGTCAAGTGCCTACAGCTCAAAATAATCAATATACCAAGGTGGCATATTTTGGAATGCCAAGTCTTATACCCCCAAAGTGGTATTTTTGTGTGACATATTCCGTGAACTTCATGAGGAGACTGAGCCCCAATAAGGTTAAATGATTTGAAAATAACATGCAGAGATTAAGCAGGGATTAGGACCAGGACTTTTTATTGCTTTTCTAAATCAAAGTCAAGGAAACAACTTTGCAGGTACTAAGGTCAACTCTTCAGGTCAGGGTTACTGAGAATAACGGAAATAGGAATGGAAAGGAGAGACGGGAGCAATTTGACAGAATTTATTAGAAAATAAACTCTCTACAGGCCTTCAGGCAGACACATAGATCAGAAATGGATTTAAATAGTCATATTTAAGAATTTTCCTAGAAAAAGATCTTCCACCCAAATAATATTATTTGGAAGAGAAAAAAAAATTCAATAAGCTAAAACCATCTTGAGATGAATCATACTCCAAAGTTGTAGATCCCAGTGTGGACTGTGGGGCATCTATTTCTCTCTCAAACTGAAGAGATTCAGTACTAATAACTGACTAATTATAAAGAAATTTTGCTATCTGGACACATGAAGCAGGCTGCGCTGGGGCAGCCTGGATTCCCAAAGACTCTGGCCATACTGCTCCCCTTCATAACCACTGCCTGTGGGCCTAGGAGGAAGATCAAATCAGCTAAAGGGACAATAAACGGAGAATGCAGGAGAAGATGGGCCTAAAAGGCAACAGAAAAAGACAAATCTTCAAACAAAAATGTGCAAACTAAGGAGAAAGAGGGAGCAAAAGGAAAAGAGGCAGCAGTGGCTAACCAAGAAACTTAATCAGGTAGGTGTGCAAGAAAATAGTCACAAAACCCAAGGAGAAACCAGCCTCTGAAGAAGCAGGAGGGGAGGAGGCCGCATGTGATTCACATCAGACTTTTCAGCGTTATCCACGTTGCCTGTTCCTCCCTTCTCCCTCCAAAGGAATATTGTTCTCAACTGTTTTGTAAATACAAGTTTTAATCGCTACACAAGGGCATTTTTTTCTCATCTCATCCCATTTTTAAGTACATTTTTAAAAACTTAGTGTAACTGCTTTGAGAAGTGAAATTTTACACTGAAGTGTTTTTTCTTTGTTTTGTTTTGTTTTTTGGTGCATGTGCATCCAAAAAATATGAGAACGTGGAATTAATAGAGCTTTTGTCTTGTGTATCAACTTAACGTTTCAGTATTCAATGCTGAGAAAAACAAAGCTGGAAAACCAGTGTTCAATAGGAGAGAATTGTAAAGACATGGAAAAATCGGCATGAATTTCATCCCACACACAACTTGGGGCTGTGAACTTTGTGTAAATTAGCACACACATCTATTTCTGGCATGTTATATGCAAGTTAACATATTTTATATTCCAAACAAACAATGAGAAACATGGACATTTCCAGTTAAGAGAATTACATTTCTAGGAAATGACCTTTCCAGGCTGGTGAATATAAAATATCGAGGGCGTTCAAGAAACAAATAGTTGGCACCTAGGGAAATTGCAATATTTAAAAATATGCCTCAAAGAGCTAAATGACCTTTACTTTTTCTCACTAAATATAAAATGCTCACCTGCGTCCAGATTACACATTTATCGGGAAAGTTAGATTTGAGGTGTTCAAGCATTTAGACTTAGGGCGTTTGACTTACCAAAACTCATAGCATTGAAAATGAAGAGGAGTTTGCCTGGAAAAATTTTTATCTGTACAGCAAGCGCCCCGGGAGAAAAACAAATGGAAATTCACTATGATCTAATACACTTAGATAAAACACAAAGCAAACACCACCCTCACTTGCAAACAACTTTGCATTTAAAGGATGTAGTTTCCCCTTTTCTCTAATGTGGCCAGGGAATTAAGGGGTTATATCAGGCATAGGAGCTATTGTGACGTTTCTATCCTGTTAACCCCGTATTTTGATCATCAGGTAATTAGAGGTGCTCCTCTAACACCTCTATGGTGGGGTCATGGACTGTTGGTCAAGCATTTATTCTTCAGTGTCAGAAAATTATTATTCCTCATTTATATGCTAAAAATGAATAATGCTTGCTCAGTAAATAGGAAAAAATTTAAATGTCTTTTAAAAATTATTATAAAATCCAGATTTTTCTCTTGCCCTTTTAGAAAAGGGCCCCAATTAGAGTTTGAGTAGTTTTCCTATTGTCCAAGGTCTTGCTTTCCCCTGGGTTTTGTTTCAGAATCCTTTTGGTACAAGCATTAGTGCAAATGCCCACTTATTTAGATCATTTGAATGTTTCTCATCTAAATTCTTCAACTGACGCTCCTCTTATTGTGTTCCAAGCACAGTTACCAGTGTGAGAAATGATATAATATAAAAATAGTTGCAGTGGCTGCTATTGGAAGAGTATGGAATGGAATGGAAGCAGTCTTGGCGGTAGCTTGAAAGCCTGGCAAGTTCATTTTTTTTTTATTATAATAATACTTTTTTATTATATTATGTTAGTCACCATACAGTACATCCCTGGTTTTTGATGTAAAGTTCGATGATTCATTAGTTGCGTATAACACCCAGTGCACCATGCAATACGTGTCCTCCTTACTACCCATCACCAGTCTATCCCATTCCCCCACCCCTCCCCTCTGAAGCCCTCAGTTTGTTTCTCATAGTACATAGTCTCTCATGCTTAATTCCCCCTTCTTTTTTTTTTCTTTTATTATTATATTATGTTAGTCACCATACAGTACATCCCCGGATTCCGATGCAAAGTTCGATGCTTCATTAGTTGCGTATAACACCCAGTGCACCATGCAATACGTGCCCTCCTTACTACCCATCACCAGTCTATCCCATTCCCCCACCCCCTCCCCTCTGAAGTCTTCAGTTTGCTTCTCATAGTCCATAGTCTCTCGTGTTTCATTCCCCCTTCTGATTACCCCCCCTTTCTTTATCCCTTTCTTTCCCTACCGATCATCCTAGTTCTTATGTTCCATAGATGAGAGAAAGAAAGGCTGGCAAGTTCAATTTCAACTCCTTTCAAACAGATAGCACGGTGTCATTTGTATTTCGAATATACATTATAATTGTTCATGGGGGGGGGCTTGATTTTCTGTAGGAATGAGTGAGGTTACTTCTCCAAGAGCTCTAAGCAAGTAAGACTATTAGAAGGAAAGTGAAGGTATTTGCATAACCTGTATAGGTTCATCTTAAAAATATGTAAATAAATGTAAGGATCTCATCTTCAAAGTGCAGCTATAAAATCCCTATTTTTTAATAGAAAATTTAGTATAATCTGTTATCTTTTCTGATTTGCTGCAGCAGAAATGGTATCTTTAGTGGTGGCGCGGGGTATAATAAAATACCAATAAAAGAATGGACCCCAACACAAAGTAGCATCAATGCCAGCTGGGGTATTTAATACGTAGCAAAAGAACGCTGAGGGGGTATATTTCACACCCTCTAAGGGAGACTCACAGGGCCCTAACACAACGCTAAGGCAACTCTGGAGTTACCATTTGTGGTTGAGGATGAAGTCATTCAAATGAGGAAAAGACATTTTTATGGCTTCAAAATCTGTGTCCCTGCTCAATTGCCTCTTGTGTTAAAGACAACTTTATAAAGAAAACCATCTTGGCCTCAGATCTCAGATCAATTTTCTCTTGGCTTGTTAACTCATTCCTTGCTCATTTCTCTCATACTGGAAAAAAACAACAAAAAACAAAAGGTCTCTGTGAGAAGGGAGCTCACAGTTTCCCTAGCAATACTGTCACAGTGAGTTCCAGAACTGAACTGGCAAAATTGGTCCTTCTGTGGGTTTTTATTTTGTTTTAAATGATTCTGAGTTTGTCCACAAAGATCCCCCAAAGCCAGACATGCAAATGGTGGCAAATTGAACAATTCTTTCACAGTCTCTTAAAAAATGTGCACATTGATTGACTCCAAAATTCTACTTCCAAGAATTTGTCCTAAGAAAATAATGTATGATGTACATGAAAGGCCAGAGCAATGTAGATGTCATCAATAAAAAATTTGGTTAAAAATATAGTATTTCCAGACAATACAAGAAGATGTACCTGTAATAAACTTTTAAAAGAGTATTTATGGACCTGGAAAATGATCATGATATATTGAGGGAGAAAAAAAAAATCCTACATCTATTAATGAAACATATATAGCAAACAATCTCATGTTTGCAAAACATTCTGTGTGGATTTAAGGATATGTATATGATACGATGGCATATGATTATTTTAAATTTTTATTCTTTGCATCTGTATTTTCTCATTTTATCCGATAAATATGAATTATTTGTAAACCAAAAACTAAAGTAACTTTAAAAACAACTTGTCCAAGATAGGTAAAATATTGAGTTTGTGCTCTATCTGATGACTTTCTGGGGTCAATTCCATCATGCCTAGAAAGAACCACTTGGCTAGCCCTCCTTACTGAAGGACTTCAATACAAAATTAGCCTCCTGGGTTCATCTATTTATTGGGAAAAAAGACAAAGCAACTCACCAGAACTCCTTCCTTTAGTTTACTATCCCCAAGGAGCTGGAGAGAATTTTCCTAGATATCAAACCTGCCATCTTCTACAGCGAAGAGTGATACTCGCTAATGTCTCCCTTAAGCTGTGGGCTGGGTCAGGGGGCAGGCAGGGGAATGTAATCATTGGGTTGCATTCCCATCCTGCCCCAAACATGTCAACACAGATGTGGGAAAAGAGTTTGCATATCAAGTCTGGTTGCTTAATCCTTACATGCTTCCAAGGGAGCCTGGAACCATTATTGACACTTGACTAACCTCTGGAAATGTGGCCCTCAGAACCCTTTTTATGTTACTAATCGATGATGTTGTTATGTGCGCCTGGAGGGATGGGGACGCTGTACCAGCTGGTCAGAACTTGTCAGCATTGATTTACGCGAACATGAAGATTGGTGATATTCCTGATTTCGCTGTTGGGATTCTGAATTTCAGTTACCACGGTTGGTTGCAGAGCAGGATGTGCCTACGTGATCAGCTCTTCATACAAACCTTGGATCCTGAGACTTGAGCAGGCTTCCCTGGGCAGAGACACTTTGCATGCATCTCCACAGTTCCCAACTAGAGGGACAAATGCATCTTGTATGATCAAAAAGAGAAGGACTCAGAAGCCTGTGCCTGACTTCTCTGGACTCCTTCCAAAGCATACCTTTTTTCTTTTCCTTTTTCTACTTTTGCTCTTGACTGTGAATATAGCCTGCTACTTAGTCTCGTGAATCAGAAAGCTTCAAGGTGGTAGTCAGACCCCCACACCATAACGTCTCCAGTCCACCCACAGTTCCCTAGCCATATCGTCTGTGTTGCCATTTCTGTTCCCTGCCAAGACGGTATTCGATATTTGTCTAGAATTCATCTGTTTAACAATCTTTCTGAGCAACTGAATCTAAGAGGCTTACCTCGATGGCCTTCTCTTTTGTCAGGTGAGGAGTTTGCACTTCTACACAAACTCTTCACCTGACAGAAAAGAGAAGGCCATTGAAAAATCAATAACTTCCATTTATATATGTTTCTTCTTTGCACACGGGCCTTTCCTATATCCCTCTGGGTCCACATTTACAATTGGGTGGATAGAATTTTCCCAACTGTTTAGATTTCTGGGAGTTTCCTGAAATGGGATAATCAGAGTGGGTGACTAGACCATATAGTTCCACTTTGTAGGCATTTGGAACTTGAAATCTATGGATCAGATTATCATAAAGAGCTTTTACTGTCAAAATGGTAAATTTGGCCATTATTCTTAAATAAATTTAAAACTTTTTCAGAAGACTAAAATTAAAAAAAGAAAAGAAAATACTCATGTTTGAAAAAATTTCTTCAAGCAGTTCAGTTCATTTAGAACCATTTTATTTGATAAATTGTAATTCTTCTGGTTGATATTACCAGACCTATTTTCCAATATTTTCTCTTCTTCCTTCACCTTAAAATTCAGGCTGAGTATCTGAATAGGCAGGGAAACAGCAGAACATCTGATTAGTACTTTGTTATCTGTTCTTTGACAACAATGGTAGGACTGGTACTGTATTTAATGAGAATTCCAATTCAGCCCAGATCAGTGTTCAAATCTTCTCAGCAATGTCCCTTCTATTCTAAAAGAAAGATATCAGTATTTTTCATCATAGGAATCTTCAACTTATATAGTCTTTGAATTAGCTTAGACAATTAAATAACATTGGAACAGAAATGTATATTTGTCTCATGATAGTAAAGTTGACCCATCTGACCCTTGGAGTACTGAATACTTTCAGGATGATTACTACTTTATCTGTCATTCACAGAGAGTTAGGGGGAGTATAGCATTTAACAAGAGTGAAGACAATCGTTTTCTGTAGAATGTTAAGCAGTTATGTTCCTGTTGCCAGTACGGCAAAGACCCACCTGTGTGACTTTGGTTAAGTGACTTAGTGCTTCTGTATTTCAGTTACTTTGACTGAGAAGGAGGAGCCATGACACCTTGTAGTGTAATATTTCATAAGTGCTGTCTTGACTCAGTTTTGAGATCATGGCTAAAAACTCTGAAAATTCCTTTGTGGGAGGTTTGCTAAGACTGCACTCCAATCCTTTCCCTTATCAGATGCTAGCACTCCTGGGTTACAACACACACACACACACACACACACACATCCAACTGCCAGAGGCCCCAGATGCCAAACATCCTTCTTCCTTAGGCCTGCAGAATTATTCAAAACAATCTATAGGAGGCCCAAGAAATCTCTGTAACTCCGTCTGGCTTGCCACATATAAGCTGCATCCTTCAGTTCCAGCTTACTTTTCCTCTTTCCTCTAGGTATACCCCCTTTGTAGCCCTGCACGGCAGCTTTCTCACTGACAGAGCTGAAGTAATAAAGAATTCTACATTCCCTCTATCTGGGGGTCATTTATTATTATCCCACCATCATCAGGAACTAACAAATGTTAAAATACGGCTCTGACCTGATAATTTATAAAGATTAAGTGAGATGATTCACGTAATTTGCTTAGCCTACTACCTAGTACATAACTTGCCCCTCAACACACACTTTTTTTTTTTTAAGTCAGTGAGAAACCCTCCACGCCACAAGATGGGAGATCTCCATGGTACCATGGGGAGCAGAACTAGAAAAATAACAAAAACTTGGCTTTTAAATTCACTATTTAGAAAAATTTTGATTAGACAGATCCAATTCTTTGCAATACTCTTCCTTCCCCACCAATCCCACTTTGCAATCAGTAAAACTCTGACTTGGAGAGGAAAAATTAAGATGAAGAGGAAAATGAGAGATTCTGGTGGATGCCCATGAATAGAATTTGATTCTATCCACAGAAATATGATTTTGTTCTGCACCCTCCCTTAGGTCAAGTTTGGAAGTGAAAATGATTACCCACTTTCCGCTGGTAGCTTTGAGAAGTGGCTTCACAGAATTCCACATATCCTTGAATCAGGAGCAATAAGGTAGATATGTCAGCATGGGGAGCCTCAGGTAGCAGGGCCAAATTTCTAGATCCTCAATGTGATGTGAGCAAGCAAATTTTACTGTATCCTCTAGAAAGATTCAGGGGTTAACAGGAGAGTCCAAGAACTATGGTCACCTTAACGGTGTATGGTAGTGGAATATGCGTTAGACCAAATAGCTGGACAACAGATAGGAATGTAGATATTTTGGTGTAAGACAGAGCAAGAAGATGGATCATTACCAATAATCAGGGCAACGTTATATATCCTAATGGATGCTATCATCATATATTGGCCAAGGACTAGACATTTCCCTTCTTTGTCATAATGCCACATCAGCCATGCGTCGGAAGAATTTATGTTCACTCAATATTTATATCTACATGTTCCCACAGCTACTTTGAACATGGGTAGGACCAGGTGACTAGTTTTAACCAATGGATTGTGAGTGGAAGTGATATGTCACTTCTGGGCTGTGGCCGTGAAAGCCCCTGTCTAACCCCCGACATCCTTTTCTCTGTCACAGCAATCCTGGAGGTAACATGTTGGTATAGATGAGCCACAGCTGACGCTAGTATGATGGGTCCCCTAAAGGACCATTTGGAAGAAAGCTGTCAGATCCCATAGCAGAAAGAAGCTTTGAATGATAGGCCAATGATATTTTAGGGTTGATTTGTCGTCACTACTGAATCTATTAATATAGGCCCTAGAAGTTATGTCTCCCCTGACATAAAGTGATAGGAGAAAACCTTAAATTGACTGAATATATTTTGAATTAATTTTGAAAAATCCTTAATTGGTCAGTTTGTGTTTGCTGCTTCTAGATAAACTGGAGATTTGGGAAAGACGCTATGTTTTGTTATGGAAAAAATAAACTTATATTTATTGCACTGTGGAAAAACCACACCTGCTCCCTCATTATTAATTTTACAAGATAAATACAATACAGCTTCAGGGATAAAGTATTTTGATGTTGAGTGGATACATGTCCCAGCTACGCCACTTTTTGTGTGCCTTGCACAAGCTTTTGAACCTTTCTAGAATTTTACTTTTCTCATTTATGAAAAGAAGAAAATAATAGTACCCAACTTACAGGGTTGGGTAATGAATATAGAGTTCTTAATAGAGGGTCAGACATAAGTGAAATATTTAATCAATGTTTATTATTATTTTAAAGTTGTAATGGCTAAAAATCCGCACAAATACAATAGCTTTGCACTGAGTAAAGGCAAAGATGAATCAATAAATCCCTGTAATACATGGGAGAAGATGACATAAGGAGATATTTAAGATAATTGGAATGAGATATTAAGATTTTATCTTCAGGATATTCTATGGTACATATGTGCCTCATAGGAATCAGTGGACAGGTAATAGAATATGTCTTTAAAGCTTGGAAGTTTTGTTTTTCTTTGTTCCTAAAAGAGGCAAAAAACTTGCATTGTATCAATTTGTACAACACGCTACTTTTCTTGGAAGTATAAATAGGTAGAAACAGGTTTGCGAGATAAGTGTATTTCTTTTAAAAATCTGTGGATAACTTGCAAGAGCAGGTATTTCAATATTTGCATGTCTCATGTGTACCATTTGGTTTACAGTCTCCTGATTGCTATCTTGCGGTGAATTGTTCTGTTTATAGCTTTAAAATTGCTATCTGGGTGACAGTCTTCTGTTTCTAATCTTAAAATGGTTGTCTAGTGGCTTTGCTCCCCATGGTTTAGCATGCAGCTTGATGATCCTGTGGAGGGAAATACAATTAGCTAACTATGCACCTCTTCAGTTTACAATTTCATGCGTGTGAGTTGTAGTACGATACACATCTTGGGGCTTGTAGTGAAATCATTTGAAAATAGGGATTCTGTATGAAATTCTGTAATATGTAAAAACATTGAAATATTTTATGTAATATACTGTCTCTATATAGTCTCTCTCTTGATATTTATGTATAGGTATGCGTGTGTGTGTGTATTTTATATATATATATATATATATAAACAGTCCCTGGCTTATGATGGTTTGACTTTTAATTTTTCAACTTCACCATGTTGAGAAAATGAAACACATTCAGTAGAAACCATACTTTGAATTCTGAATTTTGGTTTCCTCCCGGGCTAGTGACATGTACTAAATACTCACGACGTTGGGCAGCACAGTGAGCTACAGCTCCCGGTCAGCCATGTGATCACCAGGTCAACAATCGATATGCTTAGAACCATTCTGGAGCCATATAAGCATTCTGGTTTTCACTTTCTGTACAGTACTTAATAAATTACATGAGGATTCAACACTTCATTATTATTATTATTATTGTTTTAAGATTTTTTAATTTATTTGACAGGGAGAGCACAAGTGGTGGGGAGGGGCAGAGAGAGAAGCAGACTCCCTGCTGAACAGGCAGCCAGATGCAGGGCTCAATCCCTGAACTGCAGGATCCTGACCTGAGCCGAAGGCAGATGCTTAACCAACTGAGGCACCCAGGAGCCCCTCAACAATTTATAATAAAACAGGCTTTGTATTAGGTGATTTTGCTCAACTGTAGGCTAATGTAAGTGATCTGAGCACGTTTAAGATAGGCAGGGCTAAACTATGATGTTTGGTAGGTTAGGTGTATTAAATGCATTTTTGGTTTACAGTATTTTCAACTTAGGTTTATCAGGATATAACTCCATCATAAGTCAAGTAAGATCTGTATACAGAGATATGTATCTTTCCACAGGGCTTATACAATTAAACAATTGTGAATTCAAATCTGAATTGTGACAGTCATTTTGGAGTCTCTTCTACTCCCTTATATAACTCACAGCTTTCCCATAATTTTTTTCCTCTTACCATCATCGTTTTGATTGAAGTTTTGTCATTGGATCAGGATCAGATTCTATGCTGTTTTTCAGAAAAAGTTTCTAGTGGCTGTTTAGCAGGTAGTAAATCCTAGGAAATTTACCAAGTATTTTGAAAATTATTGTTTTTCATGTGAGATTTGGCTTATATTAACATTATGTAATAAAATTGCTAGAGATAAAAGTAGTTATATGCTATATTCTCTGATGCATGTAAGGAACAAGTGGTGATTTTACTGGGCAGATTTAAAGGACCCTGAGAAAAGGATACAATCAACAGTTTCTCCCCACAGTCATTTTTAAAAAATCTATTTATTCATGATTAGGGTGCATTTATCTTTCTTGAATGAAAGGAACCTGACTCGTCATCATGGATGAGTTGCTTTTGTGTAGTTTGAGAAAGCAGAGAGTTTTCAGTTTTATAAGATCAGTTGTCACGGGACTGATGAAGACCACCGGTGATCTTGAATTGAGTCAATGTGTCAGCATGAAGTACGCTGTGATCAGAGTGAGGTTCCTCGTTGCAGAGGAAGAAAAAGAAGTGGTTAACTAAGTAGAAGAAAGAAAGGTATTTAAGTCAGAAGATGCAGCTTTGAGGGTGACTACAACCACTTAGTAGTCATGGTCGCGTGACTCTAAATTTGTTATTTTAGTCTCATTTTCCTTATCTGATGACCAGAAGTATTCCAATAACACTATCTCAAAAGGGTGTCATGAACCAAATGAATCAACATATGTGGAATAAGTATATATGTGGTAAAGCACGATGTAACTTGTGGTTTGAACTAATATGATGTCACTGGAAATGTCAACTATACCCTAAAGCATTAGAACAAGTTGTTTCTCTCTCTTCTTCAGTCTGTCTGTGGCTTAAAATGCTTGATGTCTTGACATATCTCACCCTGAACACAACGAAATGACAGTGATCCCAAATAAATGGGTCTAAATATCTAAGGAAGAGAATACGTGTGTGTCCATGCAAATAGTAGGAGGTGCAATCAACAGGATCTTTAAAGACCCATATGCGAACAGATTTAGGAGAACTTACTCCAATTATTATGTTGACAAATATATTTTCTGTCCACTGACTCATTTGAGATCATATGATATCATATAATCAAGTAGTTTGAAAAAGTGATAGAATCTTGAATGAGAAGTTATTGGAATCTTAAAATTTCTTACACTTTGGCAGTATGAAGGAGTAAGAAACAATATTTGAAATAGAAAATTTAGAATAAGAAACTTAAGAGAGGAAATTTTTCACATGATCAGTGTCTCTAAAATTACTCTCACACATTTCCATGGGCTCATCTCAAATCAGCAGTCCATTGACTATTTATGGACCCATTCCCTCTCCTGCTCTTTAAGCATGACACTAACATTTGATATTCTTTTTAACAAAAGATTTGCCAGAACAATTTGTGTAAATTGCCAAGAGGGCAGAAAGAAAAGAATTATAGGAAAATATTACTGTTACTGTTACTGTTATTTGGATACAACCTACCAAATATTATATATATATTATATATATATATATATATTTGTTGTCAAAGAAACAAACCGAGTTAATGAAGCATGGTCTGCACAGAGGAATAAGTCTGTACACATCAATAGGCATACGCACTAGATTGCAAAAACATACAGAATGTATCACATTCCAAACAACTGAAGCGCTCCAAGGAATAATTAATGACATTCATAAATGTGGACAAAAATAAGCCCATATTCACATCTTCAAATTATTAAATCTAGAACAAGTCTTCCTCTTTCCTAATTGGTTTTTCTTATAACAAATTTCTGACACAGAAGAGAACATTTGTTTCATATTTTATTGAATTTCATTTATATTAAATTAAAAATATATTTCTGACAGATTCATGTAACAAAAAGGCAGAACAGTTTTCAAATTGTCCAGCTGGGATGATCAGTACGGAATGAGGCAAAGCAGGTCGCATCTATAATTGCCTTATACGGGTACAATTCTCTCCCAAGAGCCAAGAGAGGATCCTTGAGAACTAACTGAAAAGCCTAATTACAGAAATTTAAAATACTGTTTGTCCCTCATTCTCAAATAACAACAGAAATTGGGGGAAGGAAAGTGGAATGGGGTGAAGGGTTGGCGGAGAAGAAAGAATAAGGGAAATTATACTAAAAATATACCTAACATTAAAAAAGTTAGTATGTGTTAAGTGCATAATCCTTCATAGATAAAATAGAAAAAAAAATCAAAATAACATTACACCACACACAATTGGCATATCCTATTGTGTAAGCGAGTGCAGAGGTTGAACACGTCACAATAGTGCTGAACACAGAATCACAAGTAATGTCAAAATGATAACTTCCAACCAAAAGGAAACAATCACAAGCCAATTACTTATATACAAATCAATCCTAAAGACATTATGTCCCAAATAAAGATGTCCACAAAAGAAAATCAAAGCAACATTACCCTTATTTACAAATGCAACTAGCCATGTCTTTAACAAGCTATAAAAATACTATTCACATTTTCAAACATACAGTAGTATTTTTTGTTTGTTTATTTCAAAAAGGCAGCTAACTTTGAACACTGGGATTTAAATGAAACATTGATGGCTTACCAGCTAGGTATTTTTGCACCCCTGCCCTTTGAAGATACTTCACAAGAGAGAGGGCTTGTTTTCTGTTTACAAGTTAAGAACATAAGGAAATGAATACAAATGTATATAATACCTTAAGCCTCTGCTTTTTCGGTAAAATGTCTCCCTTTATCACCTGAACTGATCTGAGTCAACTACTTGGATGCATGTGTGAGATGAGTGTTTGAGAGAAGATTTAACATGACTTTGTTTTTTGTGCTATGAATTGTCTTGCAGACTGTTTTCATTTTCATTTGATCTTGCTGTAACGGTGCCTAAGAAAGAGATGAGCGACTAATCATAGCATATAAAGATGCAGTTGAGACACGCGGCAACGCGAGTCCCTGGTGCTCACGACAGGGATGTAGACACACCAGCCATGAGGTGTGCATTCAAAGTTAGCTGCCCTCACACAGCTGCTCAGTTTTATAATCGACCCATTTAACAGCAGTACCAATTTATGCTACATTTTTCAAAGTACCTTACTTTAAAAGAACAGCTTACATATCTACACTTAGAAAATAACTTCCATACTTGATTACTGGAGTAATCCCAAAAGGGTTCTTGGAGTGCTATGGTGTAGTCCCCTCACTCCCCCCCTCCCAGCCCCTGAGACATCCAGAAATATACAGGAAAATGACTCTCACATTAGGGAAAAGGTACAACCCCCGTTAACGGAAGAATCTGGAAATGATACTCGAGAATCAGGTTATGTCAATATATAGGAGGTATGATTTGATTTCTTTCCAAAGAGCTGCAAGCTGGGGGAACATCTACACATTAGGGATAAAAAATAGCAGTAAAGGCAAAGTGGTTTGGACAAATTAGACTATTGCCTACAGGTATGAAACTTTGTTTTCGTATATTTGTATATTTGTACAAATATAACCACTTCTCATGATATGGGTAAAATTTGCTAGAGCATTGAAAGAAAAATGTCCTTAAAAATCAAAAGCAGAGGGAAAAAAAGTGGAACTTATTAGACAACATGGATTTTCGTTGCAGTGAAACTGCCCTCGTTATGTATTTGTCAGATAGATGAATGATCCAATAAAGAATTACAGGTGGTTCTCAAAGCTGAATAGCCTTTACCTTTATGATAATAAGACTCTTCATTTGTGAAAAAAAAAATTACAGCAGCTGTAAAATATTTGTGATCAGGAATAAAATAACTATGTAAAGTAAATAAGTTAATTTCCTGGCAAAACTAACTTCTGATTATATGTTAAGTTTTTAATGAAAAGATTAAATCTAAGACCTACCACGGGTATGTGCACATATGGTTTCAGATTCATCACAGGGCTGACTTGACTCAAATTTCTGCAGAGAAGGATATTGTAAGAGAATTGATCTTTATGGAAAAACATAATTTTAATATCATAGAGTATACTCTGTGCAGTAATTTATTTGAGAAGTATTTTAAACAATGTCCACATTGCTAGAATCATTTATAGAAAAGTCAGGCATTTGAGGGCAGAGGCTAAGTCAGTGTTTCACAAAGCAATGTGTGGGACCTCAGAGTTCCACTATGGCTTCAGAGAGGTACAGCCTGAAGAGGGCCACTTTGAAGAGGGGGGTAGACAACTGAAGAGAACAGAGGTGGTTGTGCCAATGGGGAAAGAAGCAAGGGTGGTATTTTTCTCTAAGGTCTAGAGAGAAATTAATTTTTCTGTGACTCTTAACAAGATAATCACTTACTCAAAAAGCTGACTGTCAAGGGGTAATTTCCAAGAGAAGAAGGAGACTACCCCCGGGAAGTTGGGGCTTAGAGTGTTTTCAGCTCATAACTGAAAGAGAAGCATTTTCTTCTGCCCAAAATATCACCTGGAGGGAAAAAGGTGAGGCAGGAGTCTGCAAAAGTGACACAGCCTACGTTTTTGTACAGCTGCAAAAGCATGGGACTTGAACAGAGTGTCTGAAATTTCTACTATTTTATAGAAATTTGCCTTTTAATGAAAAGAATGAAGGAGTCCATGGTGTTAAAAGCCATTTGTCCATACTAACGCAAGGGTTCCTGCCCAATATGGTGCCCACGACAGCTTCATGCTTGTAAGTATGGAGAGAACTACTCTTGCAAAGGCATCTCTGGGATTAGGAAAATGTATTCATTCTACCCAGAAGTATAAAAGCTGGCCCCATTGTAATATTAGTAAAATCAAGGTCTCTGCTGATCACTGTTATTTTAAAACCACACCTAATCTACTCTGTATAATGTCATTCATTTTTAAACAAATGGCAATTAGGAGACATGAGTCTGCCTTCATGAATCTACATGGGTACAAGGTTGCCCTTCAAATTCCATATACACAAAGAGAGGCACAGCAGAATTTTCTTGCTTTTGGCATATACACAATTTAGTTTATCTGGCTTTCTAATGACTAGAAGTTTATACACCTGGACTTCTCATTTGCAATATAATATTTAAAATCATCTGTCTAATAGCAAGAGTCCAAAATAATGGAAATAACAGCAGTTTGAAATGCTTGGTTTAGCATTATTTATCAGAATATTGTTAACTAATTGCTTCCTTTTGTTTTTGGAAATGGGAAGGTAACATGGGAAAAAAAGGACCTTTCACAAATTAAATGTATTTTGTTTGTTTACTAAATGGCACCATTCAATCTTTGTCTCTGCATAAGGTAATAGAACATGTACATTTCCTTTACTTCATTTTGAAGACCTCTTACCTAAAGTCATGTAACATATTTGCCTGTTAAACTCTGCAAGGTGGTGTTTGAAAAACAAATGTAAAAAATGTTCTCTTTACACTTAATGCAATTAAGAACGGTAAAAGAATAAGGGTGAGAAAAAATTTAATTGCAATGCTTGAAAGCAACTTTTCAAAGTGGAACCAGCTCTTTATATGCCTACTTTCAGCTAACCCTAACAAATAACGATTTTAAATGGCAAACTTATTTTTTTTCTATGCAAAATCCATCCTATGTTTTCATATGCTGCATTTTATTTTGTTACATAATATTTTGTGGTTAATTTTCTAGTTTGATTCATTTAATAATATTAAAACCATTTATTATCTGATAACCTAACTAAATCTACATCTTACAGCATTATCATGGTTTTGCCCAGCTATATACATGCTCTCATGATCACCTTTTCTATTACCTTATGAACTACATACTAGTTAAATAATCAACAGTTATAGACGGATGAATAATTCAAGTTTTGAAATAAAAGTTAGTTAGCTCTAGAAAACATGTATTTACATCCTTCCCTGTCAGGTTGAAACAATTTTACTTTCCTTTCACTTTGACACTTCAAAAAGCATGTTGCTAGCCCCTTGAACTTCATCTAGCAGCAGAACCTCACAAACCTTCTACTGGCTTGTCCTCGGCATCGAGAATATGCACAATCTTCATGTCACGTCCTACTTTTAGAAGGTATTAACACATCCATTATAGCACTTAGAGCACTACCTCTTCTCTTCTTTTCTGTTTCTCAGTATATAAATAATCAGTCATTCTTCCTGATCTACTAAAAGAGAATCTCATATTTTGAGTTTGTATATTTTAATAAAATTTGAGTTTGCACTGTTTTTAATTCTATTTCAGGAATATTACTTGAGAAAGAACTCTCACCCTAACCACTAAAATTTGGAAAACCAAATGTTACTCAGTAGTCCAAGCACCTCTTTATGGTGCAGGATGCTTTGTGGTTCTGGGTCTACTCTAGTTTAGAGAATGTCTTTTCTCTTCTAAGAACTAAAGAATGGTTCTTTAAACAACCATTTAGTTATACAGTTTTTCCTTATCTGTAGGTAGGATTCCCCAAGATTGGCTACAAAATTTGGTGACTTAAAAAATATAGTCTGTGTAATTTTACTACTAATTTTCCTCAAATTTACTTAATTGGTTCTGCATGTTTACACTGATACAACTAGCCTCTGGGATTTGATATTCTGATGCACTTTGCAGACTTCAACTGGCATTTTAAAATTTCACTCTAGTGAGTTAAATAAGTTACTTTTTGGAACTTTTCTTTCTTTCACACACTTTGAAATATATTTTTCCAGGGGGACAAAAATAAGAGAGAAATCCTAAAACAACTGAAATTAAAAAATGTACTATAGAAATCATTCAAAAGGAACAATAAAGTGGTTTTTGTGAAACATTTTGGGTCTTTTTGGATTATACTTGCTTCTATCTCTAGTTGTTAGTCGTAGATTACCTGATATGTAAGGGTTTTGTGTTCTTAGAATGAAGGAAACTACATTCACTGAATACATTCTCTTACCTTAACAAGGAAAAAATTATTTTTCTTTCCTTCTCAAAATAAGTGATTCTGTTTTCCATATCCCAGAAGAAGTAGGAATATTGTAAATCAGAAGAAAAAAAATAAAGTTCTAGTATCCAACAAGGGTGCTGTCAGTGGTGAGTTCATACAGATTTATCTAGAAAGGGAGGCTTACATCCAAATTCTCATAAGAACTTATGTGAGGTCCCCTTTCTCTGGAGACTCCTCTGAATGGGTGGGAGAGTTCAAAGTTGTTGGGCTGTAGCCGCTAAGTCATTCTCCGTCATCAACCCAGAAAACTTCATGGTTGAACTTCACTAGACGGGATCTTACAAACCTCTCCCTTGTTCTACTTCACTCGTTTAGCTTACCTTATTTCTCCTAACTTAGTAAGAAACCGGTCCTGACACCTTCAACGTTCTTGGCCAAAGACCAACACCTGCTGTTGGCTTAATGGTCAAATTAGAATCCGGATAGGCCAATTAGCCAGTGATGCAATATCCTTCTACTGGTTCATTCATGTTTGGATGATAACATTGAAATTATCCCATTTGTCAACTTCAGTAGCCTGTAGGTTGTTTAATTCATGTTCCAAATGGGTTCACAGAAGATCCTTTAACCGACAGCAGATTTTATGATGACTGCTCACAAAATAGTCCATAAAATCTTATTCCTTGAACTTATGGGGAAATTCAAATGTCATTCCAAGTAATTGACTTAAAATCATTAAGTTAGGGATAATATTGCATTTATGCTGCTGTTCCCCACTTACACAGTGCTTTTAGTAAACTCTAAATAAATATCAGTTGAAAAAACAAGGGCATTGAATGGATGGATTGATTTACTTTTTCAAAATAGGCAGAAATCTACATCTCTTTATATTTTGTTCTCTCTCTGTAAACACTCTGCTTTACCAACAGAGATTCTTTATCTCATTGCTTTCTTTTTGGCGACAGACTTGAATTTGATGTCAAAATTTTAACATTTGAAAAAAAAAATTAATTCAAATAACTGTCGAAGCAGATTTTCCTACAAAAGAGAGACTACCTGATTTTCTTGTTCCAGGAGACTCATTCCTACCATTTGTTCCCATTGCTCATCTTAGTACGTAGTCTTTTAAAATGATACATAAAAAGATGGTTCTAGAACTAGGATGATGTGTTTGAAGAAAGTGTTATTATACAAAGTATCAAAAGATTAGTATGTTGGATATTAAAATAATTACATGAGACATTTTTCATGTTTATTTACAACTTTTGACCCAAGAACCTACCTATAAACTGTGAACGTTTGTGTATTTTTTATTATACCATTTTATGTGCAAGAGTTACCTTCTACTTAATATAAATAGAGTCTCATACTAGAAATTCCATGGAATCAAGCCAATCCTTACTTGCGTTCCTCCACGTGGAGTATATGAACTGGATAACTTTCCTTGCGTAGCAAATGTGATATCACTTGTAGATAATGTGCTGGCCCTCTCACCATAACCTCTGGGCACCGTTCCAAAGTCCTAATTTGCTTGGTTTGGCATTTCCACAGTCTTTCCTTATTTTAGCTCTTTTAAAAAATGTACTTAAATTAGTTATTTTGCTGGTTGCTTCCATATTGCTTCATTCAAAATCCAAAATGGAGTTCAGAAAGAGAACAAATAAAATTATAGCTCAAGTGCAAACTACATTTCTGAGTATCTGCCAGGTAGACATACCCAATCCAGTGTCTCTTCCAGTTCAATGGATTCCCCATTGGACCACCCCTGAAAGTGTCAGTAGTTTTCATGAACCACACAGAACTGTCTCTTAGTTTCCCTTTTACTCTTTACATTACCAACTGCCTATCAAATACTGTCATTTATGGAGAAGAAAATGTTGAAGAATGTAAAGGATGTGGGGGTACATATTCAATAGTATAAACCATGACAGCTAGATTTGATGTTACACTTGACTAATATCTTGGCCTCCCTTCTAATTTTAAAGGCTCTATATTTAAAATAATGGTCATTTCACCATACTAAAATATTTTTTCACAATTCTGTCAATTTATAGCAACACATAAGAAACTTTGATGTAAAAATATTTGCAATTAGAAATTAAAGTCAAAATATATGGGGGTAAAAGTGATATAAAGGGACAAATCAAAGCAAAACAAAATAAAACAAAAAGACCAAAAAAAATCCCTCCAAACATAATTACTAGTTATAACTTTGAGAGAGATTAAGAAATTATGAAAGCTGAGTTGGCTGTTCTTGCTTGTCAGGATAGAAACTGTTGGAAAAAGTAACTGGATTTTCAATCTCAGTAACTATCATATGTTATAGAAAAGGTTATCTTTTTGTTCTAATGGAAACTTTATTACGATTTCCAAGGGTACTGAAAATGTACATGTCAGTTCCTACCGATAGGAACAGATAGCATGGGTCTTTCAGGCATCTACATTAAAAAAAAAAAAAATAGAAAGAAAGAAAAAGAGAAAACATTGAGAACTAGCTTGACAGCAGGCAGTATTGCCTTATATTTGCTGGTCCTTCTCTAGCTGTTCCAATCTCCTGACCAACCCATGCAGAGAAATGAAGAAACAGTGTGGTTCCTCCTGTCTTTCTCTTTCAGTTCTTCCTTCTAATGTTCAAGTTAGATAAGCACATGACTATCATTGCATCTCTGTATCTTCCACTGGGAAGTGTCAAAACTACTGGCCTTGGGAATAGAAGGAAGACCGTAAGAGAAAGAGAGGCGGCAGGGTAATTGGAGCGGGCTTGTCTCTATCTTAAAGCCACTGCTGAGCTTACACCACAGTATTTCGGTGTCTGTAGGGTGGAGGAGGCAGCACAGTGCCCGGCTTCAGCGAGAACTCAGAGAGGTATTCAGGATTCTCTGCCACAATAGGCCGGATCCGTCCATTTTGTTTATAAAAATAGTTTGTGCTGTACTCCTGCAGGTAGTCTGGGTGCTGAAGGGTGCTCCGAGGTGGCAGGCTGTGGTTCCAGTAGTCAGGGTTGTCGAATGCTTTCTTGGCCTTCTCTGGCACAGACAGTACATGGTTCTTCAGGTACTCGGCATTCCCCAACGCGTTGGCAAAGGTGTTGAGGTACAGTGGCTCATTCACATACTCATCCTCTGTCTTGGGTGGACCATTGGAAGCATTGTGATATTCGGGATTATCCAAAGCTTGAAGGTCTCCGTTTTTCCTCCGCGAAACGAAAGGGTTCTCCTCCACAGGGTTCAGGTATTCTGATGGAATACAAAAATATCAGTTAGTATCTATTTTCTGGACAATGTTAATCAGACAAAGGTTATACAGGATGGTTAGCTTTTTTTTCCCCCAGAACAATAAAGCCAGGGATTTGTTTTCAGGAATTTCCACAAAAACTATTTTGTTGATTACTTTGTTGATTATTTTTGTCATATGAAAATAGAGTAGGTGGGCCAAAACTTTTACTGACTGAACAAGGCACCACAGGCAGAAAGCAGAGTTCCTGTGCCCTAGATTGTTCCTTTTTCCTTCTAATTGCATTTGTTTCTCCTACATAGGAGGCCACTTGTTTAAATGCTTCTGTTTTCTAAAAGTCAGTATTTTTTGCTGTTGTTGGAAAATAAGACAATCTATCGGGGTTAAAAATAGCTTTTAAATGTGGAGAAGTTAGAATTTCTAAAAGGGTACTGGAAAATCAAAATGTCTATAGCTTCACTCCATGCCAAGACGAATGGATGAAGTGAAGGAATGGCATTTTTTAGTCTGTGTGTTTTGCTGTGATGTCCATATAGGTAAAATGGATTTGATTACAGATGTGTCCCAGAAAGCTTTACACATGCATAGGAAAGAAAACATCTAAAGAAAAGACTCAACTAATAAAATCTGATAGACATCTAACATTTCACTAAACTGACTTGCATGACAATAGATATGCCTAAGAATAAAGTGTAATTAGAACATTTACTTCCACTGGCTAACCATAATCACAAAATAACAAACTATTGGTTTGATCCTATGAAAAAATTGTTTTGTAGGTTGAAAGCAGTCATAATAGTGGCTGTTTGCACGATTCGATCTAATAAATTACTATAGAATATTGACCTGGAATTTTTTTAAGATGCTGCTCTTCCTAAATTTAATTCCACCTCTATGTCTATAGTCTAGACTACGTATAGACCTACATTTACACATCTAGTAGACCTTCTTGTCCTCTCTTTTAATGTATACACAGATGTGACACTTTATTCCTATTTTGGTGTTGGGGCAGGAAAGGGCACAATTGTTGAGATGCCACCACTCTGGAACAAACTTTCTCTCCTCTACACTTAGCCTGACAAGTAGAGAAAAATAATCTCATCAAGTCAGGGTGATCTGTTCCTGGATATAGGCCTGCTTGATATACTTAAGTAATTAGCATCATGTGCAAGTTAAAGGATAGTAATGACTATCCCACCATCATATATAGGAATGACAGGAACTTATGTCATCCTCACAACAATCCTGTGAGAAAAGAAGTGCAAGCTGTATTTTTTTCAGCTTTATAAACAGAAAACAGATTAAATGATGTATGAAGGATACAACTAGTACTGAACTAGAATTCAGATCTAAAACTCCTATTGAGCAGTCTTCTTGTTCTACTGTACTCTTTTCATTATCATCCCTAAAGGAGTAGTGAGAACTTTTCACTTCATAACATGTTGGAATTTGAATGGTTTTCAAAGCAATGGTCATTTTAAGAAAAATGTATATAAAAAAAAAGACTTTTAAGGGAGGCAGCATTTGATTTTCCTTACCAGGTTCCTCAAACTTCTTAATTGAAAGTGTAGGAATGTCTATACTAAAATTCTCTACTCTCCAAGAAGTAAGCCAGAGTACAATAATCTATAGAAACTTGTATTCAAAGACAAAATCAAGGGATGTTCAACAGTGAGTTTAGAAAGGCTGGCTTGTGTTTTCTCTTAGAAGGTCCATGTTACCTCTTCTCAATGCAATCTACTTATCTCCTGATGCAAACTTGCAGCCTTGTAGTTGTAAATGGAAGAACAACTCTATGGCTGAGCGCAGACTCTTCCCAGAGAGTACTACACTTTTAGGGGGATCTGCCAAATCTTCTCGAAACGTACATTTGTGTTACTACTGGGCTACTATCCAATTCTTCCGATACATCTAATTCTTCAGTACAGTAATGCCTTTCTCTACCTCTAGATAGATATACTTTAATAGGTTATTTACAATATGTACTTAGGGATCCCTTAATTACATTTTATAAAATTTAATACAGCCATATATTCAAGAACATAATGGCCCCTCATACGGAGACTTAAAATAAAGTTTACTTGACCCTGCAGACTCTGAGACACAATCATCAGTTTTTAATAACAATCACCCATCTTCTCCTTTCTGTGGTGCTGTTAACATTGGAAGGAAAGCGGCTTTTTCAAAATTGAAATGTCATTTGATTTGGATGTCTAACATTTCTACTACTAACCTTGTAAAGTCATCACTGAGCTTTGTAGAACTACAAACTGAATATTTTCAAGACATGATGGTATACATAAAAGGAAACGCAGCATCAGAACTTTAATTTTTGAAATGTGTCATACAAGGAATCATAATCTCCTACAATGAACAAGATCATCCTAATGATGTAAGATTTTAAAGAACTGACTGAAACTTTTATTGGTGCCATCCAAATACCAATCTTTATGATCTCCACAATAAGTCCAATAAAGCCATGGTTCTAAAACCTTGGGATGTGCTGCCTCACTCAAATATTCAATAAAGATATTCCAATAAAGATAAGTTTAGATCAGTGCTTCTCAGGCCTGACTGTGCATAAAAGTCACATAGGGATGTTGTTACAATGCAGATTTCTATTCAGGTGGTGCCTGAGATTCAGATTTCTAAAAAGCCCCTGGATGGTGTAAATGCTGTGGATTTGGACAGTATGCTACAGAGAGAAGCAGCCCAGGCCTTTTTTTGGGTCACAAATGTTACGTAGTCCGGGGGTTTGACAATTTCCCTTCTATACTATATTGCTCATTTTGATGGAAGTGAAACGTCAAATGACAATCATTTCTGCACATTCTGTTTGTACCTTGTTTAGGTTTATCTCGCATAGGGGTCATGTAACCTTCTTCATCCAGCTCTCCTCGTGGGCTCCGTTCCGGCGCAAAGACGGTGGGGTCCGCGCTGTACCTCTGGGTGCTGCTGTCCTCCTGCACGTGGGGTGCCACTGGCTTGCGCAGGGTGCCGTTACAACAGGAGTCATCAAACATATCGGCTGTAGCCCCCTGAGCAACTGGAGCTTCTGGGATCGTGCTGGTCGTGGCTCTGTAGGGCACAGGTACTCCTTGCTCTGCAGCAAAACCTCCATCTCGGTATACAAACTGGTTCTGTCAACAGAGAGACACATTTAGATGGAAGTTATTATTAGGAATAGCTGTAAAAAAATAACCAAAAGGATATGATAAAAGTCAGATAAAAGTCAGAGTTTCTTAATTGAATTTTTCCCCTAAATGGCTAACAACTCTGAGTTACAACCACCTAAAATTCCAATTTTTCTTAAAAAGTGATCCTGGGGAAAGAATTTGGAAATACATATTTAAATTTTACTGACCACCTAACACATGAACTAATACAAAATATTTCATGTTATTTTCCCACACTCGCCTATTTTTGATATACAATTCAAATTTCATGACAAATGGAAATGTTATTAACTGTAGACAGTCGACAGTAAGAACAGAAGCACAGTGATACCACATGGATGGTGATATTTCCTTACTGCCTTCTAGTCTGTGGTCACTATGACTTTGAGTCTCCAAGTACCTAACTAGGGAATCATTACCGAGACTCTGACTTTTTAGCACACAACCTGTCATCATGGAAACAATGATAACCTCCTCAACCAGCAGCATAATTTATGAGTCCAGGTAAATCCTTTGGGTAAAAATAGAAAGCTACTTTTGATGCATGGCATCTCAGTTTTGGATTATCTGGTGAGATAAAACATATCCACAAAGCCAGCTATATAACCTACAGCAAATTCTTAACTCACTGTTGGCAAAAGCAAAATGAGGAAA
The DNA here is from genome assembly GCF_002007445.2 of Ailuropoda melanoleuca. Lineage (NCBI taxonomy): Eukaryota > Metazoa > Chordata > Mammalia > Carnivora > Ursidae > Ailuropoda > Ailuropoda melanoleuca. The sequence goes on from NC_048219.1 coordinate 174,422,052, forward strand.
CTATGGGGCGACAAGAGAGAAGAAACATGGTAAGCAAGGACCAAAAATACTAAAAGATGAAGGTTGATCATGAAATACTTACTCCTGACATGGGGGTGTAGGCAGGAGGAGGGCTGTGTCCAATTTCACTCTAATAGGAAAGAAAAATGGAATGATGGATATAATAAGAGGTAATATGAATGAAAAGGAAAAAAAAAAAAAAAGAAAAGAAAAGCCACATGAATTGTATGAACCAAAGGGGAAAACATGCACAACAGTGAAGTTTGCTAAATGGTAAAATTTTACATACTCTGACTACAAATGAGTTTTTGTTTTGAGAATATTAAATATTTTAATTCAATCTCTGAAAAAAATTATATAGAAAAAGTAAAATTTTAAATGGATTAAAAATGAAGTTGACAATGAATATTTTTCTGATTAACCCTAGAAGCAAGATAAAAATGGTAAATAATTAACTCGAGTTTTAAATAAAGAACCATTTCCTTCCTTACATGCTATATGGCTGAAATGGCCATATACCACAGCATTTATTCTCTCTTGTAAAAAGAAACTCATCTAGAAGGAGATAGAAGTGAATTTTAATTTTCCTTGAATAATTTTTACTACCAAGTTATATTTATTTTTTACTATTTCAGCAAAGGGTCAATTTCTTAGCCTTTCCTTTTAAAAAAATACATACTATTTTCTCCTCAGTTTCATGTTTTATAAGTTAAGAAACAGAAGAAAATCTTGGAAAATTAATTCTATTCCTGGAAATATGCTTTGCATACATTACTTTCATGTATTTAGAATCAGTTAAAATTAGATTTCAGTTAAAAAAAAAGGCATCTGTATTCTTACAGCTTAATATTCCATCCTATGGGCTAAATAAAAGTGGAAATAAAAATACGATAAAATATTAAGGACAATATTCCTTAGGGTAAGTAGAGGGGGTTATATGAATATCAACACCATTTCTTAATAATATATATATTTTAAATATATTTCTTGAGAACCTACTATCTATGTGCCAGGCACTTTTCTGGACACTGAAGATAATGAATAATGCAGATAAAAACAGTTGATTTTATGAAGCTTGCATTCTCTGCATACATGCATGAAACTTGGCTAAGTATTATTTCAGGCTAGTGTTTTTATAATTTAGAGATTCATAAAACAAACTCTAAGAAGAGTATGGGTCCATGGAGATTAACTGCTTAATGTAAATTAATAGCAACCAGATAACACAATTTCCCATAATTAACTCCTAGAGTGGTCAAGGGCCAGGGTCTGAATGCCTACATTAAGTTTATATTTTAACTCTCCTCAAAACTGAGTCATTTATCTGATGGGATAGAAACTATTGCTCTCTTTCCTTCTTTAATAACTAAGAATGTCTTGAAGATCATGACATGGAAAATTAGAGATATATGTAATAAGCTAAGCATAGGAGGTAGTATTGTCCAATGGACATATTGTTTTATGATTTGTTAGATATCTGAGCCCCAGTCCCAGTTTCAAGTGATGTTGTCAATCGTGAAACATCTCAGATCCTCATTTTTATACTTAGTCTCTCACTCCTTATATTTTAGTGAAGACAACGTAAGAAGGTGTATATAAATGAACTTTGTAAGCTCTGCACTACTATAAAAATGTAGAGGATAGATAAAATTTAAATATTCACATCTGCTAAATCAGATTTTTAAAGTCAAGCAATCAAAATGCCAAAGCTACTCATCAAAGAGGCATTAAAAATGCTTCCCAGGGCGCCTGGGTAGTTCAATAGGTCAAGCATCTGCCTTCGGCTCAGGTCATGCTCTCAGGATCCTGGGATCGGACCCTGCACTGGACTCCCTGCTCAGCAGGGAGTCTGCTTCTCTCTCTCCCACTACCCTTCCCTCTGCTCATGCTCTCTCTCTCAAATAAATAAAAAAATCTTAAAAAATAAATAAATAAAAATGTGTCCCTATTCTCCACATCACCTTCAGTATAGGTACATTTTATCTTTTAGAAAGATATGAAATTAAATACATTTTCTTCATAAAATTTGAGGGGAATTTGCTGTATAGTCCAGTGATATGTAAAATAGAGGGATGGTTAGGAAATATGACAAGTGCCTGGTGGAACTTTATCATATTATAAATCTTGACCTTACCCTATCATTAAAGCCCGATTATTGAGCAAGCATTTAACAAATACTTATCAGACCTCTACAATGGAAGCACAGGAACTGTGGTAGATGCTGGAGACAGCATGAGACACTAGGAGAGACATGACCTCTGGACTTTTGCAATTTACACTGAACGATCAAATATTACCTGAGATTATTAGAAGAAAAGGCAAGAGTAAGACAAAGCTGTGGTGAATTTATCTGAATTCTATGATTACATATTAGAAGGAAGGTATTACAAAATATTAGTAATTACTGCTGTTCCTTTGTCCTCTTTGTCGTACTGGGTCATGTTTGACTAGGATCACAGCTCAGGAAACAGCACAGATGGCTATGGCTGTACATTTTTCATTTTATAAAACTTGGATAAGTGATCAAAGGAGTAACTCGCAAGTCATTCTTCATCAGGAAACACTTTATTATATATATTCATTATCTGGGCTAGACCGCCTTCAATTGTAAAAACGTTGTGTTAAACATAACTGGACCTCTTGAAGAGAGGCCATGCCGTATTAGAATGCAGGCGCTGTCCCTGCTTTGACAAGTCTTTCCATCAGCAACCTGCCAAATCTGGATCTGGACACACTGCCAGATACCATCACAGTAATAGGAGTGTCTTCATGCTTTGCCTAGCATTTTTTTTTTTCCATTTTAATGCAGAAAACTAGGAAAAGTCCCTTTAGCCTTCATTGTTTTTAGGGTTACTGGCTGCTTTTTATTTTTCTGTTTCCATTTTTTTCATTTGCTTTTTATTTTTTCTGTTTTCCATGATAAAAAGCACCTCATTCATTTCCCCCCGGAAGGGCAATGCAGCTACAAGGGAACATCTGTGAGGCCAATTAGCAGGGCTGGAAATGTGATATAATTGTTGTTTAAATATATTTAAATTACATGTTAATCACTATGTCATAATTTATAGGCTTTGAAAATAACTTTTTGTACTTGAGAGCCAAGCCAGATTTTACTTGTTTTTGCTGTTTTTAGTTTGTAACAAGCTCTTCGTATTCCCCGCCCCCCCACCAATTCCCCACACTTGAAGAGCTGAACTTTAATCTGGGAAAGAATGACAGCTGCAAATAAATTGGTTGAGTAAAAATTAAGATCCCCACAGTCAGAACACGCTGGAGTGACCTTAAAGTTCTGAGCAGAACAAAGCAGTGCTCTCAGTTAAAAGGCTTTTGTTTTTTCATTGTGCCATTTTCTGCTGTCCGTCAAAGCCCAGCTTTGCAGATCTTCAGGAAGTACCGGGTGCATCTGTTCAATTAGCTGGTGAGCGGATTTACTGTCAGCAGCACAGAGATAGAAAGAGGTGGGTTATAAACTGGCAGGTGATAGGGAGTTTGTTGATGGTGGGGGGATTTGTAAGGGTGATGGAGAGAGTCAAGTTTAATTTTGTGGCCCTATCACCGGGATATTGTATGATTGACTTGGACTCAAGTGCCAGAGGTTATAGAGAAGGCAAAGATCAGCAAATATATCAAATATGGTATTAAATGCAGTTTACATACATCATGTTCTGAAATTTACATCTCAGTTGAATGATAAAAATATGAAACTGTCTTATTACATGCACTGTATTTCTTATATTTATTGTTTTAATTAAAATATTATATTGTTTAATATTGCGCCTGGGAAATTTTAAATTGTTAACCAGATGGGTTTGTCTTTTAATATTTTTCTTAAAAACACCATACAAATCTATGTTCTTAGGAAACAAAAATACATACTCAATGCCTAACTTCTATCTAAATTAAACATGCACTTAACAAGAGTTTTGTTTTTTATCTTCAGATAATTATTCCTACCAATATTAACTACAGGATTAAAGTTTCTAGGGTCAAGAAACACTCTAAATCCTTTTCACCGAAACAGAATGTATTTCTGTAAGATGTTACTAATCCATCAGCACTAATTTATTACCAAAACCCTATTAAGGGTTCTCAACCTTTTATCCTCCCTGGCATGTATTCTTAACACTCTGATGGGCCTTTTCACGTTTTTACAGGTCAGGTAGCAGCAGAGAAAACGTTTTTGGCATTAAATCCAATTCCTGATGTATGGCTATAACTTATGTATTTTTTCACAACCAAGTTCAACATATCAATGTTTGAGACAAGTAGATTCAGAATCTGCGTTTTTCATAAAGCAGCCAGAAGAAAGCAAACAAAGTGTATTCATGTATGAAACACCAGCAAGAACTGGGAGAAACCCTACTGAATCTATGCAGCTCGCTCACACATTTGCACTCATGCACACACACATCTGTATATACAAATTACACAAAACACCTTTTGTCTATTTATGTACATGTTTATTTATTAATGTACTCATCCATCTACTTAGTTTGATTATGTGGAAAGCTGCTTTTTGGGTCAAGAAGTACAAACTTCCAGTTATAAAATAAAGTCATGGGGATGTAATGTACAGAGTGGAGAATATAGTTGATAACATTGTCTTAACTTTGTAATGTGACAGATGGTAACTACACTTATTGTGGTGATCATTTTGCAATGTATACAAATGTTGAATCACTATATTGTACACCTGAAAATAATGTATATTGTATGTCAATTATACCTCAAAAAATATGGATATTGTTATAGATATTACAAAAAAGACATGTTTCTTTGATAATCAAGAAAAAAAAAGCAATTGGGAGCACCATGAGAAGTATAAAACTACATTCCAAATTTAAGAATCAAACATAAAGCAAACTTAAATATGGGATGTTTCAGACTCTTTAGTGAAGAAGAAACAAAAAAAATCACACTGAAGAACAATTTAAAAAAATAGAAAAATAAAGAAACTTTAAGTTTTTGCTCTATCACACACAAAATAAATAAATTGATAATAATGTTATAAGAATAAATAAAAATATATAAAATTATATAATCGTATTTTAAATACATCGACAAATAATTAATAATAAGCTTCTGATTCAGTTGAAGGAATATTTACTTGGGCTCTCATTCTTTGTTCGTTCCTTTTTCATTAACCCTAGAACATCTTATCTCTCTCATATGTCTCATCTACTCTGTTACTGAAAAGAATTTTTAATGAAAGGAAGCTATGAATGGTATCAGTAAATATGAATAGGAGTCAATTCAGAATTTACAAATTGTAGAGGGCGCCTTTTATAAACATTAATAACTCTACTTTCCTAACTCAGTTCTTGAAGTCCAATTAATTATAATGTCTATTCTGTTTCATAGATAAATATATGACTAATCTTAGGCAAATTGAGAAATAGGATGTGAGACTAACATGTATCATGTACCTATCATATGTCAGAGACTATCTTAGGTTTTATTTATTCTTACATCCTTTCAGGGTACATATCATCACTAAAAATCATGACTTGAATTTTACAGATGAGAAAACTGAGGACGAGGGAAGTTAAAAGTTCCTCCCAAGTACACACAGCCATTAGTGGCTCTCTGAATCTATTACCCTTTATCATGCAGGCCACATTAGATTTTGACTTTAGAATTTCTTTTCTCTCTTATCTGTATGCTCTCTCTGCCCCTGCATAGTGCCTCAACTCTTCTCTCAAATGAGTTCTCATGATTTTTTTTCTTGTGAAAAATTAATTTCAAGAAGGACTTTGACTCACTAGCCTTAGCTATAAAATACTAATAATGCCTAACAGTATCCCCTCTCCCAGTTTATTGGCATTTTAACTAACTGCAAGGACTGAGCTGAAAAAGAAACCATAAGTAGAATGTTAAGAGCTAATAGAGGAGATGATGGATCCATCCATAGGTAGGTAGATCCAAAGATTTTCCATGGCAGCACTCTTGCTTATGGATTTATTGTTCTTACTCTAGGGCTTAGTCAATAAATTCTTCTTCCTGCTTGACTAAGGGAAAGTAAACTATTTTATCTCCAAGCAACAATTCTTATACCCTTTCTAAATATCTAATACCCTTTCTAAATAAATAGAGGATATTCCCCTTTAAAATATTCATGGCTAGATGAGTCCATAAAATGAAGCTGAAAATTCTTCACTTTGTACCTTTCTGCTTTAAGTCTCTGCCGGTGTTATGTGAAGTTGAAGGGCATTATTAGCACAGACAAAAAAGAAAGGGTATAAAGCAGCATGATTTTGCATTGGTGCCAACACTCCTTAGCTTCATTCAAGATAACCAATTAGACTTTTGTCACCCTTCCAGAGATTAGTAATCACACAGAATTTATATCTCTTCATCCTGGTACATATTCTAAATGTCTTTTGTTGGTTGGTTGGTTGGTTTCTGGCATTTTTCTTTCATATGTTTATATTTCTTTTCTGAAGTGCGCTGTGGTATTTAAACCTTTTCCATAGTTATCACCTAGCTTCTAGTTAACACCTGCTGCTAGAAATCTAAAGAGGAGAACATCTAGGAGGTTTCTTACAGACCTCTTACCAGTTCGTTTCAGTTAGAAAAAGCATGGTCATTTCTCGTAATTTTTTTTTTAACCTATCCTTAAGAACATTTGGTTCAATTGCAGCATCTTTATTTAAGAGTAGAAATGAAATCACTAAGTCTTTATTATGTCTAAATTCTTGGGAAATCTAAATCTTCAAGTGAATCCTAAAATTGCCACTCCGCTTGAGTGTTTTTCATCCCAACATCATGAAGATTATTTAATGAAGACTTCTTAGTACAGGAGCAATGTCTCGAGGCCAGGAAATTCTGAAGACAGCAATTTCATTGTTCTGGAACAAGTGTTCACCTACGGTCCTTCTACCGTAGGGTTGTTTTCTTGAACTTTTTGCCACTAAGCCATGTGACCTTTCACAAATTCCTTAATCTAATGGGCCCTCAGTTAATTTACCTTTGAAAAGAGAAGTCAGACAATGGAACAGGCAGTGGGAAAATCACTTTTAACTGTCAAATTATTAGTATGTAAAATGAATATTCTGCCTAATGACATTATTGTAGAACTTGAAATGTTATACCTTGGCCTGGGTATAATATGCTTCCTTTTGTATTATTAATAAAGACTTAATATCACAATTTTAGGCTTTGTGTGTATGTGTATGCATTCATACGTACACTAAGAAAATTAATGGCTTAAGACAATATAACAGGCTTATTTAACCCACTCAAACTGACACTTTTTTTTTTTTTAAAACACACTGTCAGATCATTTGTGGCTTGTTTTTGTTTTGTTTTTACTGTTTTTCACCTGTGGATATCATTTATCAACTAAATGAATCTTGTTCACTAAAACACTATGTATAAGAGTTCTATTTAGAAATATTTTTTTTAGTGGTTGCTTGGAGTTACTTTTATTTACTTGCAAATAATAAGGCAATAGTGAAATACTGTACAGTTCAAGCTCCTCCTTAGCAATAATCCAAGCTTGGGAAATTTTATTATATATTTAAAATAGCAATAACAGTATTTAGAGCAATCTCTGTGTAAGAATGTAAAGAATATCAAAGACCTAGTTGTGTCTTGAGAGATGGAAAGCTGTATGACGGGATATAGAATTGTAAATTTTATAAATCTAATTTTGGCATGTAGCTTTTATTCAGTGTCTTAAAGATAGGTGTTGACAATAATCAAACAATTTAACATAATACAAATAAGGCTTACAGTGTTTGCAACATTTCAGTGTGGATCAGGTTGGAAATATCTTCAGTTATGCTAGTTTATGCAAAGTGTTTACCAGATAAAAGGTGAATTTGTAACAATGGTTGATTCATCCAACCACTGGTCTTTAAGCTACCAGGTGGCACAGCTGTTGCTGTAAGTAAAAAGATTTCTCACAGTCCACCTGGAATTAGGACAGCTGGTTCAGGAGAGCTGTTCTGAATAACGTACTGTGGATACTCGGGTACAGCTACTGACAGAGCAAACAGCACGTGGCTGTCCCATCAGCCCAGAGCAAACACCAGTTACATTTCACAGAAACAGGATGGTATTTACAACTGATCGGAGCCAAAATGAATATCAGATTGAAGGTAGCACCCCAAGAGAAAAAAGCTCTCCCCAAGAGCTACTTGTTGACTACAGTCTAAGCACTTGTACTGTTTTCAAAAAGCCCCCAAATTTGATTTTGCTGCATATAAAAAGAAGAAGAAATATACAAAGAATTCCTGCACCTATTTGTGAACCACTTTGGAATTTCCTAAAATAGAAAAAAAAAAATTTAAAAATCTCAATACATCTTAGTTTCCCATTTACACTCTTTGTTGCCAAAGTCAAATTAGCCAGGACCATGGTCATAATCATTTCCTTTTAAATTCAAAAATGGCTAATACTTCAATAAGAAAAATATGAAGGAGGCAAAATATAAAATAGACTTGAAATAAGAGAATCTAACTTAAATCTTACATGGATTCCAGAGATCACCCAATCACACATTTTATTTTCAGCTATGGTAACAGAGATGATTTCCACAAGGTCACACGGCCAGTTACTAACAAGCCAAAATCAATAGGTGTAATTAGAAAAAACATGTTTATGGTTTATAACCGGGAGAAAAAAAATCTACTTGATGTCCTTAGAATATGTTTGCCTAAGGGGCAACATAGTGAAACTGTATCTCAGGTGAGGTCTGATCTCAATGTTTCCTCACCAGGCTTGACTTCTTAGTTTCTGGCCCAGGTTTATTTACTCCCTGCTAACAGACTCAAGAGCACACCGATTCCTGCCCTGGTTCTATTGGAAATGTGACTACATCTATATCCTCCTTGCAAAGAAATTGTACCATTGTGAGTCGGGAACTCACACCCTCATTATGTTCAATTATTGATTCAAAAAAATTATTAAGAACTTATCGTGTACCCCATATGAATGATTTACCACTGTATTCTAGTTTATTTACTTTATTAGTACGCTTTCTTCCATAGACTGTGAGCTTATTCAGAAGAGGACTTACTTTAATAGTTACCATATCCGTGATGCCTAACACAGGCCAGAGACATGGACATGGCGAAATTTTCAGTAAAAGGTATATTGGATCAAAGGATGGATGGATAGATAGAAAAGTATATGAAACCTAAAGACTGGCTCTATTAATGAGAATCTCAGGGACTCCAACTAGCCAGCCAGCAAGATATATTTTAAAGGATATGATTTTAGCATATCCTGGAATTATATATTATACACATCTTAGCCTATAGGTACTGAGGGTGAGTCTTAAATTGAAATTGAACTGTAATTCAGTAATCTGAATATTATCTCTCATCTAGTATACTCACTCTTCTTATCAGTGATTACTCTTTCTGGAGGGATTGTTTGAAATCTTAATTCTTATGGCAAAAAAAAAAAATGTCTTCCTATAGTGAGTGGTTCCAAATGCAACACACATTTCCCATGTAGTTATGAAACTTCAAGATTCTATCACTAGTATGACAAAAACCTCTTGAGACATCTTTGTATTTCCTAATGCTTTGGAGGTCTAGCAAACTCAGGCTTTCGCTTTATCCCTAAAGATATAAATTGTTAACTAAGAACACTAGGAAAGACAGACTCAAGGATAAATTGCCATCAGGCAGATGGAAAATGCAGTTTTGGCTCATCAGGTCAAGCACAAACCCCTACCAGTATCCTTCTTTTTTTAAAAGATTTTATTTATTTATTTGACAGAGAGAGAGACAGCCAGCGAGAGAGGGAACACAAGCAGGGGGAGTGGGAGAGGAAGAAGCAGGCTCACAGCGGAGGAGCCTGATGTGGGGCTCGATCCTATAACGTCGGGATCACGCCCTGAGTCGAAGGCAGACGCTTAACCGCTGTGCCACCCAGGCGCCCCCCCTACCAGTATCCTTTTTAAGTGGCACATATCACCCACCTGGGTTTCTACACCGTGGTGCAAAACACAGACACCAGAAGGGAAAGACCATTTTAAATTTTTCAAAAAGCATTTTTAGGATAATGATGGCTGGAAACTATAGAAAATCAAAGTTATAAGTAAATGAAATTCTAAATCAAAGTTACAGAGCGGGTGTCTCAAGAAGGGAAGAAGCTGTAGGAGGAGAGCCCTTGAAAGGGAAACCCTGCCATTCTATCGCTTAGCTGCCTTAGGTAAGTTTTCTCCAGAGCTTAGTGTCCTCCTCTGTAAAATAAGAACAATAATATCTGTCCTGCCTGGTTTATGAGTTTCACAAGTTTGTATTCATGTTAAACGTCTTTGAATAAAATAATGTAATATACCCATGTGTGACATGGTATTTTTTTCTAGTAAATTAAAGAAAATACAGCTGAATCTTGACTTGTCCAAGTATCACTCACACAAGACCACACTAAATGCTGCAAATCAAATAAGCACATGTTTCTTAGCAGAAGAAGAGTCATCACATAGCTACATATTTCTCTGCGTGCCAAGAGGTTATTTTGCAAATTCGGAATCACATAGTTCATTGGAAACAACTGTCAAAAATGATTAGTGTTATTGATGTAAATAAAATAGTGGGAGATAATCGACAGGTTTCCCTTGAATGCATTTTGGTTAATACACGATTCAAAGCCATTGCAAAATATTCCTTTGAAAATTAAAAATAATGGTATGTTTTTCTTGGTGCAGCACTAAATCAAAACAAGACCCCACAGAACTCTCTTCCACCACTTAGTCACAGAAAGGTGCATATTCTATGTCCAAAGATAGATTCTTTAACCCACTAACAAATTAATTGAGTGACCTAATAGTAGAGATTATGATAAACTGAAATAAAATCTTCATTACTTTTGTTTTCTTTAGATGATAGGGGTGAGAAAGTCAATGAAACACAAACATTAGAAATTCACATCTCTGCAAAGTATGTGTTGGTTTTCTTGAATCACTTCTAGTGAACACTTGAATGCATCCAGACAGACTCCTTATAAGATATGTCTCAGAATTCATGCTGAGGCATTGTCAACAGGCCAAGGAGAAGTCCTCAGTGCTGAACGTGTTCTTAGATTGATTTTTTTCTTCCCTGTGATTGTTGATCTTTTCAGGGAAAGCTGGCACATTAAGGGAGGTACATGGTAATGCAGGAAATGTTTGAACTCTCAGACTGGTGGAGAGAGAATTCCTGTGTGTCACCTCTTTAATACATTAAGCATTTTATAGATTTTAAAAGCATACTAAACATCTTTAAGAAAGATACGTCCCGGAAAGAAAGCTAAGTTACAGAAAAGTGCTTAGATTTACAACCTGAAATAATTTGATAAATGACTTGGGAGTTGGGAAAAATAAAATAGATTGGACTCTAGCACATGTTACATACCCAGGGCTTTCTTCCAAGGACTACCAAACAAACCAAAAAAGTACTAGACAGATAAGAAAAGCCCCTAGTATTTTCCCACGCCCCTTTGTCCATTATTACACCGGCACAATTATTACTTATCATTTCAAAAGGAAGATATTAAGACAGTGCGCAGCTATGTTTTGGCAAAAGAAAATACTAATGCTCGATCTTACAAATATAATCACAAAGGAGAGGAAGGTTGTCTTTCCTGCTATAAATCTTCAATGGTAGGCACCCCAGGCTCTCTTAGGAATCTTTACTGTTTTTATTACTTATAAATATATCTAAGGGTTTTAGAAGCTGTTTCTAATTCATCTGCATCATCTTTTAGGATAACAAGCTCCTGAAATATATGAGCAACCAGGTGTGTTACTATCTCACCTCTCTTATTTGTCCCAAATTTACTTATCTATTAAAAGATAGCTAGTAAAAGCTTAGATTTTGCCAAAAACAGTAAGTGAGAAGAGGACATTCTGATCACTCCTAGGACTGATCTCTCAAATTATTATTGAAACGTAGGTAACCAAAAGTTCAGGCGAGAGAAATTCAAGGTAATATTAGCACTCTGACAGAACTCTAGGATTTTCATCCAGCCTGTTACCATACAAAAGTATATTGGATGTCAATTATGCAGGAGGAGAAGACATTTCCAAGAGAGCTTGACACAAGCCCAGGTTGTGAATTATTTGCTTTGAAATACCTTCATATTCTCCTGCTTATAAATTCTGGTCAAAAGAAAAGCAAAAACAAGTAACAAGCTCATCCTAAGCATATGGTCATGTGAACAGTCATAAAATGTTTATCAGCCCACAAATAAAATTTTTAAAAATGCTGGACCATCCTCCTCCAGAAGGGAGGAAAGAAGCACAATAAATAAAGTGTTCTTTGTTTTTATATTAAATTTTCAGGGCCAACACCATCCATCTTGAGTTTCTAAATACCAGAAGCCCCAAAGGAAGCTTTCACTAATATGCTATATAAGCCAAGAATACATTCATTCCTGGCAGCCATTACTCTTGCATGTTTTCTCACCTTCTCTGCCCAGAATGAATTTACTTTAAAGTGATGAAGCTTAGAGCTTCAGGCTCTTCAATTGCATAGCCCCTTCCAAGGCCTGGGAAAGGACCCATCATAGGTTCACATGGTTTTGAAATTTGGTAAATTTTGAAAAAGTAAGATTTTTATTTTCGTGTTCTTCTTAAAGGGGCTCCACCCCCACTTCCAATGATGTGTCTGGCTCCACATAATCTTGATCCATCCATGCTTTACCCTCACTTTTCTGAGAATGTTTCCTAAGTTTATTCTTTATCAGAAATCTGGCATTCACGGGGGCACTTGGGTGGCTCCATTGGTTAAGCATCCAACTCATGATTTCGGCTCAGGTCATAATCTCATGGGTCCTGAGATCGAGCCCCACATTGGGCTCCATGCTCAGCACAGAATCTGCTGGGGATTCTCTCCCTCTCCTTCTCCTCCTACCTCCTGTCCCCACTCACACGTGTACACATGCATGCCCACTCTCGCTCTCTCAAATAAATAAATAAAATCTTAAAAAAAAAAAGGAAAATACATCTGACATTCATGAACAGTCATCCTGCACATTCGGAAGGCTTCCTTGGAATATCCTTTCTAATAAAGAATGTTCATTCCATGATTCAACTCTGGCATCAGAGGCTGGGTTAATATGCTGTAAGCTTCCAGGTCATAGGTCTTCAAAATTCATTCAAATTCCTCCTCTTTTTGAAGTTTATACTAAATGGTTATTCCACAGGTCCTTATCCTCGTGATTATCTATAGTCTTTGCAGACATTTTCCAACACTCAGAATGTTCATTGGTATCATTCCAATCACTCCGTGATATCTGACTCATACTTAATCCCTTTCACCATGAATGCCACTGCATATCTAAGTTTCTGAGCTTCTGAGCTTCTTCTGAGCTTCTCCTTGCCTATGATCTCCACCTCACTTTACCACATGGCTATATCATAACAACAGGAAAAACTCCCAGTATAGAATTTTTTAAGATACCCTTTTCTCTGACCATAGCCTTCTATTCATTCCCTCTGGTGAATACCTTTCTCTGATTCAATCAGATCTTCTGCCTTTTTTTTGTGCTCTTCAGTTAATTTCTTGACACTTTACCAGCATGAGCTTTGTAGTAAGCTAGATATTGGTTTGAATCCTGTGTACTTACTAGCTCTGTCACAAGCTACTCAACCTCTCTCAGTCCCAGAGTCCCCCCAAATGGGGGAAAGAATGCCCCTTCTCTTGTTAGCATTCTCTTTTTATATGAATGTATGTAAAGAAAGAACCTATAAAACATTCAGTTCATAGTAAGTACACAATTATCCAAAACCAGGTAGATAATAGATGATAGATTTATTTTTATTTATTTTTTATTTTTAGTTTTTTAAAGATTTTATTTATTTATTTGAGAGAGAGAGTGAGAGAGAGCCAAGAATGGAATGAGGGGCAGAGGGAGAAGCAGACTGCCTGCTGAGCAGGGGGCCTGATGCAGGGCTAGATCCCGGGATTCTGGGGTCATAACCTGAGCCGAAGGCAGCCGCTTAACCGACTGAGCCACCCAGGCATCCCGATATATATATATATATATATGTTTTTTTTTTTTAAAGAACTTGTACCAGTGGTTAATTACTTCATTCCCTCAATATAACCTTTAGTGCCTTCAGTTTCCATATTATTTTGGTGCAGCTACCTACCAATTCTCAATTCTTGATATTTCGAATATTTTTTTCTCTCCATTGCTCATAGTTCTTTTGGTGAGATTGAACAATCATGCATCTGAGTAGAATGGTGCCTCTAAAAAGCCATGTTTTCTACCTTTGAGAGTCCTCAGATTTATTGGCCCCTCGTTAGTCTTTGTTCACATGCCTTACCACTGCATTTCCTTCAATGCTTAGCCAATCTTTTTAAGCTTCCTGACACATCTCTGTTCTCCTCTCTCTAACAACTTTCCTCTCTATATAACAGGGAGAGTAAAATCTAAATGGCTCTATGTGGAGTCAGTTTCCTCCCAAAATTAAAATGAAGTGGAAAATTTGTTATTATTTGTTATTACAACTGGTCTGAATATCTGTTGGGAGACAACTAACTGACTTTATGAAAAATTACCAAAAAAATTTAGTGAAATATTTGGAGTAAAAGGTAAATCAACCAAGAGCTGAGTGCCAACCCTTCAGATAAGAGAGAAAATTATACTATACAACACAAAAAGAAAATTTTGGAGCCCCAGGTTAATCTGAGAGAAAACAGAGCTTAAAAAGGCAAAGAGTGGAGAAAAGGGTAAGTTAGCAGAAGATTTTTCTCTAGATGTGGTTCTTCAGTCTTGCCCACCTGTTCTGTCTTCAATCAAATCCACTAAACTCACAAAGTCTTGGCAAGAATTATTTTTGTTGTCGGGAAAAAGAAAGAATTGACTAAGTGAAGTCTAAAAGGACTTGCTCTACTGAAGGGACCACTTTCTCTTTGAGCTCACATTCTGTCTCCTTTCTTTCCTTCACATGGAAGAATTTTTCAAAGTAATTCCCATTTTCTGCCTTTACTCTTCAGTCAATTGTATTCTGCTCTCCATGCTACTGAAACTCTTCTCTAAAAGAATAACAATGTTGGGATGCCTGGGTGGCTCAGTTGGTTAGATTTCCGGCTCCTGGTTTTAGCTTAGGTCATGATCTCAGAGTCCTGGGATCCAGCCCTACAATAGGCTCCATGCTCAGTGGGGAGTCTGCTTGAGGATTCTCTTTCCTCTTTCTCTCCCCCTCCCCCAGCTGATGAGCTCTCTCCCTTAAATAAATCTTTAAATAGAAAAAGAATAACAATATGTCATGAATCATGAATAATAATGGCTTCCAAATTAAGACTTAATTTCACTTGATCTAGAGCATTATCAACTTATATTCCAAAATATTAATTGTATGTCCTTATTCTACATCCTCTGTTTCAATACACTAAAAATAATGTTAACATCTTCTCAATCTTCCAATTAGAAAACATGGTGTCACCTTGATTTCTCTATCTCATTCTGTAATATCCAACTAACACCCAAATCCTGTTGATTCCATTCCAAAACCATCACTTACACAAACTAACAAAACAAAGCAAAATAGAAACAAAAAAATAAACCATCACTTGTATGAAACTTTACATACTATCTCTGTTGCCTCAGCAGATAATCAATCTCTGTTTTAGTTCACATTTCAAAAAGCTGCCAGAATTTTCTCAATAGAAGTAAATCTGACCTTGTCTCTTTCCCCACTTAAAAGCACCAGTTTGGGGGCGCCTGGGTGGCTCAGTCATTATGCGTCTGCCTTTGGCTCAGGTCATGATCCCACGGTTCTGGGATCCAGCCCTGCATCCGGCTCCCTGCTCAGTGGGAAGCCTGCTTCTCCCTCTCCCACTCCCCCTGCTGGTGTTCCCTCTCTCACTGTGTCTCTCTCTGTCCAATAAATTAATCTTTAAAAATTAAAAACAAAAACAAAAAACACCAGTTTGTTCAAATGACCCCTTACGCACTCTCTGTCTCTACTGTAACACTTTTCTCATTGCATTTTATTGGCTAGTTACTTACCTGTAAATTTCTTGAGGGCAGGGCAGGATGTGGCCATAGTAGGTAAACATGAGGTTAGGATACACAGTAGCTAACTCAGTAATGTTTGATCAATGAGGAAATGATTGAATGAATAGCTGCTCTTCACTACTTGCTTGAAATAATCTCTTATCTGACGAGATGAATGAAAATGTCTGAATTCATGGAAGCACTACTAGTATGACTATTCAGATAACCCCTTAAAGATCGAGATTAACCTTTATAAAAAGGAATTTGGGGATAAAAAAATTTAAAAAGTCAAGATTCTTTACTGCTCATCTCATCTTCAAAGTACTGAGTACTGAACTTAGAACAATAATAAAACAGAAGAAAAAGTCCAGAAGCAGAGTGAGAGCTGATGCATCACTGTGGTGAGGAGCACACAGCCTCTGCAGATGCTATAGCCAGGCTGTCTGGTTTTTAAATTTTGTTTTAATTTTATTTTTTAATTTTTTACTTATTTCTAAATTTTTTATTTAAATTCAATTTAATTAACACAGTGTATTATTAGTTTCAGAGATAGAATTTAGTGATTCATCAGTTGCATAGGACACTCAGGGCTCATTACATCACGTGCCTTCCTTAATGCCCATCACCCAGTTACCCCAGCCCCCACTGACCACCCTCAGGCTGCCTGGTTTTGTCATTTGATAGTCATGCCTCAGTTTCCTCACATACAAAATAGGCAGTAACAATAGTAAATACCTCCCAGATTCTTCATGAGATTTAATGAACTAATAAATATTAGACAATAGGGTACCTGGCACATAATAATAGGCATCACCTCATATCATTTTTATTTTTTAAATCATCTTATACTCTTATAAATATATGGGATTATGAGGAACAAAAGAATGAATCTATTCATTTCAACCCAGAATATCCAATAGCCTGGTCTCTCTACCACAGGTAGCAAAGGTACTACTGGCTCCAACTAAAAGGAGACTACACCAGACTCCAAATGAGTCTGAATTATGTATATTTTACATCTCCAATATGCTAAGACTTTTAAACATTATTATTTTCTTCCAGGGACAGAAAATAAGCATGGGTGTTACTAACCACTGTGTATGATTATTGCTAGAATTAGTTGTGAATTAAACTTCCAATTTCTCTCCCTCTCTGATTTGCAGTACTTTTGTCATCACAATGTAGAAAACATTTTGCAATAAGAAGTACAGCCATTGCATTTGGAATTTTTCCCACGGTGGTCCACCCATCTCTCAATTCAGCTTTTGCTCAAGTGTAATGAGAGTCTGGTCCACAGCCATTCATTTACAGCGTCTGAGTGAAAACTACAGAGCACAAATTAGCCTCGCTTTAGAACGCCCTGGTATGTCAGAATTCTCAACTGAAAAAGGGAACTTTTCATTTGTGCAGGTGAGCGAGGGAAGGGGCTGAAACACAAGATGCTTGTGATTAGGGTACGTTCAACGGCAGGAAGTGCACAAAGGGAAGCTGATGAGCAAGCCCACCCCCCACTATCCACAACCATCTTCTCCATTCCGTTCCCCGGAGTAATCAAAGGATATTCTGAACCTCTCAAAATGCCATCAATCCTTATTGAGAATGAAATAGAACATCTCTCTCTCAAGCCTTTGCAGGAATAATCATTGTAACAGGCTGGCCTGAACAGGGAGCTCTGGCAGACAAAGATGGATTTGTAAAAATAAATAAGTAAATACAGATATACATAAATTAAATAACCTCCACAAAATATGAATAGAAAGTTGATGATAATCTCCCAATTCTATTGTATAAAGGGTAAAGACACAATTGTGCTCTCCAGGTCTGGTACAGTAAAGAATAGGCTTCTTGATGAGATGTTTCAATAATGTACAGCAGAGCTAGGAATCTTGTGGCAATAATACTAAAAAATAACCGTCTAAATGATTTAGATAAAACATTCATTAACATTCTACGTATCGTCTCTAGTTGCCCCTCCCTCCTCTTTGTTTCCTTTCCTAGCTCTGATTTTCTTCTTTAGTACATTTGAACAAAGAAGGAAAAAAGTCTCTTCTGATTATTCACAAAGGTTTCTTATGCCAGCTGACAATTGCTCGTGTAAAATAATTTCATAAAGATCACTGAAATGTTCTTTAACACCAGACTCTTCTTAAACAAACAGCATTTCCCCGGTCCATGGTGTCTCTCTGTGTTGTAGGAGCCTGTCTGGCAGTATCCTACTCCTGCACTGAAAAAAAGCTACAAACGCAGATGACTACAAGTCCTCCCAGAAAAACCATTATTTAATAGATAGGTCACTCACTTTGGATCTGAAGACCTGACACTGGTTTGGTTCTTGAGTAATCATGCTCTTAACTAAGTTACCAAGTTACTTGACTAGGTGAGGAATTTTGTTTACTCTGAAATGGGGATTCTGGTATGAAAATAAAATGCTACATGTGTCAACTTTGTAAACTTCAAAGTCTTTTCAGCTATCACTTGTTTGAGAATGTTTCAAGAATGGAAGTGACTCTCTGCTTTTATAATTATATTGCTTGTAGTGGACTTTGAGTCCCCAGAAGATTCAAGGAGGGGTGAGGGGACTTTTTGAAATATTACTTTATAGCTAGAGTAAAAAAGGTTTCATAAAAATTGTCCCCAATTTTTTTAAATGACAGAAACTAGAAATCTGTACCAACTATTTTTTAGCAAATTTCATTTGAATAATTATTGGGCTTTTAAAATAATTTAATTATTATTTATTGGATATACTGATGTCACATGTTCTTTCCCCAAATGAAAGTTGGAAATTAAAAGCAGAGTATAGACCAGACAGATCTGGGTTTAAATCTCATTTTTTAACATTCAAGCTGGAAGTCTCAACAAAAAGACTTTACATCTTCATTTCCAGTTTCTATCATCATAAAATGTGAACAGTAATATTCTCTACCTACCCTTGTTGTGAAGATTAAGGATAAAAGTGTAAAAAGCTGAGAGCAGACCCTGACACATAAATACATGGTCAATAAATGGTAGCTATATGTAGGTTTGTATGTGGAAATTTTGAAACATTTGTGAAACTTGTAAAGTCATTGTATTTTCAATCCTGCAATTACTAAGTCCCAATGCAGACATGGTTCTGTTTTTGTTTTGTTTTGTTTTAATTTTTTTTTAATTTGTTTTTGGCGCTGTCAGTTCCATTCAACCCTCTTAAACCATTAACTCTTGATTATGAGGAGTCTCACAGAAGAATAAACACAAGAGGCAAAACAGCAGCAGGGTCTCTGGCTTCTCATTGCGCTCCCAGCAGGAGCCTTTTAAACCAATTGATGCTAAATCTCATTAGACTTCAAGTCAAACTCAAGATTTCCATGGTTTTGACCAGTAAAAAAAAACAGAGCCAACAGAGGACTGAATGTTAGACATGAGAGACTGGAACATGGTTTCCCACCTCTCCCTTAAAAGCTGAGCTATAGGTTTTATCTTTTTCAGTACTGGTTTATGCATCTATAAAATGAGAAGATTTGTGCTAGAAGGGCTTTAAGACACCTCCTAGATCTGACACTCCATGATTTTGTAATTACTTATGCATCCATCTCATACTACAATGAGGCATGTCAGTGTTGTAAATTACTATACTTATTTGATCTATTTACTTGGGCCAAGGACAAACTACACTGGTTATATTTCTTTTCTACTGATTATGTTTCAACTAGGGGAAATCTCATTGAAACAAGTGTCCAGAGAAGGATATACATGCTAGGAGAAAGGAAGGAAAAGGCAGTGGTAAATGATAGAGAGGAAGATTATGTTGTTGTTGATATGGTAAGGAGGCCTCCTGTCTTTGTGTAGGTGGGAGCGTGGACTTTAATGTACATGAAATAATGTATTGCTATATATGTCTGTCTGTAGGTATATACTGCCAACCTCTTTTCTTTCATCAAGGTTGAAGCTGGGAAGTTCTAAATATCTTTTTGCCACTTTAGCCTGTGGCAGGAGTGGAGAAATCACTCTGATTTACCATTACATAGGAAACATTCCACTTCTATCATATCTGCAAGCACGCATTTATAAGCATTAGTATTGAGTTTTACACATATGGAGAACTAGACTTTGTTTATAGATTGGAGAGAAAGAATAACAGTAATATTTATTATAAGAAAATATGTTGAAGGGAATATAGATAATCATTTGCTAACAGAAAAAGCAGATTATCTAAAGAATAAAGAAACTGTAGAGGAAATCATAATGTACTATAACGAAGAGGTGTTATCCAAAGTCCAAATCTGCTAGGAGTGATTTTTGTGATACCTGAAGATACAATTAGAGAAGGAGGTCTAAAAATTATCACTTTTTAAACTAAGAAACTGAAAGATAGTTTGATTTTTGTTTGCAATTTGTAAATATAAGCTTAAATGAAGAATCTAGAGCTGGTACTATAAAGGGTTTCTCATTATGTTTAACAGCATGTCATGATCTAAATTCAGTGAAAACCCATAGGAAGTCAGTGAGAAATAAAAGAATGATAGCAATGGGGAAAAGAAAAGAGAAGAAAAGCTTACAAAGAATAGTGTAACTAAAATAATATATCCAGATTTTAAGAAAGTCACTGGTAGAGAAAACATTGCACGAAAAGGTCTCTTGATATTTCCCTGTATAAAAACGATCATTTGAGAGGGTGAGGGATATTCTCAAATTAGTGGTAAATCAGAGATATTAGGGATTTAATATCCCTGTGATTGCTAAGAACTTTAAAGAATACGCAAAGGCAATTTGACATTATATTCTCATTTAGAAAGAAAGAGACAAATCTGTATTGCATTAGGAAATATACCTGTTTGTTTAAATAAATCAACTACATACTCACACCTCGAAAGTAGAACGAAAGCCCCAACATGATCTATATTTTGAAAGAGATCAAGAGTGGGATAATGCTTAGAGCTCTGGGCAATTTTGTGTGTGAGCTAGAGAGTAGTAAAAAATAAGTTGCAGAGACTGGTCAACTGGAATGACCATGGAATTTCCCAGGATAAATGTTCAAAAATCCTTCAACTATTGTTGACAATAGGATTATATACCATATAAAGAGAGATTTAATATAACATATATCGCTCAAATTTATCCCATTGATAAAAATGATAGATATACTCTAAATTGATGAGGACAAAAAAATGAAAAGAATTAGTGCTCAAAATATTCAGTAATATTGCCTTTCATTGGGTACAATGTAAACACTATATTTAGAAATAGAGCCCATTTAAAAAAAATGCGGGTGTCTGTTAGGGAGACATCTTAGTAATTTCTGTGAAGTGATGAGGGCCTGAATTATAATCATGACAAAAGAAAGAGAAGAGAGACATTTGAGAGCTGTTTTGAGGAAGTCCAAAAAGGATTTTGTTTTGAATTGGATGATTTTATTGAGAAGCAAG
The DNA here is from genome assembly GCF_002007445.2 of Ailuropoda melanoleuca. NCBI lineage: Eukaryota > Metazoa > Chordata > Mammalia > Carnivora > Ursidae > Ailuropoda > Ailuropoda melanoleuca. The sequence continues at coordinate 174,443,402 of NC_048219.1, forward strand.
AGATTTCAAAATTATGTTTCAAGCCTTCATAACAATGACAAAAATAGAAAATTTGGGAGGAAGCCCACCCCACCTCCTCTGATAACATAAAAGAGTTCTCAACATGTACAATATGGAAATGCCACAAAAACACAGAGTTTTAAAAGTATAGTCAAAAAGTCATCTCCTTGCCCTTGTTCATGTGGGTTTTGTTTGTTTGGTTTGTTGGTTTTATTGTTTAGCTTTCCTTCTGACCCATTTTAGACCTGTCCTACCAAAACTCCTGTTGCAAGCTACATCCTCATCCTCTAATAATGATACAGCTCAAATGACATTCTGTAGCCACGTAAGCGGATTTGGTTTCCTTTGTCTTTTTCCTATAATACCTGGCATGTTGCTTGCAAAATATTATCTCCTCAACTAGAGTATAAACTCTTTTCAGGCACAACTTTTGGTTTGCAACTCTGTACCTTCATTGTCCAACACAGTGCCTCACCCATGATAAACATTCAACATATTAATTCATTTATTCTTGCATCATAATAACACGAACAATTTACGATTTTTTTTTTTTATTTATTCTACAGAGATAGAGACAGCCAGCGAGAGAGGGAACACAAGCAGGGGGAGTGGGAGAGGAAGAAGCAGGCTCACAGCAGAAGAGCCTGATGTGGGGCTCGATCCCATAACGCTGGGATCACACCCTGAGCCGAAGGCAGACGCTTAACCGCTGTGCCACCCAGGCGCCCCAACACAAACAATTTAAAAATTACTACGTAGATGGGGAAAATTTTGGAACAAAAAATACCTAGTGATATGGAATGTCATACTAAGAAGAGCTCTTTTTTCAGGCTTAATAGATTAAAAGAAAAAAAAAAAATCCCAAGCAGGATACCATGCAGGAATCCTTGACATATTTTGGAAGAAATGTAAAACCAATATCCTGAGACTACAATAATTTATCATCAAGTAACAGCTGTTGTTAGAATTGATATTGATCCGGTAAATTGCAACCAGAGTAACCTTGTTATATCATCACAAAATTTTCCCACTAAATCATTTAGCTATGAGATGCTTCCTTAACTTGTGTCCTTAAGTTTTCCTCTTCTGTATTAAATCACATAAGAACAAAAGTGTGTAGAGGTAACCCAAAATGCTTTTGGTCATTTTCCAATTAAATATTTTCTAGAAGATATATTATATAAATGTATAAAATATAAAAACTAGTTCAAAAAAGTCATTCGATAATAAGGTAATTTTTAAAACTATAAGGAACTTATCAGTGATCTAGTTCAATTTCCTCATCACCTAAGTGAAGAAGCTGAATTTGGCTAAATGATATGATTAAGGCTGTAATGCCAAAGAGTTTGTTCTAGAATGTGAAATTCCTGACATCCAACTTATTTTCTTTTATCCGATTACCATTAAATGAATGAAAAGTGTTAGTTTCATACGTAGTAAGAAATTTCATAGCAACTTGGAATGAAGAACTTTCCCCCACCCCACTGTTATTTTAGGTATGGCCTCCATGTGGGATTGTTGAAAGCTGGATTCAATTTCTAGCTTTGCTCCTTATTATTTGTGTTACCTAAACCCTCCACAGCTCAATTTTCTTAACTTTTAAAATGGGACGAATTAGTGCCTACCTTATAGGGCTTTGTGAAATAAAAGTGAAATGAAATAGTTAATTTAAAACACTTACCATAGTACCTTGATTATAGTAAGCACTCAGTAAGTTTAAGCTGATATTACTATTATTAGTTTCATTATTTCATAAAATAAGAAATCATGGCTTTGATTTACTGAATAGTAAAGACAAATGCAATTGAAACTCAAATGTCATGACTCAAATGAAAATGACATCACTGTATCACTCTTCCTGCATTTTCAATTTGCTTGAATTTTTTCTAGTTTATATGCATCATTAGGAAGCATAATTAGCACAATATCATATATCCTATAGAGGAGACCAAAGAGTTCTTGTATTTCTATTTATTTTTGTGTAGTGAATTGGTAAAAATTTTAAAGGGAATTACAATGTGTGTGGCAACCTTCCTAGGGTACTTTTATCAAAGTTACAAAATTTAATCTGAGGGAAAAGTGATAGTAGAACAAATAAAATATATAAAATCCCATTTTATGAGCAGTCAAATATTCAGCCTATAATTAATTATTTAGAAACCGATCACATTTTTGAGATACTAAGCTCCTTTATTTTTCTTCATCCTTTATTTCTTCTGCCTACATTTTTTCTATTTTTCAACTTATTTATAAAACCCAATCTAGGAAAGAAAGGGCAAAAAGAGAAGGAAAAAAACAGATCTGCTAATATAGTTCTTTCTTAGCAGATCTGAAAGAAGTGGAGAAAAGTTTAAATTGCAACGAGAGATCCGTTGTGGATCGCTGTTATACCAACCTGCAGTGGCTACAATTCCTTTGTCTTTCCCTGGTCTGGATAACTGAGAATTAGCTGATATGTTTTGAAAGAGGTGGAACACTGCATCTCTAAAACTATTCATCACCAATGACTGAGCGATCCTGCAACAATTGAAACTTTGTCTAGAAAAATGTGCTGAAGCTTTTAAATTAAATAAAAATTTCCAGTATCATTAAAGCTAATATATCTTTAGCCACATTAAGTTATTAGCTATTATTATTAATTACTGCTGCATTTGGTATGCAATTCACTATGCCAAAGAAATACAAACCTAGGTAACTAAAAAGAAAAAGACAAAATTTCTACCCACATTAACAGAAAAATATCTACATAGAAATTCAAAAACTGTGCAAGCATTTAATTGAAAATATCAGGCATTATGTACTTAAATAAATATATCAAGAGAGAAAGAAGGCAGCAATGGAACCTAAAACCTATTGAAAAACTGAATACACAAATGGACAATGGCCATCATTGTTTTATCATACATAAAGACAGAGGTCTAACTCCTAACTTACAGCACCTTGCCTAGGAAACCGTATCTGCAATAAAGAGCTGAGGAAGCCAGTCTGCTTGAAGTCAGACTTGCAGGAAGCCCGATTGTTACCTCCAGCAGCAATCCAGGAAGCTGAACCATAACATCTATAACAACTGAACCAAAGTAGTCAAGACTTGATTAACTAACAGCTTCCCTAAATTTTGTCACCACTTTCTATTTAGGACAAACCAGAGAAAGACAAATATGCACCTCTAATCACAAAAGATGCCCCTCTTCTAATTACCCCCTCTTACAGCTTCCCCATACGGATAGCCTCCAAGGAAGGCATACTTGAAGCCTTTGCTTTTCTTCGCTGTAAAACTTTCCCACTCTTTTGTCTGCCTTTGAGTCTCGGCCAAAATGCCAGTGGCCGTGGCTAACTCCCTTGGTAGAGCAAGCTCTGAATAAAGAGGCTTCGCATTTCTCATTTGGTGGGTCTTCATTTATTTCCACACTACTGAGCATTTACCACATATCCATCAATAGGGAACACACTTAGATATCCTAAAAAGTTAATCTTCACAATATATTGAGAGGATTATTTTTATCCTCAGTACACAGATGTGCAGAACTGAAGTTTGTAGAAGTTAGATAGTTTCTCGTGCTTTCCTATTTACATCATGCTAGAGTAATAGTTTTTGGTAAATTATTGTGATAAAGGTATTTAAGATAATATTGAAAGGGTACTAACAATAACAACAATAATAACAACAGCTATAAATTAGTTGGGTGTTTCTTAGCATTACTTGCATTTGTATCTATCAATTTGCTGGATAAATGTCAACATTGTATTTTTAATTGACTCATTGCTTTAAAGTTATATTGAATGAAAATACATACAGAGTTTGAAATAATCAAAACACCATAGAAGAAATGACTTCTATAGTTTATTTGCTAAAAACACATCAGCAGAAATAATTTGCTTGTCAATTAGTGACTGAAGCAATAGGTTTTTTACAGATAATGTGTAGAAAACCTTATAAGAGGGGCGTCTGGGTGGCTCAGTCGGTTGAGTGCCTGCCTTCCACTGGCGATGATCCCAGGACTCTGGGATCAAGCCCTGAGTCCGCTCCCTGCTCAGCGGGGAGCCTGCTTCTCCCTCTCCCTCTGCCCCTCTCCCTGCTCATGGTGGCACTCTCTCTATCTCAAATAAATAAATAAAATCTTAAAAAAAAAAGAAAGAAAGAAAACCTTACAAGAAAACATAGTTATTTACTATAGTGACAAGGAAACAAGTAAACACGAAATATGAGTGATTCTGAAAAAGAATAAGTATTTGCCTGGCATTTTTTAAAAGGTAATTATTTAACAATCACATAAGTTAACTTCCATTGTATTTATTTAACAAATGAAGAAAAAAGTTGTAAAGACATTTAAGAACATTACCTAAAACTTACCAGTTAGTGACCAAAACAGTCCATATTCAAAAACTGAAATAATTTTTGGTTTCAAAGTTCAACAGATATGCTTAAGAAACATTTGATTAAAAATTCACTTTAACATATTCTCTTAACATATAAGTTGGCACCGAACCTAAAGTTTGCACAAATTAGAAATTACCATGGAAGCTACATAAAACTAGGTTTTTTAAAAAAAATTGGAAAATATAGATGATTAATAAGGCGTTTTAATGCATGAAAATAAAGTGGTACTTAAGAACAATTCCCTTAGGGGCGCCTGGGTGGCACAGCAGTTAAGCGTCTGCCTTCGGCTCAGGGCGTGATCCCGGCGTTATGGGATCGAGCCACATCAGGCTCCTCTGCTATGAGCCTGTTTCTTCCTCTCCCACTCCCCCTGCTTGTGTTCCCTCTCTTCACTGGCTGTCTCTATCTCTGTTGAATAAATAAATAAAATCTTTAAAAAAAAAAAAAAAAAGAACAATTCCCTTAACAATGACCTGAAAAACTAAAAAGAAATCTAAGGATAACATTGTTTAAATAATAATGTGGAATAAGAAATGGTGACTAAAGGCCAAATAATTCCTCAGGTGTCTTGTACTTTGTCTCACTAATTTCATTTAGTTAATTCAAACCTTTACTCAGAACTCCTTGCACTGAGCCTAAATTAAAATGAACAGAGTTGGAATCTGAGAAGCCTTATAAAAGAAAAAGATTAAAGCTGTTGGCCTTATAGCATTTCATGTTAAGGAAAGCAAACTATTTTCTGAAATGTCTCTGTTTTAATAAATGTAATGAATCTGTCACATAAAATTATAAATGCCAGAGTTATAATTTGGCCACTTTGCTAAGCATATAGATGGGGGAAAAACCTGCTTCCTTTTTACACCTGAACGACTTTGCTCCTTCCCACAAACAGGACTGATGCTCAGTGACCATCAACTGATTTAACTTTTAAAACTTTTAGTTATCTTCTCCCCATTGGGATGCAATGACATATTTTTCATAGAAAAGAAAAACTGAATTTTTTTGCTTGGTTTTTTGTTTGTTTGTTTTGCCTCTTTCTACATCAGCCTTCTGAATGGGGCAAATGAGCAAAAGGTATGGAGTAGGTTGGGAATGCATTTTATAAGGAAATCAACTGACAGATTTTCCAAGCAGTATGTGCCTCAAACACTGAGGTAGATGTCAAGGAAAACAATACTTCGTATCAAAAACATAACATGTTCCAATAACTTCGAAGCAAGAGTATGTGTAGTAGAGGCAGACGACCTGCATTACAATCCACAGGCTGACTGTATGGCACCAGTCAAAGCCCTTAACTGTGGCAAGCTTCTTCATTTGTATGATAGGGAGGATGGTGATAGAACCCAAGGAGATTGTTGTAAGGATTCAGTGACTTAGTACATATGTGTTGGCGCAGAGTAAACACCAAGTGACTATTATTTTATTATTGCTGTGAATCTGAAACAAAGCGAATAACTTCATTTTAGAAAACGAGCAGCAAGTTGAAAGCTAGCTTATGATCAAGACAAATAGGATGCTCTTTGTTCCACTGGCTATGATAATGTTCTTAAATGTAGGAGCCTGGACACTTCTTGAAGGTGGAGTTTTGTCAAAATTCTTTGAATCTCAAGTATCTGATAAGGTCTCATGTGCAGGGGTACTCAATACATGTCGAGGGAATAATGAATGGATTTTTAAAAATAAATGAATGAACACATGGATTGACAGTTTTCAGAAAAAGAATGGTATTCATATACAGTGGGCTTAATATTTAAAATTAAATGCAAATTCTTTTCAGAAGTTTCTTTTGAAACTTAAATCTACATCTCAGAAATGATTCAGTAGTCTTCCCAAAATGATTGATATAGTCCAAAGTATTGCAGTTTTTTGTTTCCACTTCAGACTGACAGATAATATTTAGTCTCTTGAGTGAAAGAGAATTATACTTGTATCACCTCTTGACTATGGTCATACCATTTTTTTAAGAGAGCCTACCTTGTTAAGAATTTCCATTTATTTATAAACACATAGTTTTATGATTTTGAATGGGTTGATTTTTTATTGGTTGAATTGGCAGATTTTTTTAAAACTAAGATTTAACTAACATAAGACAAAAAAACCATTTCTCTTCTTGAAATCTTAAAGATATTTCAGAATACATATTCTATGACCCATGCTTGTGTTTCCAAATTAACTATACATGGCCTAGCTTTCATTGGTATAGTATATTTTTAATCTAGGAATCCTGCTGAAATGAGCTGCGTAATTATTTGTAATTCTAGGGCTTACAACATATTTGCATGATTTTATTTCTCAGGAATAATACGGGAGGTGGTAGATGATTATTTCTTACCCTATTTGAGTCAATTCTCGCTCTGGAAGTATAGATGGGAGGTGGGATGTTGAAAGCCTGAGGGACCAGGTATTCCTCAGCATCCATCATGTCTTCCAAATCCTCTTCATCCAAGAGATTCTGAAAGAACTTGCTGTCGTTTGGACTGGGAAGCTTCATGCGATCATCACCCTAAAAGTTTGCCCACCAGACAAACAAAAAATGATTCTTCTTTTCAACTTAAACATGTGGACTTTGCAGCAAACTTACTTCATATCAAAACAAGTGGTTGAAAATTCATGCACTTGTTTAAAAAAAATAATTCTTTCACACAACTACCCGTCATGCAGGAGCCTGTAGCACACTTAGATATGACAGGCTAAGATAAATACATATAACAGGATGTGATAAATGCCATCAGAGACAAATAAAGCCGCATGCTCTGACTGCTTTGAGGGAGGCATACTCTATTTCAGATCTGAGAATAACAGTCGGTTTTATTGCCACGATGTTTGAGCTGTGATTTTAAGAATAAATAATATTGACTTATCAATCTTTATGTTATTTTATTTAGTTGGTTTGATACTGTAGAGTTCTCAGAACATACAGGTTCCATGATTTGTCCTGTAGCACAACAGTGTTAACGGGATAGCTTTCAAAATCACAGCACAAGTGGCAAATAACATAAACCAAGGTGGGAGAGACACCAAAACCCCACTCTTTTCTACTTCATCTGTTTCTTAAATACGATTTTTTGATTTTTCAAAATTATGTGATATTTTTCATAAACAAGTTGTTTATGCAAATTAATTTGAGAAAAAGATAACTGGAAACCATTCTAAAACCTGGCTTTTATCTTCATGTCAGACTATTGATAGGAAGATAAATGCTACCTTGTTTTATTGAGGAAAATTAATTCAGCATAACCCAAGGTCTATGTGCTTATGATTTAGGTAAAAAAAAATCATAGCTAAATATATTACAATTTTTAAATTATCCATTTTTTCTAGTGTTTAATATAAAATGCTCTTTTGAGCTATCATTTGATTCATATGTACGTCAATTCACTTGAATCTGAGTTATTGCTTGGATATATATCCCCAAACAAAACATATTTATAAATATTTTTTAAGAAATTAAATTTCGGTTTATTGAAACTTTTAATTCACTGTCTTCAACCCATCTTCCTTCTATTCCGAAAAGGGAAGATTATAATAATGGACATGACTTAACACATGTTAATAAAAAGTAGAGTGCTAGAAGGCTTGTCTGGCATAAGGACTTTTTATGTATATGGATAATTATAATTATCTGGCTGTTCAGTACCAGAGGCACTTGAATACTAAGGGAAGATTCTTAGAAGTGGTTATGATGTCGAGTAAAAGCCTCTTTTCCATAAGTCATTTCACATGATACTCTGCTTAGTTAATCGACTTATGAGTGGTGATTTCCACAGTTCCAAAGACCAGGTATGTACCAACCTGAATAACGAGATATCTTTGAGGGTCTCGTGCCATCCTTGAAAATTCAGCAGCCAGTTCCTTAAATTTAGGCCTACTGTCAGCATCAATCATCCAACCTAGAAATTCACACACAATACAAGAGTCAGTCTATCCATAATTAGGAAGAAGTAGGGTGTAAATTTTACAAAAACATAGGCTAAGTTTGAAAAATATTGTTTTAATAACAATAATCTAAAAAAAAAAGAAAGCTAAAGAAAGAAACAATCCAATAGGCGAGGTTTTATCTCAATCAGTTTGTTGATATTCAGAAGTAAATGTAATATACAATAGAATAACAGGAACTTTTCATTTTGTTAATCTAATTTAAAATTAATTTTTCTTCTTAGAAAACATTACCTAGGCTAACTGTGGGAACTTACAGAATCTCCAATCTTTTTTTCTTAAGCATGGAGAGAATGCTTTTTTTTTTTTTTTAACTTTTCTTTGATGGTTACAGAAGAGGTGATTGAGATATAATTTATTATTTTATGTCAGGAGTGACATGGAATACAAGCTTTGGTTACAATGCAGTACGCCAGCACAGACGGGGAAAAAGGAAGAGAAAGCAACTTTCTCATGCTACTTTTTTCCTGGTGGGAAAAAACCAATGCAGAATGATTGGTAATGTTTGTTCAGCAATAGCCATTAGCTTATCTAAGTACTAGTCTTTGCAGCATAAAAATACTATCAGCAATTTTCAAGGTATGTATTATTATTTAGCTGGGAGTCTAGATAAAGTGGGTCTTATCTCCCCAGGCTCTGTTTAGCTGATGAGATCACAAGAATAAAAGCACCAAGCTTTCCTTGATTTTCTTGCCAAATGACCCTCTTCTTAGGTATTACAACTCATAAAAGCAAGGTAAAACTCCCTATTAGGCAAAATATTTTCCTGATTTTTCATTATTTCATCAGAGTATCTAAATGAAGTATCTAAATCATCTCTCGTGCTAGTTATGAGATCAAATTATATAATGCATGCATGTTTTTTAAAGTTCCTTCCATAGATGACTACTGAATGATGTTTGATCCAATAAAGCTATAAGGTTTATTTCTTTTTTCCAGGAGTTCAATTTTTATTCTTGCTCCGGGAAGTCTTTGGGTGTCATTTCATGTACCATTAATATCACCTGAATTTCTTCTCTCTTAATAAAGCTCAACTATATACAAAAAAAAAATGCTGTTGATACCAAGATGCTAATGAGAAAATAGGTGTTTCTGGAACTACTGGAATCAAAAAAGGTTAACTTCGCTGGGAGGTATCAGTTTCTTTCTAACTAAATATTGAGTAAATAGAACTATGCTTAGAGAAAAGGGCATGCTGACCTGAACTGGAAAGCACATTTTTTATTTCTTCCCTCACTGTCAGAATGTATCACACATGTCATGAATATAAATCTGAGTAGGCCTGGGTCCAAAGTCTCTTATTAATAAGATGCTTATTCACCTTCACCAGTTTGTTTCTTTGCTAACCCTGTGTAAATCAAAAGGGGAAAACCCCAGATTACACAAGAAAGATTGCTGAATGTTAATCTCACTTAAATTAAGTAGGAAACTCCAGAGACTTCCCTAATTCTATTTAAATTAAGAGCCTAGGCTGCCAAAACACATTTATAATACATATGTGTCTGGGGCATAGAAAGGAGAAAGAAAAGTAAAAGCATTTGATGTAAACAAATGATCAAATTGAAAAAAAAAAGTAAACATTCATAATCTTTTTATTTCACAGTAGATTCATGTCTTCTCACTTCCCATTCTGCCCTGCTAATTTCCTGTTGACTAAAACTGGTAAACCTATTTCCATTTAATTCATTTTTTTAAACTATCAGTTTCAAGCTTGCTTTCTTTATATTTAGATCATTTGTTTAGACTGCTATTGTCCTTTAAAGATTACCAACATTACTGTGACTAATTACATCTCTTTATGAAAGACAATTTAATTGTCATGGAAATGATAAAAATCAAAGTGAAATGAATCAGAAGGATGAGAGTCATAGAAGTTTGACTTTATAATGTGGAAGCATGCATACTGATGTATACTGCTTCCTATTAACAATAAGCTAAAAACACGGGTGTTTACATGATTTTTCATAATTATTTTTGAACTTTCATATTTTTCAATATACAAAAATTTTATGCAGGTAGATTAATCCATACTATTATTTTACTAAGCATGATGATGGTGATGATAAAATTATTTTGCAGTCTTACATTTGACCATGACCATGTAAACGTCAATAGTGCAGATTGGAGGCTGGGGCAAACGTTCTCCTTTCTCTAATAAATCCGGGATTTCTCGGGTTGGAATTCCATCGTAGGGTTTTCCTCCAAAGGTCATCAGTTCCCATATAGTGACTCCTGAATTGGAGATCAAATATTTACATAAGCATACTAACAACATAATATGAAGAAACCATCAGTGTGCCAGTAACAAAAGAAAGCTCCCTGGAAGGCAATCAGAATTAGTTTAAAGAGGGGTGCCTGGGTGGCACAGTTGGTTAAGCGTCCAGACTCTTGGTTTTGGCGCAGGTTGTCATCTCAGGAGCCTGGGATAGAGCCCTGCCTCAGGCTCTGCGCTCAGTGCTGCCTCTGCTTAAGACTCTCTCTGCACTCACCTGGCCCCTCTAAGATACATAAATAAATCTTAAAAAAAATAGTGTAAAGAAAGGCTCTTCAGATTTCTATATCCATTAGGAGAACCCCAATGACAAAATCTTTGTGGAAAATTCAATTATCTCATTATTGTCTTGAAATTTTTAATGAGTAGCATAGACAATTCATAGTGGATATCAGAACAGAGTCTGTTCCCCATTTCTACTTTTAAGTAATGTTAATATTTGCTGATTCAAGTTAATTTTCACTACACCACATTAGAGCCTATCAAACAATTATTATATGCATGTGTATTCAGTATCAAGTAAATATGATTGCAGATAAAATCTGATGTTGACTAATTTTGAGATTAACATTTTTGCTATTAAAAGTCCTGTAGGCTAAGCTGGGATGCCAGAATGATTACCTTATGTTACGGTAAATCATTGTGGCTCTCTTTTTAACTCACACAAAGAGAACAGGTGGAATAAAACAGATTCATATCTTTAACACCTGTGAGAGCCTGCGTGATCCAAATATCACATAATCCATGTGAAGTAGGCATCACAAAATTGAAGGGAATCAATAAAATTTGATTCCTTAGATACTAAATCACTTTCTTGAACCACTAGAACAGTGATTCCCTCTGTAAAAGCAAATAACCCTAAACACCAGCATGCAAATAGCTAACTTTGATGATAATAATGATTCTGATTTGAACAATAATATATACACTATAGACCTCTTTATGATCTCATAAATATACAATTAAAAAGTTATCATTTCTTAGGGATAAGGTTTTTAAGTTCAGAAATAGGTAACTGTGCATAAGAGTCTTACCAAGTGAATTTTGATTGGTTCATATAATAGACAAAGTAAATTTTAATATAAAATCCATTAACTAGGACTATGCTTTCTTTTCTACTTCCATCTGTAATGAATTACTTATTCAAACTGAAATCTTTTCTAGCTCATAACAGCTATCATTGACATAATAAAAATACAAAGCTTAAGATATAAAAGTATATGTGAACTTCAAATTATCCTTTATAACAATACCATTAACAATTACCTGATTTTTCTTATTAATATTTTTATCTTATGATTCTTAGGTATAATATGAAAATGTAACTAGTGACACAATTTAACTGTTTGATCTTGATTAAATCCTACTTAATTTTGCATATTAAAGAATGGCTCTGTAGAACCAATAATTAAGATTCAGTGCCCATAAGACAAGTTAAGAAGTAGGTGGCTGTCCATTTCTATTCAGTCAGTCAATATAAATACATATTTGTAGAATATGTATTTAATGAGGATATTTGCTAACTTATGTATGCAGTTATAAAAGATGTTCTCACATCTCTATCAGAACTTCTAATATAAACAAACACAAAACAATTACAAATCAAAATAATAGAAAACATAATAAATAGAAACACATAAATATAAAAACAAAAGCAGGAACAGCAAAACCCCCACCTCTGCCAATAATAATCCAATTATCTCTCTGCAGGAGTGACCACAATATAGCGTTAAACAGAGATGGCTTCATGTAGAAGGACAACGGCCGGAAAACTGAATCAGAAACATCCTCAAAACTTACGATCTTATCATTTGAACATATAAACCATAGCCAATGCATCTTTATTTTTATAAAAATAAAAATGGTGGCAATTTTCCACAAAGGTGCGTTGTAAACAACATTATGTTTCTCTCTGCCTTATATGCTTTTTGCAATCAACTATGATATATCACAAAAATCTTAAAATGCCTTATGAATATGGGTTGATGACCTGGGCTATGTTTCAAAGCAGAGTACTAATTTATCTATCATCTATCTATCTATCTATCTATCTATCTATCTATCTATCTATCTATCATCTATCTAACTACTTATTTTAGAGGTCGTTTAAAATTGCTTGCAGCAGATTGCCACATTTAATTATGGGAAACATACACAGAAAAAAAAGGAAAAGAAAAAATGATATATACGTCATATATCAAAATATATATGATAACACATAAGTCTATCATATAAAATAAAATCTATAAATCTCTATCATATAATATATATGCCAATTTGTTTCATGTAATATATATACTAGATCTGTGTTTCTATTTAGTCCTTACAGTTCAACAACTAAAATTTTTCAGTCGTTTCCCTCAAGCACAGCCCACTCTCTACTTCGAAGCTTAGTAGAGTACATGGAACCTCCATGGAACTTTTAAACAAACAGCATGTGTGTGGACGGAAAAAAAACAATTTACAGAAATGTCTTAACTTTTTTTTTAAAGATAATTTGTGCTCTTCTAGATAAGAGGTGTAAGTTCTTTAGTGATTGAATGGATTAAGTCTTTTTTTCTAAAAACAAAAACAAAGATAAAGCTAGGCTTAAATTTGAGTAAACTAAATTGTACCATGCTTTCAAGTCACACCACCACCTTTTTGCTTAAATGGGCATCATGCTTTTAATTTGTAAGAAATACTGATTCTTCGTGACATATTTAAACTTAGAAAAGATGTTGATTCATTCTTACTAATAACTGGGTGGACTTAAGTTGTAAATAGCCAGTTAGATCTAAGTACCTCATCTCAACAATTGAGTTGAATGCAATTAAATGAACATTCATAGTTTAAAATCACTCTTTCCCAGTTCATATTATTCATTTTCTAATATACCTGTTTATTCCAAAGTAGTCTGTAAATTAAAATCAAAGCTGAAATTAGCAATATTCTCTTTTATCTCTCCCCTCACATTTATTGCTCTCACCTTATTGCATTCAGTAATTGTTCTTTGTTACAACAATAACCTCTTTCTTATTATAGAACAGGTATTCTTTTATTTTTAATATACGTTTTCAAAGAGTTTTTTGAAAATCAAGGCTATGAGGCTCTATGACATTGTTCCTAAACCAAAATTGGCTATTTTTTTTCTGTCAAAATGATCAGAAAAGTTGCTACCAAACCAAAGGTTATGGTAGACAACTGAGATTTTAATATATTACATTTTAGAGAACCAAGGAATAACAAAAAAGGCAGATAAAAGACGCAATTTAGAATTTTGTTTTGTTTTTTAAGTGGAAGAGCAAAGAGTTAATTCCTTTAGAAAACAAGGCTTTTAAGTAGGTATTTCCAACACAATAAAATAAATTGGCTTAAGATACTTTACATGAGCCTAATATATTTATTTTTGCCTTAAAACCCTTAATCTGCAAGGAAGATTTATTTACCGTAGCTCCAAACATCACTCTGATGGGTGAATTTCCTGTAGTGTATACACTCCAGAGCCATCCATTTAATTGGCATCTAAGAAATAAAAAAAAGAAATAAAAAGTGAAAGGTTTATAGTTATATAAAAAGTCATTCCTATATTCATTTCCCAAAATATGAGTCTCTGGGCTTGCCTCAATTGTATTTTTTGATTGTGTATTTTTTGTGTGTATGGAAAATACAAATATGATAATAATAATAATAAACATGCTATTTTTCAATACAGAACGGTGAATTGAAATTTATAAAATTCTTAAAGTGAATTAACCTAAAGATATATTTATTTTTAAAAATTTCATAAACAATGAAAAGTAAAATAGTATCACTTTCTGTAGTTGTTAATTAATGTTCAGCAATTAATTCAGTTACTAGTTAATATTATGACTCACGATATCAGTTTTAAACATTTAAGACATGTGCTTCTAAAAATATGGTCTACTACATTTTTCCCTCCAAAATGAGATTCCTTACATTTTCCTTTATTCTTTTTTACCCTCGGAAAATTTCTGGCCACCAGTAAGATGGTCACTTTCTATACTTGCCCTCACCTTTTTCCTCTTATGTAATTTGGTCACTTGAAACCCCTAAAATAATGAAATCCGAAGTTAGGCTTGCTTTGTTCCCCAGCCACAAATGATCTCCCTTGTCTTGGTTAGTCAGTATTGAAAACATGTACCATTTTCCAACTAGGAATTATATAAAAGAATTATATAAATTATATAAAGAATTATATAAAGAATATGAGAGGATCAGTACAAATCTATCATCACCACAAGAAAAACAACTCAACTCACATACCCTGCTGATGAGGAGTCAGCAGAGTAAGTTTCAACTAGGAAGGGCTGCATTATATAGCTGGAAATATAATTAGATTCTATAGAATAAAGACAAACACTTCTACTTTGCAGTTGAAAGCTTAAAACTAAATAGGCCTTTGAAATCATGAGGTTCGCTTCTCACCAAGGTGACACCAAGGTAACTGTGTGACAGAATCATGGTATTCAGTGAAAGGGAACAGAAGACACACTGAAAGTGATTTCCCTATGGGCAAGGAGTTAGCCGACTTTATGGACTACGGACATTGGGTTAAAGAAGTAAGTTTAAATCACAGGTGGCTTGGTAAAGACTTAATGGTTGCTAGGCGTTTAAAGCTATAATGAATCTTGCTTTAGACAAATCCTACAGCTGTATGTTCTTAAGACAAGTGAAGTCATGTGATTTATAGACTTCTACTGTGCAATCTTGTAGTGAATTTCAAAGCTGTGGTCTCAAACTGCTGCAATTTGGTAGTAAACAGGCAAAACAGTCTAATAAAATCAAGGAAAGATTAGGAAACACTGCAAAACAGAAGGGTTTTTTTTCAATTTTTTTTTGCCTTGTGATAGGATTTGAATATATATAGTTATATAAGAGATCATATAAAGTTATATAAAAATCATATACAAATGACATATAAAAATCAATGTTAAGCATTTGGAAGCCTCTCATTGAAGAATATTTATAATATATATTTGGATGGTTCATGATAAATAAGGCACACGATAAACATTAAAATGACATATCGATCACTTTTTTTTGTTAGCCTGTGTTTATGCGCCACCATAGGTTAAGGATGCATTTGCTTATTTCACTTGGACTCTCCTGATCAAAGTTTTCCCACATTAAGATAGAGGGACCTCCAGATGGAGAGGAGATAACCTCACTGTTTAGCCAAAAATGGCAGTCTAAACAGTGGGTTAACGAGAAAAAACAAGAGCTGGAACTAGGGCCTGGGCTGAGACCATATGGAAGGAGCACAGTTGTCAGGCAAGGCCGGAGGCGGGAGAGTCAGCAAAGTAGAAGAGGCAATGGTACTGTTAAGATCCCCAGGATATAGTAGCCTACATTCTGATGGAGAGAATCAGGTCATAAATAAAGCAAATTGGTCAATCATATACTACAGTAATGGTTAAGAAAATAGAGACAGATAAAAGGAATCTGTTGCTTCTGGTGGAAGAGGATTAGAAGCTAAATAGGATGATGAACTTTCCAATGAGTATGGTTCTTGGTAGTGGCCAGGCTTCTCCCTAATCTGTGAAATGATAGTTGTCTCTCTCTCTAGTAGTCAGTCCTGTGTTCTTAGGATCAATGGAATAATTTCTATGGCCCTGGGTTAAAGTGTAATTTCTAAATTGCCTAAGGATCCACCCATTTCCCAATACTGGATGCAACATAAGGACCACTAGAGACAAATTGCCTTATTCTGGCTACTTTTGAGAAATGGATATTGGTGTGTGTATGTATTTGACCGTGGGTGAGAGAGAAGGCAAATGGTAGAATTGAGATTTTACATTTTCAAAACCTCAGACTTAGGGGCTTCTTCCTATAATATGTAAGAAGATAAAAGGATATCATACTATATTTTCAAGCAATATTGCTCTAAAAAGATACTCACCTTTCCTCCATCAGCATTATACTCTTTTTCATCTCCTTCTAAGAGTCTGGCTAGTCCAAAATCTGTGATTTTCACATGGTTTGGAGATTTCACTAAGACATTTCGGGCTGCCAAATCCCGATGAACAAGCCGTCTTTCTTCCAAGTACATCATTCCCTGAAAAACGCCAAGTTCCAGAAAGATAGTCAGTTAATGCCTAGGCTTTTCTATTTGTCTAAAAAGCAGTTTCTTAGCCTTTAGTTGCAAGTGCTTGATTTCTCTAAGAGAAGCCAAAATCCTGGAATATTTTCAAAATTAGGAAAAACCTGGGATAAAAAGCAAACCACAAATAACTTTTGGCCTTTTCCCCCTAAAGTCCTATAAAGAATGAATTACCTGTACATGAGCTAAATGTTAGATCATTTTTTTTTTCTGAAGAGACTTTATACTCTTTTGCAAATACTTTCACTAGTGAGGAGTACATGTGTCTCAGTAGAGAAGTTCACACACACTTGGACTGACCCACATATTTCTAGTTGTTTTCTTCTCAATAACTCCTGCTTCACCTCATCCTCCCTGTACATACCTGCTCCAAACAAAGACACCCATCCATAATTTTTTAAAAAAACATTTTTTAAAGATTTTTTAGCTTATTTATTTGACAGAGAGAGACAGCCAGCGAGAGAGGGAACACAAGCAGGGGGAGTGGGAGAGGAAGAAGCAGGCTCCCAGAGGAGGAGCCTGATGTGGGGCTTGATCCCAGAACGCCAGGATCACGCCCTGAGCCAAAGGCAGACACTTAAGGACTGAGCCACCCAGTCACCCCTAAAAAATATTTCACATGAAGTTTAATGGTTCCAAAATCACCATCTTGGATTCTACCAAGGCTGAAGAAATATATTATTCTTATTAATTATGCAAAAGACGAACTATAGAGGTATTAAAAGTCTGTAATTTTTGAAATGGCTTCAACGATATTAGTAGTCATTATAAGAACCCACAAGTGAAATTATGTTGCTTATAATGACCCTGAAATTAGCCTTTAATATGCTTTCATCATTAAACATACAGCGTAATTAAAAATAAAATGTATTACTGATTGCCAACAATTATATATATCCACATATACCCGTATATATTCACATATATATTCATATATATTCATATGTATATATACGTAATCCATAGAAGCAATAAATATTAATTATACTTTACCAGTAGGGAAACTAAGAGACATTAAACATTAGCCTTAACTAAAGTTTGATGTAAAATTAAGGAAGTAAACTCAGAGGCCTAGATTAGAGTGATATATTCTTATTGAAGTGTTGGAGGAATTCTGTATTTGAGGATTTCAGAGGTAGAAAAAGTTGTCATTCAAAACCAAATCAGAATTATTAGAAAATGGTTAAAGCATACTCTCATGCCAATTGCAAATCAAAGCTGTTGGTAGTTAACATTACAATTGCAGGACTTTGAAGGATTAACAGTTGCTGATATCAAAACAAAAGCTGTGAAAAACAGACAAATCACACAGGTAAAAAAAAGAAAAAAAAATATGAACTGTATACCCAGTGTAAAGAGAAGATTTCTTCAAACAGCATCATAGGCCAAACACTATAGTATAAATGCCCATTATACACAACCAGTGGAGATACTTCCTGATACGGTCCAGCAGTTGGGTGACACATTTGTATTAGTGTTTTCTGAAATCAGTCCACAACTGAGATTTCTAGGGTTTGGTCCTCTTTCCTAAACAGTGCTTTCTGTCTGTGTACGCCAACTTGGAAATTCCTAGAATAAAGTAAATCTAAAAACATATAGCCTTTATATGACTTAAGGGATCAAAAAAGAGACTTATGGCTTTGGAGATAAAGTTTTTTCAATTATTTGCCCTTAAAGAAATGTCCACAAAAACATTCATCTTTCCTTTCTTACCACCTTCACTATGGAAAGTGTGTTGGTAACGAGTCAATATTCAGATCCACACATAATAACGGAACACACACTATGTTCCAGGCACTGTGCTAGACATCAGGGAAGCAAGAGTCAGGGAAGATCTGTTCACGGAAGGAAAACACAGCTATTAATGCAGTGGGCAGACATGGAATATGGACTTGAGTGAATCGGTAGGATACACGTAAAGGCGCTTAAGGAGAGTTGTAATTGAGGATCATCTGGAGTAGAGCCTAGCAAGTGTGCATGAGAGAGGAGCCTTCAGAGAGATCCTGAGGCCTAAGTAAGGTCTGAAAGATGTCTACCAGTAGGGCAAGATGAGGGGAAAATTGTTACAGAGAACACCCACAGGGGCATCAATACCATGGTGCACTTGAACAAAGATATGTGATTTGGTATTTCTGAGTCATTATGTATAAAGGCAGGAGAGGGGTGAATGGTGAGGCTGACAAAGTTAAGAAAAGGCTCAATTCAACAAGGGCCTCTTACGTGTTGTGGTAGAGAATCTGAGCTTTGCGTCTTATGCAGTATTTGATGTGGTGATGCAGAAGTTGTTCTAAAAAGGAGAGCAACACAATTATCGTTGGAGTCTTGAAAAAAAATCACCTGGTATATAGACAAAGGATTGGACACAAATACGGCCCAAGTTGGAGCCACTGCTATAATATAGAAGAAAAATGATGAGATGGAAAATGATAAAGGTTGCAAACTGGCAGTCCATGAGCTACATTCATTTTATACACATATTTTTGACCCCCACACTCGGTAACTTTCAAACATCCTCTTCAGCTGATGACTGGCTGTACACCATTGAGGGCACCCTCATCTTGCCAGGATCCCACCACTCACTAGTACTACCTACGAGTTCATTTATGATACTCATCTAGCTCCTATGCATGAGTGTCTGAATCTCCAACTAAACTAGGCTGGAAGACATTTCAGGGAGAGGACAATTCCGAGATACAAATATACAATAAAATAACCATCCTTGGTAACTGAATAATGAAGAGGAGAATAAATTACGAATGATTCTGCTTTCTGACTTTCTTAATTTAGGTGGATAATAGTAAGTCCTTTAACTAAATATTATCCTAATACAAATACTAGTGATATATACTACACCAATAGAGAACTAATATTCACCAAGTAACTTAAGACACTAATGACACATTCTATGTTATGAGCAGAACAACAGAAACTCCAAATATTCTTTGATATTCTATATACAAACCCTTAGCAGGTGATACACTACCATGGACCTCAATTCCATTTGTCTATAAAAAAATGTTTTCTTCAAAATAATGAGAACTCAATTCAGGAAACAAGATGCTAATTTCTATATAGTTTCCTCTACCCACCTGACAATGATTAAAAGAAATAAAAACAGAAGCATCTGTATTATTACAGATCACCAAAATACACGTGTATGGTTGCTTTGTAACATTGTACAGATGCTTTTAAATCATTAATTATGACCGCTACCTTAGTCCTATTTTCACACCTACATGAGTGTTGAATCATATATGGATTGCTCACAATAGGTTTCTCCACATCACAGTCATTAAGATAGGATTTTCTTACCAGAAGATCTCATTAGAGTCACATTCTCTGCTAGATTCCTTCACAATAAAATCATTCCTTAAATCAGAGTGTGATGCAACGAAGGAGACAGTTATTAGAAATAGTAGTGACAAACTGGATGATGTCCCTTGAAGTTTAAAAATGATGAAAAAGAAGGGCCCTTCACACTGATAGAAGGGTGCTGCACTGGTTGAAAAGAAACTTACTCTGCTTTGTAGCAACTGCCCTGTCCTTGCCACGCCAGCTTGGGGGGAGTACGTTATAGGGATACTAACATGGACAATAACCACCGCTAACATTGGTTGAATACTCAAAACATGGCAGGTGGTAAACTAAATGCTTCTACAACAGTAGGTTAACTTAATCCTATGAGATGCACACTGTTTTCACCCCATTTTAAATATGAGAAAACCAAGTCTCAGAGAGGTCATTATTTGCTACAAGTTAACTTATGAGTGATAGGACTGGGATGATCCCTTGCTGTGGGGCTCTAAAGTCTGCACATTGAAGCCTACCCTGTCTCTCGGCGGGTCATGGGGTCGTGTGGGCACGTAGAAATTAATGTACACAATGAAGTCATATAGCTTTAAAAGATCCTAGTTCTTTTGGAGCAAAATTGCTATGGTTCTGTGAATTTCAGGTCATAATGCAAGTGACTGACTTGTTTGTATTTACATCTAAAATTCAGCTAAATTATAGAACCTTTTCTAATTGGCAGGAATTTGAATCACATACATTAGAAACTTAATTCTTGCATTGGCCACAGGATATGCAGGATGGTGGAGTTGGTTTGACTGTAGATTCTGGGGTCAATTGCCTGGATCGAACCCCAGCTCTGCCATGTTCTAGCTATGTGACTCTGGCAAGTTAATTAACCTGCCACTCACCTTTGTCTCTCAAATGGCCATAAAAGCACCTATATCACAAATTGTTGTAAAGATAAAATGTGTTAATATATGTAAAGCACTCAACTAGTAGCTGCCATATAGTGAGTGCAGAACATGCAAGCTTTTATGATTTTTCTACAGATAGCAACAGTCCTAGTGTGAACAAGAATAACTTACCCTCATTAACTCGAATTGCTTATTTCAGAAAATCTGTGAACCTCAACTAATATATCACAGTAGGAGTTCAATAAATGTTTACAAATGGTGATACATATACCCACAACCAATCCATCATGATTAATGTGTAGGTACAAATTCCAAATAATTACTGTTCAAAGTATTATTTTAGTCATGATTCACTTGAGGATACTGTCATATAAAAAGAAGGAAAAAATAGGGAATCTATTAAAAGATTTAGTGCCCTCCATAAATACATCACAGATTCAGGATTTTAGTAAGGATAAAGGTCATGAACAATGGCCTTTAGGTTGAAAGTTTTCAGTGCTGCAGAAAGGGTGAATAAAATAGATGTGCCGTACCAAAATATCTTTTATCAGCACTGAAAGAAGTTTTTCATAGACATGTTTTAGGAGCATTTTGTCTACTTCTAGACCCAAGTGCTATAAGTCTGATTTTACTCAAACTATTCAGAATGTACCATTACCTAAACCATTCGGTATTTTACCATTTTTCATACTTGCTCTAATGCTATAATGAGTTTGCAAAAGGTACTTACTTATTTTCTGTTTTGCTTATACCTCCTAAAAGGTGCTTTAATAAATACAAACTAGCTAGGGAAAGTTACTTTACTCTGACTTTCAGAAATGTGCTTTAATACAAAATCCAAGGATAATTTTATTACAATTGAGTTTAAAGTTTTAATCTCTGGTTAAAATCGACTCATCTAAACTGCTCTATGGAAAAATATCAAAATACCGCTATTGATGAACACCTACAATGACCTTCTTTTCAATCTTACAATATCTGAATCACAACTGTCTAGCAAAAATGCATTCTTATTATGTTTTAATCCAATGTGAAAATGTATTCTGCCCAGCTGCAGGAAGCTAACGCAAGTCAAGAGAGACCAGACTATTTTTGACAATAAATATTTGCTTCCCATATATAGGCCATGTGACAATTTCATCAAACACATGCGTGGAGCTAAAAATTTCAAGCTGTAGTCAGCTCTCGCAGGCATTAATCTCTGGAGTTAGCAAGAGTACACTTTTTTTTTTTTTCTGTTTTCATTCTAATAACCTGAAGCTTTTTTAATAACACAGGAAGCTTCAGGATAGCTAGCTTCAAATGAAAATCACCCCTCTTTTCTACTTTTCGTTCTAAAAGCAATTCTATGCCTGAGGGAAAAAAAATCTGACTATAATGCTCTCTACTGTTAGGGCTAAAGATATGAGCATGTTCAATGGAAGAAAGGGTCCTTTTTGGATGAAGTAACTGACTTTATCCAAATAGCACATGAAGGGAAACTAAGGGGGTTCATAATTAAATCAACTGAGGAGTCTTTTCAACCAAAGAACACTGGTTCACAGCAGCAGAGAAAGAACACAGAACTAGATGTTGGAGCTAGAAGTCCTGGACATGCTGTTCACTAGGCTTTTGACCTCAGAAGCTCATTTCACCTATCCTATAAAAGTGACAGATTGACCTAAATGATCTCTGAAGTGTCCTCCAGCTTTAAATTTTTATTCCATGATAGATGGAGCTATACAACAGATCTATATAAAATATTAGGTTGTGGGGCAATAAAAGACACAGAGAACAGTAAAGAAAGACATAGAGTAGATGCCTCCCTTCCATTGTGTAGTGAGAGCCGTGAATATGTTTTAGTAAAAGTCAGTTTCATGCATTCAATGTTTAAGATAACAGACTTCAGAAATAAACCCCAGCTCTTAGTAGCTCTGTGTCCTCGGTCAATTTATTTGTGTGTTTCAATTTCCTCATCCATTAAATGGGGATAATAATAGTATTTACCTTGAAGATTGTCTTGAGGGCTCAATGCCTTCATGTTTGCAAAACACCTAGAACATTCAATATTCTAAGATATCATGTATTTTCTAAATAAATAACCTCAAATTCAACCCTCTTAGTAAAAATACAATTTGACTACTGTAAGAGAAAGAAAAGATAGCCAAATGAAATACCTACTGGCTACTCAACACTGTTAGGTGAAGTAATTTCTGTTTCTCCCTCATTTGTCCCCAGATGTTCTCCTATTATTTGCAGAGGAAGAAAACCAGATTCACGTGGCTGTCCCAAACTAGCTTGGAGTTAATACTTATGGTTCATTCTTACATCTTCTGATTGCACCTATGATCTTCAAGAAACTTGGTTAGGTTGTAGTTCATAAGGAGATTTTGAAATACTGAGGGCTAAATTGATATCAGCTTAATAATGTGTAATAAAAACAATACTTGTTGATATTTGAAATGCATTTTTCACAAAGTCCCACTAATATATTTGAGTAGAGTGTGTGAATGTGTGTGTGTCACAGGCACACATGCATGTAGCAGGTGCTATGGTGTAGCGCCCAGAAACTTCTTCAGGACCAACAGACTCATAGGGGAGTGTTGGCTGCTGGTAGCTCTCAGATGCATCACTTTGGATGCTTTGATAACTCCAACCCAACTGCTGCTTTGTTGGGGGTTTTGCCTTCTCACAGAGTCGGCCCACACCCAGCAACTGGCTGATGCAGTTATAAAGTCCATCCCCCCATTAGATGACTGTGAAGAACTATTCCAGTTCCAGGGCTCTCTTCTAAGATTGGATGAGATCTCTGTTGCAATTTCATCACAGCTCAACTTTTTCTCTCTACCTAATATTTTCCATTGTTTTACAGGTATTGCCCCTGAGAACACTGGCCAAAAAAACTTCCTGCACACAAATCTGTTTTAGACATTGTTTTCTAGGAGCCAACTCAAGGCAATGTGTATGACTTTTGTCTGTGTTTTCTTTTAGGAACTCAGGTATACAGAATTTTTAGTTAATTATACCCCATAATCCATTTGGGCTATTATCATTGTTCCCCTATACCCTCCACCCCAATGCCATTCTTCTTTTCATAGTAAGTATTCACAACAGTGTTTCTAATATACATCCTTCCTATCCATCATCCATGTTTTTTTATTTTTATTTTTTAAAAGTTGGTTTGTGTTATTTTTAATACATAAATAGTATTGTACACTAAATAAAACCATGTTTTACTTATTATACTTTTTTAGATTGAAGCATGATTCTATACAAAATCCACTTTATTGCTTCTTATTGCATTAAATTATATCCACAAAGTCATAAACCTATACGCGTATATAACACAGGCATACACATATCAATTTATTGTCTATGCCACACTTGATGGGCACTAAACTTAACCTCCATCTCTTTGACACTACAAACAAGACTGAATTGAACACTACACCATGTGAAATGATATAAATTTAACAATGTGAAAAAATCTGTTCAGTACTAATTTTAGTGTAGGAGAATCTAGACAAACAAAAATAGTTAATAGTCACTGTGGAAAATGCAACAGGTAGAGGTTTTTTGTTGACTGAGAACACGGAAATCATATGAGGAATACAATATAACTGCACATGTTATCATTTTATATTTTTGTATGAATAAAATAGTTAATATTTATTTAAGCACTCTGTGCCAGGGGACTGTTATAAGTGTTATGTGTGTTGGAACTCGCAAGAACCCAATGACAGCTGTTCTACTATTATTCCCATTTTGAGATTAGGAAATTGATGCACAGAGAAATAAAATAAACTTGCCCGAGGGTGACAGTGCAAGACAAAGCTTAGAAAGAAACAAGATGTGACTGCAGGCAGCTTGACTCCAGAGGCAAAAAACTTAACCAATACATTATATGATCATATACATCCAACTATAGTAAATAGACTCTAAAACATAAATGAAACTAACAAAGACAACATACCTAACTGAATAATTGTTATATAAACAATGGGTGCTCTAAAATTTCAATGGAGAGAAAAATTCTTGTACATAATAAACAAATCTCTTTAGTTTTGCTGGGTTCCCCTAGAATGGTGTTTCCAGACCAGTTACTTGTGAATTCAACTGTGTATTTTCCACTATTTGAAGATTGCCTGACATTTAACTATTATTCAATAGATATTTGTAGTTGGGTTAAATGAACAATAAGACCAAAGTTTTGTAAGGCTGTCCAGGCCGTAGCAATTTTTCTTTGTAGTGTTAGTAGGACAAATTTAGAAGTCTACAATGTTTACGATAGGCAGAAAAGAGCAAAACCTGCAGCGCTGGGGACCAAACCCCAGATGATGATATTAGCATACCACGGGGAGTGAACAGAGACAGTGAACGAGGACAGCATTTACAGATTTCTGAAGCTGGCTGGGAAAACAGATTTTTTTACTTCTGGTTCTCTACAGAAGTAAACATCTTCTTCAGATGTTTCTTCAGAAATTTTATTTCCCGCCCTTCACAAGTTTTTGGAAATTTCCAGTGCAAGAATTTGCAGGACAGCCTGCTTGGGCCTCAAAAGTCTCTTAAAGAAACAAAATAATAGTAATAAAGAAAGAAAGAAACAAAGGATAAGTTAAAAAGCATGTGTGAGAAGCCACTGCTTTCCTACCAAATAAATAATGGGTGAAAAAGCTCATCTGCCTGGATCAAGAGAATACTAAACATGCTATCGTTTTTCCTTCTCACTGACCTCTTGCCAATATGATTACAAGGACAGGAGTGAATTGTATAGTGTCCATGCTTTCTCAGAAAACTATACTTAAAATAGATTACTTCTGCTCCTTAGGCAGCTGATCAATAAAGATGCGGATTGCAATGAGAACGGAGATGTCTGTGGGCTGTAGTAGTTATCCTCTGTGTCTCTTTAGAAATTAATTAAAAATCAATGAAGTGTGCAAACTATTAATACAACAACCTCTAGATTAACTGATAAAAGCTGAGCCTTTCTCTGAGCATACATATTGTGCAAATACATTCAGACGCTATAGGGAGGAGGCTGAACGTCTGACGCCTTTGTTATAATTGAGCAGAAACAAATCATTCCTATTATTCTTTAGTTTCACAGGGTTGCATACTACTGACTGAAAACCATAAAGTTTAGTGGGTGGGAATACGTGCATACAATTTTCCTTCTTAAGACAATTATATCAATTTTAGGAGGTATACTTATTACAAAGCAAACTGTTACCATACAGAACTAAAAATTTTCAATAATTACTTTTTTAAAGTGTGGTTTACCCATTTATAAGTCCAGGCAGTTGAGTTTATTTATAACCACTGAATATTTTAGAATAAGTATCTTTCCTTGAAAAAAGCAAAATTCCTAGAACACTAGAAGCTCTCATGTGATTTGAGCCAATTTTGTGTCCACATATAACATATCATTCAATTAAGTTCTGCCTCTTATTCGGATGCCATGGACCTGGGCCACCTCTGCAAATGCTTACCCAGCACATGTAAAGCTTGCAAGGGTGGTACCCACATACTCCCTTCTGGAAGTCAGCCAGCTACTTTCCATCTGCCTGCTCTCCATCCAGGCTCTTCTTGTTCAGGTTCTTTCCTTCTTAAAATTCTCAGAAGGATTGGAACCAGGGCTTTCAGTTTTCATTTCAATCTCTTACAGTTGATTTGGAAGCCCATTTTGATGCATTTCCTTTGTTTCAAAATTGCACTCTCCCTTTGACAGAATGCTAGGGCTTTGTCTCTAGTGTCTGTGTATGCAAATAAGAGAAAAAGGATTCCTAATTTATGCCTTGGCTCATTTTCTAGCCCAGCGTCGCCATAAAAATACCAGATATCGCCTAACAATAAAAGAATGGTCTATCTGTATTTAAATTGTCAGGAAGTTGTAATCTGAGTTTTGCTGTTTTCATAGTTTGAGGATACATATGGTGTCATAGTAATAACACAAATTTCACTGTTTCTTGGCCCAACCTGTCTGCAGAGCATCTGTAGCTATTTGTCCCTTAGAAGCTGTTGGTGTTTCCAGATATTTCTGGGGTTTCCCCAGTGAGACTCACTCAGGTACCTGAATACTTTCTGGGTATTTGATCCAGTTTGATCTTTCTCTGGGCTTTTCATTGATATCTGCATCCTTTAAACTTGCAGCTGGAGCCGCTGTGGAAATGCTGCTGTCTTTCTAGTGGCGGCTGTCTCTTGGTGCTTGAGAAGTTGCAGCTTGTGCTAATTCTAAACAGTGAATGATGCCCTTCCAGCCTCCTCACCCTTTGAGATCACTGCCTTAGCGAACTTTATGCGCTCTTGAACACGTGCTGTAATTTGCACCTCACTACATTAATTACTATTCTCGAGACCCTAGTCTCAGATAGTCCCCTTAAAAGCTTAGTCACTGACTTTAGCTCCTGACTCCATAAAGGCTCAAACTTAGTCCAAGAGGTAGGCAGGGAGGACTAATACATCCCTCTGTTTAATTTTCCTCTTTGATTCCAGGCACTTTTCATCATCACCTCATTTCCCAGCGTCCTCTGATACATCTGCACATGCGCACACATGCTGTCACGTGCACGTGCTAAACCGCCTCTTCTATCTATCTCATAACTGAAAAAAGTCCTCAAACAACTTGACTGTCACTCTAGCTTCTTTTCTTGGAATTCCTCAGTTGGAACTCCATGGCTCAAACCAACCTGAAAATGCTGTTGGCTCTGTTGTGTTTGCACATACAGCCCTTAAGCCGGAACACCCCCTCACCACACATGTTATGCTCTTACCATGCTTCAGATGAAGACTTGGGTAAATCTAATAACTCTCTCTTAGATCACAAATCAGCTGTCATTTCCTCCACAGAGCCTTGCCCCAGTGCCAAGGAGATCCTGTCACTCTATTAGATGACCTTATAATGTCCCATTTTCTCTATCATCTATCTTCTATCATCTATCTAAAACTAAACCCTAAATTTATCAATTTATCAAGTGTTGTTGTGAAATAACTTTCTGTGTAAGGCTAAATCAAAGTGACTTTATAAAGCAGAAATAACATGCACATATTTATAAATTAGGCTGCATCTCCTATGCTCAAGCTTCAGAAAGACTATATCGCATATTATAGTCAGTTTTAGCACTTTCAGGTGAAGAGTAGAAAAAGACTCAAATATATCTCACTCCCAACTGAACACTCATCTACTAGACTGACTAGTCTGTATAATTATTTTTAAGAGAAACACTGAAGAGAGGGATGGAAGTACAAAGCTATGTTTTGGCTTGTTAAAATCCTAAAAGTTAAAGTTTTAATCTGACCACCTTTCACTCTTTTGCTCTAAATTATGAGTCCTTAACTCCCTGACGCTGAAAACTGTGGGCTCCTGCTGAGATGACTTAATTCAGTTTGATCCTTCTCACATTTACCAATCCCATCACATTGGAGACAATAAATAGTAGTCGATGGATTGATTTCGCCCTCCCTACTCCATCTATTCATCCATATGTCTTCTCCTGCCTTTCAGTCACAGGGTTAGGAGAGAAGGAAATCCCAGCAATAATAATACTCACAAACAGATAGTCTTATAACAGTTAGAACTAAAGGGAGAAGAAAAAGGATAATATTTAATATTATTGGAAGTAATTTTGTATTATTAGTCCTTATTTTTATTATACCATCCCTTTGCTCTTTTGTTTTGAGATATTAAATATCTGCTAATTTTCAGGCTTACTTGTATATGTATTATAGAGCGCTTAGTGACTACTTTGACTTCCAGAAAACTTTGGGTTTTTGTGCTAAATACCATCTGTTTTTCTACAAGGTATGAGAACCGAGGTGCTGCTCATATACACTGCCAAAGTAGAATTTGAAAGCTGCCCTCTTCATTTGCACCTCTCTCCCGTTCACAGATTTATGCAGTTAATACTTCACATGGGAAAAAAAAAAAAGAAAAGCTGAAAATACACATCACACAAACCATGCTCTAAAGAGTCATTCTCATTCCATTCTTGTTCATGTTTGATAGCTGAGTACAGTATGCATGTCAGCTTTGAAACAAGACTTCATAGGCTTCAACATGAGCTCACCCATTCATTAAATGCAGCTGTCTGCATGACCTTAGCTATCTTAGTTAGTCCCCCTGGTTTGCCAGTATCTTCATCTGCAAAGTGGGGATGACAATAGCACCTTTCTCATAAGGTTGTAAGGAGAATTAAATTAGCTAGTGCATGTAAAATTCTTAACACAGGGCCTGGTCAGTAGTAAGCACTCAACAGCGGTAGTTATTACTACTGCCCCATTTGTCTAGCACCTTGCTTATAGATGGTTCTCATTTTTTAAAATTTTAGCTTTTGAACAATTTATAATTTTCTCAGGCATTCTCAAGCACACTTTTATACTTAGAATACAAAAAATTATCTATCAACCAACAACCATGCTTTTATATTGCTGTCTTTCATACTACAGTTTAATTTCTTTTTTTTTTAAGATTTTATTTATTATTTGAGAGAGAGACAGAGCACAAGTGGTGGGGAGAGGCAGAGGGATAAACAGACTCCCCACTGAGCAGGGAGCCTGATGCTATTCAATCCCAGGACCCCTGGATCATGACCTGGGCCAAAGGCAAACGCATAGCCAATTGAGCGACCCAGGCGCCCACAACAATTTAATTTCAACAAAACTTTGCTTTGTGCTTGTACACTTTCATTTCTTTGTGTAATTATCTGAATGACACTTCATCTTGATGTTCAAAATAGAGTGGAAAATGAAAATGATAAAATTTTCTCATGAAATTAATAAAATTTAGACAAATACAGCCATCAGTAAGGATGTTGAAATGAGCATATCTTCAACCACTACTGTATGTATACTTATTAAACTTAAGTTAAATGACCATGAATTTGTTTTTAAAAGAGGAAAACTAAAGTACGTGGAGAAAAAGGTATAAATACTTCACTAAATGAGGAGTAAAGGTATAGAAAAGTGAAATATTTTATGATACTCTCAAGTGATCTGTATTTTTTTTTATTTTATTTTTAAGTAATCTCTATACCCAACATGTGGCTTGAACTCACAATCCCGAGATTAAGAGTCACATGCTCTACCAGATAGCCAGCTGTCCCTCAAGTTATCTGTAATTGAATTCCAGCTATAACATGTAGATCTATTGTTCATATTTGAGATTTCTACATTTGCCTCTTTTATGAGTACATTATGCATAAAAATTGGGGCCACCTTATATTTGTATATATGTATGCATATTCCATTGGGTTATAGACTACTAAAAAGAATAGGAAGAAAGATCAAGTGTTATTTATTTTCTCTTGATACTTTTCTAGTTTATTGTGCATACAATATTTTTCTAGTTATTGTGCATACAATACAAAAAGGAAAAAAATATTCCTTTTCAAATACTTGAAAAGGAAAAAGGAAGTTTCCTTGTTTCTCTCAACAGTCATCTATTGAATAGCTATTATGTGCTTCTGGGCACTCTGCTAATACTTTTACATATAAAGTTGACAAAGGGTTTCCTTCAAGTTGTTCAGAGTCTAGTTCATTGTTCACTGTTCTGAACATGCAGAAAAAGGGAAATGAGTGAAGGTCTCACAGAAAAGGTGATGTTAAGTGAAAAACAGGTATTTAAATTTTGGGCTATAATATAGTAAGACTATTCTAGATAGGATAAAAAGTATTAAAAAATGACAGTCACAACCAAATAAAACACAGAGTCCTAAAAGGTAGCGGTATGCTTGGAAAAAAGACACGAGTAGTTTTATGAGGATGGGACATAAATTGACAAAGGCTAGAAGTGCCACAATTGTCTAACTTAATTGTAACTATCTAATATGATGTACAAAGGATCCACGGGAAGTTTGGTTAAAACAAACAGACATGATCAGATTTGGCAGTTAAGTGAAGAATAAATACGGGTAAAAGAGACTGGAAGGAATCAAGGAGATTGGTTAGGATGTTATAATACTAGCCCAGATAATAGCAGTTTAGGGTTTGACTATGACAGTAACTTGGAGAATTAATTTTAGGTTGAGAGCAGCAAATAGAGCTTGGAGTTTATCACTGAAAATAAAGCTGTAAGACAAGGTGAGAGAATGCAGTTTTTCCAGATCAAATTCAGGAAAATCATCACTGTTAACTGAGAGGGTAAGATGAAAAAAAAAAAAAAAAGGCAAAAGTAACTAAAAGTAATGGTCAGATTCACAGAAAAAGAAAAAAGACAGACTGGTACTGGGGAACAAGAAGGAATTTCAAGGTGAAGCTGGGGACAGTGTCAAGTGCAATAGAGAGGTCAAAAGGATAAATGAATGGAGATCCTTGAGTTTGGAAATGGAAATACTGGTGTATTAATCATCTCAGACTGCCATGAGAAAGACCATTCTGACTATGTTCCCTGAAAATTCATGTTGTCTGACATGCAAAAGACATTCATTCCATCCCAACAGCACCCAAAGTCTTAATTCATTCGAGCATCAATCCTAAAGTCTAACGTTTGAATCTCATCTAAATATCACTTAAATCAGACGTGGATGAAACTTGAGGTATTATTCATCCTGAGGTAAAATCCTCTCCAGCTTGTCACCTATGAAACCACACAAGTTACATGCTACCAAAGTACAGTGGGGAACAGGTGTAGGATAGATATTCCCATTCCAAAAGGGAGAAACAGGAAAGACAGAAAGGGTGATGTGTCCCAAACCTAGCAAGCTGAATTCCATCAGATCTTAAGTTTCAAGAATAATCTTCTTATGTTCAATGATTTGCCTTCACGATCCAGTGGGGTGGTGGTCCTGTCTCCACAGCAGAGTTGGGAAGTTGTCCTACTCCATCCCCATGGCTCCACTGGGTAGTCGAGCCCCGTGTCTTTGGACAGAGGCCATGTGGCCTGTGAAAACCAAGGCAATGGCTCTGATAACTTCTGAATTGTTTTTGGGGATATTTTTTCCCTCTTCTTAAAGAAGAGTGTACATTCACAGCCAATTGGCCCCATTATCCTGAGGAGCTGCTCAAAAATCCTACACCCTTTCCTCATTTTTTCCTGTCTCCATCCCCTTCAGTTCAAAATGGCAATGTTTCTTCTCATATAATCTCATAAACTGTTTGCTGAGTAATATTCTAGCCAATACCCTTGGTGTTCACTTTAGAACATGCTTTTTTTTTTTTTTAAGATTTTTATTTACTTGAGAGAGAGTATGTATGCATGTACACATACACTAGCAGGGGGGAGGGGCGGAGGGAGAAGGAGAAACAGACTCTCCGTTGAGCATTGGTCCCGACTCAGGGCTCACTCTCAGGACTCTGAGAGACCATGACCTGGGCCAAAGTCAGACACTTAAATGGCTGAGCCACCTAGGCACCCCTGTAATTTTTTTAAAATATGAATAGGCTGAGAATTTTCCAAATCTTCAAGTTTTGGTTACTTTTGGCTTAACAATTCCTTCTTCAACTCATTTCTCTCCTTTCACACATTATAAGCATCAGGAGGGATCAAGTTTCTCCTTCAACACTTAGAAATCTTCTCAGCTTAATATCCAATTTTATTCCTCATAGGGTCTGCCTTCCACAAAACACTAGAATGCAAACAATTCAGCCAAATTCTTTGCAACTTTATAACAAGGATCACCTTTCCTCTAGTTTCCAACAACATGTTCCTCATTTCCATCCGAGGTCTTACCCCAATCACCCTTAATGAACATATTTTCAATATGCACCTCGAAAGTCTTCCAGCCTCTACCCACTTCCAAAGCTGCTTCCACATGTTTAGATATTTGCAACAGTACCCCATTCTTTTTATAAAATCTGTATTTGTCCTCTCAGGGGGGCATAACAAAATACTGTAGACTGGTGTCTTCCAAAGCAGAAATGTATTTTTCACAGCTCTAGAGACTGGTAAGACCAGGAACAGGGTGCCAGCCAATTCGGTTCCCTGGGGAGGAC
The DNA here is from genome assembly GCF_002007445.2 of Ailuropoda melanoleuca. NCBI lineage: Eukaryota > Metazoa > Chordata > Mammalia > Carnivora > Ursidae > Ailuropoda > Ailuropoda melanoleuca. The sequence goes on from NC_048219.1 coordinate 174,476,200, forward strand.
TCTATTCCTAGCTTCCAGATGTCCACTTTCTCACTGGGTCCTCACATGGTGGAAAGAGAGAGAGGCAGCCAGCCCTCTGGTGTTGCTTCTTGTAAGGTCATTAATCACATCCTCATGAACTTGTCTAAACCTAATTACTTTTAAGTACCATCACATTGGGTGTGAGGACTTGTGAAAATAAATAAAGGAAACCTCACTTAAAATAATGGCATCAGGAAGCCCCAAAGGGGGAGCTCTCACGCATGTGCCGTTTTTACTGCCGACACCACTAGCAGGAGGAAGAACGATAAGTGTTTGACAAGAGAGAATATCCTTCACATAGGAATTTTATCTCCTGCGTCTAAGAAAAGGAAGTAAGATCCCTCTCTGCCCCACCAACAACGCACTAACCTCCATGTGCAGCCAGTGCGAAACTGCCACCATCTTAAACTCTTCTTATCCAATAATTTTTTTGTTTTGAAAACAGCCTTCCCCCCTTTCTTCCTAACATCTAATAAAAAGCTGACCTCCCCTTTGTCCCTTCAGGCTTGCCTAGGGTTCAGCACAGATTCTTGTCCCCCATTGCAATTTCTCTGCTATTCCCAAATAAATTCATTTTTTTCTTTTACTTAAAATAAAATTGTTCTTTGCTCTGTTTAATGGTAACAGGCTTCAACATACAAATTTTGGGGTATACCATCAGTCCATAGCAATTGCTCACCTTGATGAACACCTTTAGATTGCACTAGACTCAGGGGTAAGCAAGGTCTTGAGGAACGCTGGTCAATAAAAAAAACTGTGCCCTTTTAAAAGTACATGAATGAACTGGCAGTCACTTTAGAAAGAAGAACTAAGTTTGAGATCGTTCACCTACCATCCCTGGAAAACGGATACCTAAGATGCATGAGAGGATCCAATGAGCCAGGAGAGGCTGATAATATAGGATGAGAAGAAATGATGGAGAAATACTGCAACTGTGCTGGGATCAAGAGTATAGATAAAAGGTAGGCTTTGTCAAAGGAAAAAGGCCAAGGCGTCCTCTGAATCATCAATGAAGGAGAAGCCTGTAGCTGGAAGAGAGCAGCAGAACAGAAGTTCAAGTCCTTCTATCTTCTTCTCCTTCTTCTTTTTGTAAATTAAGAAACAGTAACACATGCTGAGAATGAGAGGAAATCTGACAGAGAAAGAGTTTTGAGAACATTCTCAGATTTCGCTGTGTGTACCAGCAAAGCATGTGTCCATGGCGAATGGGACAGAAAGCTCACAGAACAGGGTGAAGATCATCACATATAATTAGGGTCAATATCAGATGGAAATCATAAGCTTGTAATTGCATCAGCTGGCTTGAGTATTTTAGTGTCCTCAGAAACAGAGAAAGAGAGTAATTGGATATTTGGACTCTCCAGAATTCTTTTTTTAAAAAACTTTACTTTAGAGGCGCCTGCGTGGCTCAGTAAGTTGAGCGTCTGCCTTCCACTCAGGTCGTGGTCCAGGGGCCTGGGATCGAGCCCTTGCCTGGCTCCCTGCTCAGTGGGAAGTCTGCTTCTTCCTCTGCTGCTGCCTCCCCTCCTGACTCATGCTCTCTCTCTCTCTCAAATTAATAAATTTTAAAAAATAATAAGTAAATAAATAAATAAATAAAAACTTTATTTTAAGCTTCCTATCAAAACCTATAAGTATCAGACTACAATTGTAATAGGATCAGGTAAAGATGTATTTTCTAAAACAATAAAACACTAAGAGGAACTAGTTTGTTTTTTTTTTTAATCATATGAACAAGGCATCTCTTACTGCTTGATTGATTTTAACAACATGGCCTCCAATAACCCCTTCTACATTTTTAGTAACAAATGATCCATGCTTCCTACAGAATTTAATTTTTTTCAGAATTTAATTTTTAAATATCACATATCTTTTAAACAAGCGAGGATTTTTTCCCCAATATGACATTTAGCTAAAAGGTCCTAACTTCAAGAAAACTATAAAGCCCTCAAAGAGTAGTACAATTAGGTAACACACATGAGCCAAGAACTGAATATATGGATTTAATGAAACTAGTGACCTTGGGTCACAAAAATCAGTGAGTTTATTTTGCTGTCAGAGTGAATCTATTTGAATCATAACTTCTGTATTTCTTTACAATTGTAATAATGTTTGGCAAAGTTGGACTACCTTTATATGGCCTCACAGTATTCAATTTCATTTTAAACCATCTATTGCTAATTTAATACTTTTATCTTTTATGACAAGACTTAGCTCAGTCTGAAATGATCACTGTATTAACATTTTTTACCCATTCAAATAGTCCAATTCATTATTACAAAAACAGCAAGCATCCCCAGCCTGTCATTAATTCCTCCTGTTTTAATTACAAGAAAAAAAGTACTCTATGGAAGGCTTTTGTGGATAATGGTGCTATAAACACAATCTTATGCAGAGATATGAAAATAAAATGGAGTAATTTTTTCCATATCAATATTCTGGTAGAAATACCTTATTTTTTGGCAAAAAATTAAAGTCTGTTAAACTATAATGGTTCTTTACTTGAATTTAGTCACAAAGAGTCTTCTTGGGAGTACATATTAATTTTGACTATTTGGAAACGCATGAAAGCTACAGACAAGACTGACATTTTTATAAATCGGCTCTCCATCCATTCAGATTTAACAGATTTTTTTTTCTTTTTTACTGCACTTCAACCAAACTTAGTTTCTGTATATTGTGACTGCATGTAAATGACTGTCAGTGTCAGGGGAGATACAAGCTATTCAAAGCTTAAAATTAAATGCTCTCTACGATTTTACCCAGAAACAAAATCCAACTTTGGCACAAGTGATTAGTAGAGCGTTTAAACCACTGTCTTTACAAAACTGCCCACTTCATTTAGAATATGTTACTAGGAACATGGCTGGGATTTGACAAGTGAGGAGAAACCTCAGAATACCATTTAAACCTCAGAACAAACACAGTATTTGTTTAGCCTTATTATTATCATTACTATTTTTAACCTAAATCAGAATATATCACTGAGGGAGATTCTGATGAATTTTCCATCCTAGAGAAGATGAGTTGAAATTCAGACACTGTTGAAGGATAACTTTGGGGAAAATGCTCTACCAGTCAGTCACCTTCTAGAGGTAACAAAGAAGGGCAGTCGTACTTGTGCACATGCACTCAACAGCAGACACATGCACACGCACACGCACACACACACACATACACACACATACACAGAAGCATAGATGGAATGCAATGCAGTTTGAGATAATGCTATAGTGGAGACACAAAGACCTATGCTCACATGGGGGTAAAGGATGAATTCCAAAAGAAGGAATTAGTAATGTTTGTGAACAAAGGTAAACCTTGAAATATATCTTGAGATACCAATAATGTTCAGAATATTTTTTAGCAGAGCTATACTGCATTAAGAAAAAATGTGCCCATTTATTCTTTTAAGATTAAACCCAAGACTAGGTAAGGTATTTTCCATAACCAGGTATTAACTTTAATAAATATTTACAATGTGTACGTAGATCTATGCAAGATGTTGGTTAGCCCTGAGGTCATATATCTTATACCTTTTTCTGAGTAGGAGAGGTTAGTTCACTAAATATATGTAGAGCTAAGAATTGTGAGAGATGCAATAAATAAATAAACAAATAAAAGCTCCTTTTCTACTCTTGCCGTATTTAAAATCTCTTTGGGCACACTATAATATTCAAGTATACATATTCAGTATTTTTCAGGGTTCCCAAATAAGAATACCAATCAATAAATTTATTTGATTTTATTATTTATTTATTTACTTATTTTAAGATTTTATTTTTAAGTAATTTCTACACCCATTGTGGGGCTCAAACTTACAACTCCTAGATCAATAGCCGCACGCTCTACTGACCTGAGCCAGCCAGGGGCTCCTGATAAATTTGTTAACTGCTATTCTAGTCTAACTTCTAGCATCAACTTTAATCATCTTCGTGGACAAAAATTATTTATGTCTAGATATTAACACAAATTAGTACCTAATAGTGCAACTCATACATACAGTTTGACAAATAGTGGTTAAATAAATTATTGGTGATAGCATTTTAGAATTTCTATCAGAATCATTTGCAAAACCTGACAGAATTTACCTTAAAAACAAGTTGCACTTTCATGTTATTATAATATTGTTCTGAAATGGTTTGGATGATATATGATTACTAGCAGAATATTAAAACTGGTATGAAAATAAGATGTTTCCTCAAGGGTTTAACAGGTTTATAAAATCTAGTACTTTGTATTTCATATTCAGTCCAAAGTTCAGCTACTATTTTCATCTATTAACATTTGCAGTTAAAGCATAGAGTTTATTAAATTAGCAAATGGCTATTCATTATAATATAACCATAAATTGAGTTCTAACTGAAGAACGTGTTAATTGTTCTTTTCTGTTGAGGACAGGAGCTTATAACCAGTTTTTAAACTGAGCAGAATAGTTCATATGCAATTTAGATTAAATCTGAGTATGAAATAGAAGGCACACATACCATCTGTGGAGAAATATCCTCATCCCTAATAAATATGCATCAATATTATAGCCCATTTCATTACTAAAGACAAGTTATAAAACATAAAGTTGGGTTTAATAAAAGAAAGTCAATTTAATGGAAATGAGAAATTACCTACAGGAACATTATAGATATCAGCTACAATATTCTTTGGCAGAGGAAGGATAACTTTTTTTTTTTTTTTTTTTTTTTTTTTTTTTGAGGAGGGATAACTTGATTCTCCTGTAAGTTAGGGGCCTGGAGACAAGTGTGCTTAGAAAAAGACAGGAAGGAGCCTCTAGTGGCTGACTAGGTAATCCATTATCATTCAACAAGTATTCATTGAGAATCTACCATATTCTAGGCACCGTGATATAATTGCAAGGATTTATAAAATAGTAAACACTCATACTGCACTTGCTAACTGATAAGCAGTGTTGTAAGCACTTTACACGACAGTCCTGTGAGGTATGTACTACTATTGTTCCATTTTACAGGTGATGAAACCAAGGCATGAAAATGTTAAATGTCTTTCCCAAAGACACACAGTAAACAATAGAGTTGGAATTTTAACTGAGGCAATTTGGCTTCAGGTCTAGGGGACAGCACATACAGACCTGAGGTTAGAAGGATTATGGAGTTTGGCAAGTTTGTAAGAATGCCAATGTAGCTGGGCAGAAATAATGAGATGGGAGCTTGGTGTGAGATGAGGCTGGAGGGATACACAGGGGCTAACGACCCATGTTCAGGGTTTTGTTTTTCATTCTCAGAGCAGTGAAAAATCACTGGGGTGTTTTAACTAGAAAGTCTGGGAAGTAACATAACCAGTTACATTTTGAGAAAATCTTATTGACTACAGTGTGTAAGGCTGATTAGAGAGGGAAGATAAAAGTGAAAATTTGAGCGAAGTGGCTATTTTATAGTCCAGGTGAGAGATGGTGGCAGCCTGCGCTAGGGTGGTGGTAGTGATGATGGTAGAGACGAGAAGTAGATTGATCTGTAAGATATTTAAGAGTCAATATCAACAGTACTTAATATCAGAATAGGAGCATGGGAGAGTGGAAATATCAAAGATAATTTCAAATTTGTAGTTACTGGGGCTGACTGGATGATGATATATGCAGGACTAGCCTTTACATCATTCAGGTTTCTGCTTAAATATCTCCTAACAGAAGTCTTCTTCAACTGTTTGAACTAAAACGTCATCTTCCTCTCTCTAAGTTTCTAAATCCTACCCTGCTTTATTTCCTCCGTGGCACATATGACTCCCTGACAATATATAAGACAGTAGTCTTTCACCAACTATAATGAAAACACCATGAGGTCAATTTGTCACTGGTACTTATGTTGTATTCTCTACCCTTTAGAAGAGCACTTTGCATATCCCAAGTGGGCCATCAGTATTTGTTGAATGAATAAATGAATGTGAGAGTCACCAGAATATGTGAAATTGTCAAAGTTGTGGATATGGATAAGGCTCCTTCAGAGACCAAAGAGAGGAAACGTATGGAAGCATGGGCAAAAAGAAGAAACAAGGGAGAAGGAAACAGATGGCAAAGTTGGGGTGTGGGGGGAGAAAGTCCAACAAAGAGCATTGCAGTGGAAATCCAGGAAATATATCAGTTTAAAAATGGAATGACTGGCAATGTCAAGTGCTAGAATGTCAATTTAGGAAGAGGACTGAAGAGATGCTATTAGGATCGGCGTTCTGGAGGTCATTAGTAGCAGTATAGACACAAGTTTTGTTTAAGTGTTAGGGATGGAAGACAGTCTACAGTATTTGAAAGGGAAATTGGAGATGAAATGGGGACATAGGAATTTAGACTATTCTTTCAAGAGGGGTGGCTATGGAAGTACAACACTAGTGAAGGATGAAAGGAGGAGAGGTGTACAAAGAAATACTAGATATGTTTCTTAATGGTAGTTTCTTAATGGTAGTCATGGGAGTTTGGTCAAAAGCCTAGCAGAGAAAGAGCTATTCTTACCCATGGAAGTGGGTGGTAAAAGAAGAAAAAGGGTGGGTAGAGTGACATATATAACCTAACATATGGGCTAAGCTATATTCAGCTGATTTAAGCAACAAGATCAAACTATATGCAACCTCTTGCAAATCTTACAGGTTAGCAAAATTGCTCATTCCCTTTAGCTGACTGAAAAAAAAAATGTATTCTAGACTCATGCTACACTATTTAAGGCTAGCTAAAAGTTTCCTATCTCAAAACAAGATTTAGAAAGAATAGGTGAGTGGGGGATGGGGTAACTAGGTGATGGGCATTAAGGAGGACACGTGATGAGATGAGCACTGGGTGTTACATGCAACTAATGTATCATTGAACATTATATCAAAACCTAGTGTATGTTGGCTAATTGAATTTAAATAAATTTTTTAAAAGAACCAAAAAATAAAAGAGAATTGTTTTTTAGTAGTTTCAAGTAGTAGTCAGTGACTAACTTACAAGCTAAGCATATAGTGGATAGTCAAAAGGTTGTCAATGTTGGAAATGTCAAGTTATCAGGCGTAAACTTTTATTACTTGTAGACTTGTCTTGTTTCGTTATGCCATAGCCATCACATTTCATTCAAAGAAGGAAACCTCAGAAATTTATTTTTCATTTGCACTTCTTTTAAGTGACATTTATCCCAAGACACATTTTGCTCTCATACATTCAAGCACATATAATTATACCTGATTTAAAGGTAAACAAATATATTTCTGCTTAAGAAAGAATTAAATTTCTGGTTAATGTCTCAGGCCACATAAAAATATGTGAATTGATCCTATTTCTTTCCATTTTCTTCATAAATGGAAATATCACTACGTATCCCCTTTGAAGTATTAGCCCATATGTTCTTTAATGGATCAAATAAATATTGATACACACAAAAAATAAAAGCAATGAAATAGCTCTGTCATTAATTATCTCCACTTCTAGCAGATTAGGTATACTAGTATGATACTGGCCAAATTAAGTCATGGTAGGTAAATATTGAAAATCTTTGCACACCATATACATCATAGTATAAATCCTTACTTACATTTCAAAGACATCACATGAGGGAACTTCATTGAGTTTTACCTATAATGATGTTATCAGATGTCATATTCAATAACTCAGTATTTCTAATAGTTTATGGATACCAAAAATGATATTGACATGAAATTACAGGGTAAAAAGTATAGGATTCCATCTCAAAAAAATAGCAAATGATTAAATTTGTGTCTTGAACTGTTTTAACTTAGTTTGAAAGAAGACTTGGAAAATTAAAATCACAGGACTTTCTCCCTCATGCAGTCCCTCTTTAATATCTTTTCCCTAATACCAGTTTGCAAGGAGAAAATTTGTAGCCTCGCTTTCCAGTAATTTTTTACTTCTTTATTCATTATCATATGTGCCTTTTCAAAACTCAAGGAGCTAGGTAAATGGTTTCAACAAAGAAATGGTAACACTTCAAGAAAGGGGCAAATTAACATTTAATTAAATAAAAAATTATACTGCTCTCATTTAAAAGGAGCATAATTAAATTCATATCTTTAAAGTTTAAGGTCTCTGAAGTCCTGAGCTCATTTTAAAAGTATGTTAAAGATACCCAAATAGTAGATATTACTTAAGGCCACTATATAGCACAACTCCAGAGAGCACTGTTCACATTAAAATTTAGTTTATTTAATTTTACCTGTTTATAACTCCTCTTTAAATTTCCCTGATGTTCGCCCTTTCATATTCTACTACTCTTCAATAGCTTCACTAATTAATGATCTTTTAAAGAAAAACAAGGAAAATGGAAAAGCATGTGAGAATTAAGAGTATACAATGTGTTTTTGACTGCATCCACCAGGCCCATTTTCAAATGAAAAGCTCTAACATTTTCCTAAATTCATTTCATAGCATTAGAGTGCCGTGGATCTTAACTACATAGATGTGTCATAAATCAATACTATTATTTCATTCGCAAGGAAAGAGTACAGAAGCAGGCACAGATCCCAGGACCCTAGCTGCATTTCGTATTGCATCAGGCTAACTAACATTAAAAATGTGTCTATGGCAACTAAACCATCTGCTCACTTGCTTTTTTGTAGAGAGTTGTTTATCTGCTTTAATGCACCTATATGTCCCATTTTACAAAATGCACTAGCACTGTTTCAGGAAGAAAACGCTAAACCATTGAAGTTCAATAGTAGTTGTAGAAACAGTAAAAATAAAGAAACTCTACATATTCTCTAAGTGGAGAAAGTCCAATAATCAACTATATAAATTCTAATTTGAATTAAAGTACAAATGTCTCCAAGTATCTTTAATGAAAAAGAGGCAAATAAATCTCCAGTCATGTATCAATAATTGCCCTGTGTAGATTTCCCACCACGTAAAGCTAGTAAAATTCATTCTATCAGCCTTTTTTAAATAAGTTAGTATGGATTATATTAGAATAAAGCTAGCCTTTTTAAAAAAGATTTTATTTATTTATTTTATATACAGAGAGAGAGTGAGAGCAAGTACAAGCAGGGGGAGGGGCAGGCAGAGGGAGAGGGAGAAGCAGGCTCCCTGCTGAGCAAGGACCCCCCCCCCATGCAGGGCTTGAGATATGGGCCTTGACCCTAGGACCTGGGATCATGACCTGAGCCAAAGGCAGACGCTTAACTGATTAAGCTACCCAGGTGCCCCCTAAAACTCGCTTTTTCTTGCTGTTTTGATATCTTTCCAATAAAAATTAGGTATTGATTAAATATGTGAAATATCTTCCTGCAAGCATTTTTAGAACCTGAGAAGATTTACAGAGGGAATATGAATTATAATCTAATACTTGAGAGTTCATGAATAAAATCTCAGTAACCATCAAATAGCACAATATTTTTATTGTTATATTTAAGAAAGTCTGAAAATTCAGTTTATTCTAAAGCCATATATTTGCTCATTTCATGCTTCACACCTCTTAGATCATATTTTGTTGTATTATTTAGAAAATCAGGCGCCCAGTTCCACTGATGCTGGAAGACCTCAAACATTAAGATTACTAGGGCTGATGCATTTCTGTACTTGTTTCTTTTTTAATCAATTTAAAGATTTTTAGGGTGATATGAGTTAATGCAAGAAATCAGAATTTTAAAGAGTATGTGTGACAGAAGAAAGTTACAGAGGATGTCAGGCAAGGGGTTACTAGTTAAATTTTGAATTTCACATCTCCTACTCCTTGTTTTAATTGGGATTATTGTAATTGATGTTACTTAGTGTCTAGAAAGAAAGACCCAGGAGAGCTCCATTAGCCTTCCTGGGTAACAAGCAAAGGTAATAACTTTCCTATTAAGCAAACAAAGACTGTGGCCAACTCTCCATTTGGCTCATCAGTGAACCTTCCTGCTGGGAGGGTTCAGCCTCTTCACTTGTGTAAGGAGCTGGCTACTTCACCAGCACACAGAATGTGCTGTCAATATCTCCTGGTGAGTTTTAAAACAATTTCCTAAATAAAACTCTGTAAAATTCTATGAACCATTCTTTTGCTGAATGAATCAGTCTTTGCTTCTTACAGCAAAGAATGTCCTTTATCCTCCATGATGTTCCTTCATTGTCCTTTTTATTTCTGTCTCCAATAAACTTCATTAGCACAATGGAACAGAAATTACTCCATTTAGTATGGCCATCTATTTCAATAGAAAATACTCATACACACAGACAGCTTACATGTTTGACTAGGTGAAACACAAAATTCAGCCTTGCAATAATCTACTCTTCATTATTGACTGAAAGCAACAATTTGGTGATGGATTTATACTAAGGAAATTTTACCAGCTGATATGAGAAATTATTTCTGTAGGTAATCCAATGGATGTGTTATTTGAATGCCATCAATACTTAAATATTCATATTCTCATACTTAAATATTCATATTCCATTCATTGCAGAGGACAATGGATTCACAGGAGTGCTTGACAGCTCTCTGAACAGTAGGTGGCAGCACTGTTCAGCTGTCTTTGTTTTTAGTTTGGTTTGGGGTTTTTTTTGCCAACTGAAATCAGTTTCTTTACCATTTTGTGGGGGGGGGGGAGAAAAAAGGAAAAAGGAAAAATCTTCAGAAGTCCAAATGCTCATATATACATATAGATAGATAGAAAGATATAAATATATATATATAGATAGATACAGATATAGATCTTATATCTAGATCTATCATATCTATACCTATCTATCATTATCTATCTATCATCTATCTATCTATCTATTTATCATCTATCTATCTATCTATCTATCTATCTATCTATCATCTATCTATCTATCTATCTATCATCTATCTATCTATCAATCATCTATCTATCTATCTAAAACACCCATATCCCATGTAGATTTCTGATAATTTGGGAGTGCAAGTTAAAATGATTACCTAAGAATCAAAATTACCAAAAACAGTTCATGTTCTCATGCTTTTTTCTTAGCTTGTTCATATGTGATCACTTCCTTTTTGTTTTGCCTTGTTTTACTATTTGAAGTAAAGATGACAAAAGTGAAATATGTCTACAAGTGAAGTGCTCTGAAATGAGTGCTTCTTATCTTTAGTTGTTGTCAGTTTCAAGGGAGTTCTTTTTGTATTTTCTCAGATTCTTCACAATTCACACATGCCTAATTTTACCAATTTCACTAATAATGAACTTGCTTTGAATGACTTTTTAAAGCGCATCCAGAAGTTTTAGCCAGTTCACAGAATAGTTTCAATTTCTTGAAGGTTCAGGGGCTTAAAAATAGGGTGATTTGCTTGTTTGCCAATAGCACACATTCACCCTTACCCATGTTCAATTCAAATATACAAACTTATTGTGCATAAGTTACTAAGGAGCGTGCTTTTGTGAAACCCCCTATGCTAACCGAGGAATTTGAGGTGAGACTCTGCTTTTCAAGTCTAATATTTTTTGTCTAGTGGGTGATACCCCATGTTTGATGTGAGAATTGAATGAGGTAAAGTATATAAAGCATTCTGTAATCAGAATCAGGTTTTTTTTTAAATCATTTTTTGCCTGTCTTTTCACTAGGCAGTAATCTGGTCAAACAATGTTTGGAGATTATATATAATTTTGTATTCCCAGCACTTAGCACAGGGTCATACACACTCTAGGCACTCAATAAATATATTTTTGAATCAACAAACACTTGAGTTTATAGTGTAAATAGCTGCTGATCAATCTACTAAAGTAAATTCAAATATCCATTTGTTCACTCAACATTCAATGAAGTCCTCATTACTTTGAGCTCAAATTCTAGATAAGGCAGATGTATTTTATATGTATACTATTTTATATATATAAATACTTTCCAATGGTTTAGTAGCTATGTAAAATATTCACATAATCTCACAAAGGTGACGATTTATGCAGGATACTCTGATGTTCATGAAGCTGTTATAAAATACACATTTTCTCATTTAATCTTTGTGATAACCATTGAGTTAAAAATATTTAATAACGAGGAACCTGGGACTTAGAGAATTTAAGAAGATTAATAGAGCCAGGCCTTGTTCTAAATCATCATCTCTTTATATCATGTGAAAAGAACCCACAGAAACAATCAGTTTTTGTAACAGTTGGCCAGTGCATTATTCTTATTTAAGCCTATACATTTGTTTTATACAATATTCTTGAAATTGGTTTGAAATTGTCCGTTTAAAGAGAACTACATCTTTACAGATATAAATGTAGATGTTGATGCCATAGATACATTTGTGTTTTATAGACAAAGTATCTCTACCCATCTTGCCCTCTATATTTGACTAAGTACCATACGTGTTCATCATTGCAGTGACAGGCATAAGGAAGCAATCATATTTGCTATCATTTTCACTAGGACCTTCATTGAGGAATAACACCATAATCAAACTGCCAACTAGCTTAGAGATACAGGACTATGTAACATCAAAGATTCCAGTTTAGAGCAGAGACTTGAATCAGAGCTGATCGGCCAGTACCTTCTCTCTGTCAACAACTGCTCTTGAATTTTGCACAGGGAGTTGAAGGTCATGGAAAAAGAACATTTGAATCATACACACCTAACCTATAAGATAAAGTTAAGGTTAAACTCACAAGGAAAGTGATAGGGTTTCTCCTTTCTCAGAATTCTCAACTATAAATAGTTGCTACAAATAGTTAGATACATTCAAGAATGATTGAATTTCCAAGATTTAGGTTTTACTCCTAACCGTTCTAAATCAAGATTACAGCAACTCCCACCATAGCCTTTCATGCCACTGTTAGACCAATTCACCAGTTAGAGGAGCCACTGGTCCAGTGTGGGTCTCATGTTAACTCACTAAACCTCACACAGCATGCATGTTAACTTCAGACCCTTCTGCCTCAAGTGTTTTCTGGGCCTTTGGCACTTTCTGATTCTGGCTCCCATTACAGTGACCAGCCCTATGCGGACTCCAGTCAGTTGCATCATGGAACAACCAGAAAGTGCTTTGCCTCATTATTTCTCTATATACCTCTCACTTTTCACCTCTTGCCCTGGGCTTCCCTGTTGACATTGTGGCTGTAAGACTTGCTCAGTGTCTTGTATGCACAGCCCTGAGGAGCCGGTGAACTAGCCTACTGGAGGGTGAGCCTTTGACCAGTGGGAAACAGGACACTATGAACAAAGTCCTCTGCCTTTTTTCCCACAGAGATTCTCTGCTGAGATGCTGTCATTCAGATACATGCAAAAGATTGCCCCAAGAGATGAGCAAAGATTTCTCCGACTTCAGCCTTCCCGAGACTGGACTCCCTAAACAGGAAATAACAGAGCTCCTGCTTCAAAATGGGCTTTCAGAAGAACCCAGGCTGAAATACACACTACAAAAATAGAAAATCCAGTCCAAACACACAGTGAAATCCCTTAACCATCTCCAATAGCTGCATAGTCTCCTGCAAAAACTGAAATGAGCAAAGTCACAGTTTTATTGCTCTGAGAAAGGCCTGAAGAGGTATTATTGATTCAATCAAATGTTCTGGAATATGGGGGTTTCCTCTTTTTTCCCCCCTGACATGGTAATAAAATGATCAACATTTTAATCTTCTGAATTTAGTTGAGAGTTTGATTTCACTTATCATTAGCTTTTTTCATAGAAACACAAACTGTAGAAAAACATCTAAATCATGTTGTTATTGTTTTTAATTAAGATGGTGTTCCTCTATTGGAAGTTTCACATCACCCCAAATAATTGGCTAAGTGTAAAACATGTTTATCCTAAGCCAGCATGTGGCAGTGTTCAGAAAAATGCTGAAATAAGAGGCATTTATTTCTTTAATAATTTATAGCCCAAACTGTTCTAAGAAAAGATTTAGGACAACCGGGTAAGAACGTTCAACTGTAGTCAATGAACCACTTTCTTGTAATGAGGATATTGTCTCTATTTGAATAGCTTGTTTTCTCAAATATTATTTTCTATCAAGAATAGTAATCCGGGGGTCTGGGTGACTCAGTTGGTTAAGCGTCTGCCTTCGGCTCAGGTCACGATCCCGGGGTCCTGAGATTGAGCCCTGCCTCCGGTTCCCTGCTCACCAGGGAGTCTGCTTCTCCCTCTCCCCCTGCTGGTGCTCTCTTTCTGTGCCAAACAAATAAATAAAATCTTAAAAAAAATGTGTTTCTTAAAAAAAAACCAAAAAACAAAAAAACAAGAATAGTAATCCTATCATTCTCCTTTCAGGAAAATGAAAGTCAAAAAGAAATAGTCCAGGCACATTTGTCTCCAGGAAGAAAAAATGGTATAATTATATTATTTCATGGTTGCGCGTATCTATATAATGAACATTGAGCTGAACCACTATGACTTAGCCAACTTTTGAATGTCCATTTATTACCCTCTATATTATACCTCATACTATATACAAATATGCACACACTCTTGGTATATAGTTAATTGTCAACATCAGGTCACTGAGGGTGAGAGAGAAAAACAAAATAAATATAAAGTTTAGTTAGAACCACAGTGGAAGCTAAAAAAAAAAAAAATGAATAGAAAGATCTTCACTTTTTCCAGAAGTCCCCTAGTTTCTGAAATTTCTGTAACTACTTTTTCATGACTTCTTCACCTAATTCTAGATCAGACTTCCAGGAATGTTTGAAAATGCCAACACTAGTAATTACAAATAATTACTTTTCAAATTGTTGTATTACTTTTTGTTATTGTCAATAAAAATGAATAGTGTAAGCCCCACTGCCTTCTTCAGCACTTTGTATTTCTCTTATAGTTCAAATACTTTTTCCTTTGCTGATAATGATCTTCTAATTCCTACTCAGCTATAATTACCTCAAAAGAGCTAATAGATTTATCTTTGTAAAATTTTCAGTGTTCTATGTAGTCCCTGGCATATAAGAGGATAATAAATATTTCTTAGATTTAACGTATTTTTGTTGAACCTTAACCAGACTATGCATTGCTAGAACATTAATTTCTTAGAGTGGGTTAATAACCATTATTAACTCGAAGTTGAACATTTCCGTAATATATTCACTATAAAGCAACTGGGAGTAGACCATGCAATATTTAAGCATAATCACTATTTAAAAATCAGATTAATACAGTTTTCACGTCCGCAAATTTGTCAGTAGAACTTTCATTCTGGCAAAAATCTGATAAAACAAATTCTAGTCCTGTGGTTGTATTGTGTGTTATAAATAATTTCTTATGTTTCGAATTGTCATGTTGAAGAACAGAGTCAGGGCCTGCTTCCTAGATAATTGCTACCACCTAGATTCAAGGAAATGATTTTAGCCTTTTCTCTTCACATTTTCTTGCATTTTTTTTTCCATTTCAATATTACTTAAATCTTTATAAACTTTAAGTATAAAATAAAATTTTGTACCCAGAACATACTTTAGAGGCTGTATATTTCTAGACCCAATTTGGAGACTGTAAAACTTTCTCTCAAAAAAACAAAAGGAAACATTGTTTCTTGATTTGTGTCATAGAAACTCTCCACTGACTTCCTGGACCAGATGTACTGCTCTTCTCTTTGGTAACTTCTCTCTATTCCACCTTAGCAAGTAGAAAATGAAGTCCAAGAAAGCTCTGATCTGATAATATGGCTACAGAGAGCAAGTACTCATTTTGTCTCCTGTATCACCCCTAGAGATTGCAGGAAAGCCTTGCTCTTGATTAGGTCATCTTTACTTTAGGGTTAATTTAAAAGGCGTATGACAACCTGTGTCATTTGAAAAGATAAACATTTTATTGTTGCATATATTAAAAATCACTTTAAGACAAAATAAATAAGTCACTTGGTTTCAGAAAAATAAGGAGATATTTTCTATTAGTGGGTATTTGTATTAACATTATCAACACTAATAATATGAAAGAAATCAGAGATGATCACAGGGTAGAAGAAATAATATGGAAGAAAACCACAAATGGACAACAGGGTGATTTTCCTTTTTTTTTTTTTTTTTTAAAGATTTTATTTATTTATTTGACAGAGATAGAGAGCCAGCGAGAGAGGGAACACAAGCAGGGGGAGTGGGAGAGAAAGAAGCAGGTTCATAGCGGAGGAGCCTGATGTGGGGCTCGATCCCATAACGCCGGGATCATGCCCTGAGCCGAAGGCAGACGCTTAACCGCTGTGCCACCCAGGCACCCCTGATTTTCCTTTTTAAAGTAGTAGAGACGGGAAAAATCAAAGATGTCAGAGGAACTCATTATGGTAATTTCTTTTTCCATCACTGTTTGTTTGTTTGTCTGTTTTTGGTAGTGTCCCATCTTCTCAATATCTGGTCTGTAGCAACATATTTTTTCCAGCTATTTTAAATTGGGAATAATGATACAGATACTGACCAAGAAAGCCACTGTTTATATTTGATCTGGGAAAATGTATTTATGGTTAGGAAATGGGGAAGTGGACAAGGGAAAAAAAAGAGTTTACTAAAAATGAAAAGATTAACTTAATGGAAAATCTTGAAGATAAGAAAAAGGAAATGGTAATGTGTTTTTAAGGCACTTGGGGCAACCATTTTAAGAATGATTATATATTATTTTTTATTTTCCAAATGGAAATACAAGTGAGGATGTAAAGCAGCTGGAGGCAAGTTATAATAAGTGAGCAAGAGTTACCTATGACAATCAACAGAAAGGCCCAGCAAAGAGCATTTCACAGAAAGCAAGTTTCTTATGGTCCAAAAGGTGGAAGAATAAAAGTTTTGTTGTTGTTTTTTTTTTTTTTTAAGGAAATGGGTGGTGTATCAAAACCTAAAAGAGATAGCTCATTATTTAATCTAGAATATTCTAGCTCTTATTTTTAAAATGGGCTGTTAGGCTTCTCAGGATTCTTGGAAAAATTGTCATTCCCTAAATATGCAATTACCTTGCTATCCTCTTCTAAAAGTATTTTTTTTAAAACCTATTAATTTAAAGGGAAAATATGTAATCAAATTTCCAAATGTTTCATTTTAGTCTATATTTAAATAGTTTACATGTTTAAGCTGAAATTACACTTCTAAAGTTCAAAACCAATAATGGTTTTCATTTCTCTTAAGTCCAGCCCCTAACTGTATTTTCTAGTCCCTCTTTCCTGTTCAATGAGAAAAATGAATGAATCTAAGATCACACCAAAATTAAATCTGATAGAAGACAATTTGTTGTTCCTTGGGGATAATAAACACCATTGAAGTACTCTGCTAGTGCATGGATAGCTGTAGCATTAATTTACCAATTCTAAAATTCTCCTAGAAAAAGGAGCTTCTCAGCTCCTTCCATATTCTCAGATGGAATATGCTCTTTGGCTACATGCTGTGATACCCTTGCTTGATAATGATTCCAGACTTAAGAAAAGACCTAGGAAGCCCAGTGCTTATCTGTATAATTGGCAATTCTCCTTCGTTTGCAAAAAACAGGGCTATAGTTTTTAGTTCCAAGGGTTCTGGCTCAAATTCCAGCAGGGGCTGTTCATGCACAAACTGCAAGGCTGCTCATTTGATTAAGAAGGCTAATTTAATGCTGCTTTGCAGGTTCCATACATGAACCTCTCAGGGATTTTGCAACTTCTTCCTGGAATCTTATGGGGCGTTTCTAAGGTGCTAGATCAGCGTTGGTTTGCAGAAGCATGCAGTCAGTCTCTTCCTCTTCGTAGCTTCATTAACCTAACTGGAAGTGGGCCTCATTTAGCATTACCCAGATGGTAAAATGGAGGTTGATTATCTGCTCTTTGGAAGCTGAAATGTGCTAATGGGTCAGGCAGTATTTCACAAAGTTTAGTGGACATAGGATGCAGCTGGGAGCAATTTAAAATGCAGATTACATGACCCCACTCCCAAAGATTCTCACTCCCCAGATCTGGGTTAGAATCAGCATTTTAAATAAGTATCCTCCCACCTCTGGCAGGCCTTTTCTGGAAGTTGAAGGGTAGGTTACATGGCCCTTTTTTTCAGATAGTGGCTTCCCATCTCATTCAAAGCAAAAGTGGAAAGTCCCTCCATTGACATTTAGGACCCTACATGATCTAGTCTTCAGTCCTCTCTGACCTCATCTCCAAGATTACCCCCATGATTACTTTGGTCCAGCCACACTGGCCTCCTTACTGTTCTCCCCAAATATTAGTCATGCCCCAACTCAGCAGCTTTACCTTTCTTCTCCCTTCTTCTTGTGGTGCTCTTTTCCCAATTATCTGCATGTCTAGCTTCCCAACTGAAGTCTTACCTCACATGCCACTGTCTCAAGGACCACTACTCTGCTCACTCAATCTAAAATTGCAAACCCTCTCCACACTTCTTCCCACTTTCTTTGCTTTATTTTTCTCCTTGAATCTTGTTATTTTCTGATTTCTCTAATAAAAGTTCCATGAGAGCACGAATTTTTTGGTCTGTTTTGTTCACTTCTATAACCCTAGCACCCAAGGTGGTACTGGGGACATATGTAAGAGACACTGGCCAAGTATTTATGGAGCATATGAATTAATGATGATACGTGCATGGAGTCATGCAATATTGTGGACTTAAAAGCAATTGGGGGTATCCTTATAAGCTCTTTTGTCAGAAAAAAATATCTTTACAGCTATAATTACAGTTTCTAAACTTTGGCCATCTCAATAGTACCTAAACAAAAGTTCAAAAGGCAATGGCAATATGCATTTTAGAGGATCAGTGGTAGACTGGTATTCTGCTAATTTGTCAGGGGGGATATAAAATATTGTGGTTAATGTAGAATAGTAGAGCCAAAACCATCCTTAAAATCAGACAAGCTGGGTTCAGGTCACAGCTTTGTCATCTATTATCTATTTTGTCTTGATCAAATCACTTAAGGATTCAATTTAAATAGTATATCACTTGCCTCACTGATGCATGTTCTTCTCATCTATAAAAGGACAAATATAGCAAATGCTTCTCCCACCTTACAGAATCTAGAGAATGAATGTGGGAAAAACATTTTTTATATAATAAAATATTAAATAATTATAAGCAAGTTTATACTTATCCTTCACATTTCATGACATTTTAACCTGATGTGACAGACTGTTACAGTGGTGGCCATCCATGAGCCTTGCCTCAGTGTATCCATATAGTCCCGCACTGACTCTGGGCTTGACCAGGAGATTTGCTTTACCAATGGAATCTTAGCAAGCATGATGCAATCAGAAGTGTGATAAACACCTGTACCTTGGAGCTTATACTCTTAAAGCCAGCTGCCATGCTAGAAAGAGGCTTGCACTAAACTCTTCGGTAAGGAGAAACTACGTGAAGGATCCACTGGTGGCTGAGAGGCATTTTTTTTGTGTATCCTGGCCCCAAGTGAGTTCCCAGCTGAAGGCATGAAGGGTCTCAGACCCACCATGTGGAACAAAGGCACTTCCTAGCTGAGCCTGGTCAAGCAAGGAATCAAGAGAAATAATAAACTGTTGTTTAAGTCACTAAGTTTTGGGATGGGTGGTAATGCAGCAACAGATAATTGAAATCCCCGGGTGTTTGAACAAGACATCATAGCCTAAAAGAGTTACTTCAATGGCTAGAGTTCTAGACATTGAAGCAGGGGGCAAGATAACGGGGGAGTGGGGAATGGAAACGCCTTTCAAAATCCTTAAAATCAATTCTGACATTGACCTAGTTCACTTGTGAAATCTAATGACAGATGGTATATAATTTCAAGAATAAGTGCTATAAGTACAAGTACTATTTATTCCTTTGAGAAAAGAAATAAAGTCATTTATGTAAGTCACTATGAATTGGGATCTATGTTGAGCAAACAAGAAAAAAATATATAGAAACTTCCTATCTGATTTTTCTAAGACTTGCCAATTGAGAGTAGCCTACCCACTATCAGAGCAATTTTGAACTGTTTTTTCTGTAAGTTAGAGTAGTTAGCCCTTGGCAGGTGTCTATTGTTAACGATTAGCACTTCTCAAAGGGAGCAAATCCTCCAGCAACTTCCAGATTTACTAGTGGGGATCTGGACCGTGGTGAATAAAACACATTGCTGGAATTTCAGCTGGGGTCTTAATCAGTTCTGAAGCGAAGCTCAGATAATCAAAGGTCAGACCCTTTTGCTGTGATTCTTGATGTAAGTAAGGACCTTGTTTAGAAGCATTTTGTCTAGCAATTGTAGAAGCAAGGGACTCAAGTCGTCGTGAAAGTATAGGCAGTCACAGGGCACTTTATTATCATTCTGTGAGAAATGTTCTCAACCCAGAAAGAGCTTTGACATTTTTAAAAGAGATATTGCTATCCCTTTACTTGAAAATCTGTATCCTGGGCATTTGCATTATTATTCGGCACAATGGATTTCACTTTCTAAGCACCAAGGTTGGGAAGCTTTTCAATGTGAGGTAAAAGGTGTCTTCCTACTACAAGTAAGTAATACCTTCTCATCTTTTTTGTAGTTTTTCTTCTTCTTCTTTTAACAAGAACACATTCAATGATTCAGTGAAATATGAATGAGTTTCCTTTTCCAGATTTGTGGTTAACATCGTTGTTATTGTGGAGGAACTCAAGACGCAGACGAATCAGTTTTGCTGAATCTAGGACAGGATGCCAAGCTATATTCTTTGGTAGTTACTTGTATGTGACAGAAATGATCTCCCACAAAATTTCAAAAGCCTCAGAAAACTGCATGCACTATTCCTGAAATATTCTGTGGTTGAATAAAAAAGGGCACACCTGTGACTAACTAGTACTTTTAAGTTCTCCTGCAAGCTCAATGAATTGAGTAAAAGCGAAAAGTGACAGAAAAATGCTAGGGCTTAAATTTTTTTGCAATAACTTGAAGGGTAGCAGAATAGGCCATGCCAAAATATGCCACTGGCATATTGACTATTTTGAGCTGTAGTCACTTGAAACACAGCAAATACAGGGAGGCACTGTCTCTGAACTCCCATTGTTTGCTTAAAGATGGGTCTTTCAAAAGGAATTTAACTGTCTCCTCCCCAGGAGTTTCTTCAGCTCAGGAGGACTGATTGATTCTTATCACAGGAGAGGTGTCTGTAAGTCAACATCACACCCAGATGAACGGTCACAAGCTGTCATAACTCCCAACGATTCTTCCAAGGGCGTGTTCATCTTTCCTAAAAATCATTTAGTCTCCTCTAAGAGGCTTGCGTCTCCTCTCCCCTTTCCCTGTTAAAGTCCCGAAATCTCAGATACCTCAGGCAGTTACAGATTTTTTTCCTGGTTATCTCCTATGTGCACACGAGGTACACATGTTAATAAATTTATGTTTGCTTTTGTGTTGTTAATCCGTCTTCTATTGTAGGTGTCTGAGCTAATAACTCAAAAAGGTAAAGCAAAAATTATTTTTCCTCCCCTACAAATTCATCCCACACTAAGTCATTGAATGAAAGTATGTCAATTCTCTGAAATCTATGGGGGGGGGTTCCAAATTATAATGCTTAAATAGAAGTACTATGGTGTACTGAGGAAAAACTCCCACATTATAATGGTGATATATCCTTGCCCCTGCTCTCTTTTTCTCTTTCTCACCAGCATTTAATTACATACAGATTCCTTTGCTTTATGAAATAGATAATATAGACAGTATTGTACTTTTTTCTTGAATTTTTTTTAACTTGCGGGTTTTTTTTTTTCAGGTATAATATATGATATAGTATGTATTAACTGGATCTCCAGATGTGCCACAGACGAGACTCCAATGTCTTATGATAGTAATTATTCAAAAAATTATTCCTTTAAGAGAGACAGAACCTCAAAAACTTCCCCTTAACTTCCTCGTTGGGTTCATTAGAAGGCAGTACTTTTCAGTTTACAGCAGCATACCTCTTCCAAAGCAAGTGAAAATAATTCTGGGAAGACTAAAAATCCCATAGCAGAATTGGCCTCAGATTGAAAATAAAGAAAACGGGTTTCTTATTCCCTCCTACTGACTTGACCTCCACTTACCAGTTTCCTCATTAAAAAAATGGGGAGTGTAAGTTTCTCTTCTATTTATCTCACTGGGTTGTTGTGAGGCTTAAGTTAGGTGATGTTGATAAACATGATTTGCAAAAGTACAAAATAACATACAAAAGTGCAGGCTTACTACTGGAAGTGTTGTTTTTAGGAAGACTCGGTCTAATTATTTCTGCTTTCTGTTTTAAGCCACAATTGCTCGTCTACATGCTTGCAATGCCTCTGCCTGTCCATGAGTGAACCTTATCCTTGGGAAGATCCTATGGAAAAACCTTCCCTGGAAAGTAAAACCCAAAAAGAAAGCACTCTAAACAAACTGAATTTCATTCATAATACAGAGTGCCTGGAGGCACTGGACATGGGGAAGTATGGAAGGGCACTCATTATCACACAAAATGTTATATTACTTATCCTAACTTATAGTACTAAAAACAGCAGAGGTAAGGCTAGGACAAACTGGTGAAAGGACTTTAAATTTGCTAAATTCCTATGGTACCTGTAAACCCAGTCCTCCCTCCCTTTCAACAGACCAGGGGGCTAATCTCTAGATAAAACAAGTGACTTTAACCCTTGATCTGCCATCAGGAAGTATAAGGATTCTCAAAATGCCTGTGGACACTGCACTAAACTGGCTCTTTGCTTGAGTGGAAAAGGCCTCAGGTTTTGGGGAAACCTTCAGGGATACTCTAAGGACATTTCTACACCCACATTTGAAGGAGCTGCTGATGGAAGACCAGAAGAGAGTGAGGGAAAGAATACAGCTTTAAGCGGACAGATCATAGCCAGTGAAAAGCAGGTATTTACATGCAAGCAGGTTTTTGCACACACTGAGGTTTAGTCTTCATGCAACCCATTTTGGGGAGAACGAAGAGGAAGGAGGAACAGGCCAAAGAGAAAAATCAAGAAAGCAAATGTCGAGTAATGAAAAACTACATACACGCAAGGATGTGCTAACTCACCTCTGTGAACCCCCACAAATCAGAATGTTCCAGCAGAGAGAGGGAAAGGAAGGAAAATCTAGTGCTGCCAGAATATATTCTGCGAAGAGAGGGCCAGATCAAATGCCCAGGTCTATGAAAGGGAGACAGCACAGCAAGGTGGCTAAGCATGCCAACCCATGGGGGCATTTTTGGCCGTGGCATGTGAGACAGATAAGAGTATGTTCAAAGCATGAGGGCGGTTTGACAGAAAACAGCACTGTGCTTATAAAAAGCCTATATGGAAATCTAGAAGTTATAGACACAGAGGAGTCTGGTTGCCAAGAAGAGTATATTTCCTGTGACATAAGGGGGTGGGGAGAGACACCCCCCAAATCTACACATACCAACTTAGATGAGATCATCAGTCTTCAGGCTTCCAGCAAAGGAGAGTGACAGAAGAGGAAAGTAGTAGCGTTTGATGTTTAAGAAGAAGGGTTGATAAACAGGGAAAGTTAAAGGGGGATCAATATTTTACATCCCCCAAATATAAAATAACAGAAGAATAACACAGTGATGCTCTTATTAGTAGCCTCAGGAAATATCTGCCCCTGGGTAATTTGTCTCCTGCACAAGAATAAGGACAAAACAACAACAACAAAAACCCAGCATAGTCTTTTACAAAATACATATGTATATTTTCTTCTGTAAAGAGAGGGGAGGAAAAAAACCCCTTAAAGGTGGTGAGTCCTGTGTTTCATGTACAGCTTTGTCAACTCATCTGGCAGAGATGAGAAAGCTGACAGCCCTCTGGAGGGCTTGAGCTGAGGCTGCGTGCAGAAGTCTGGAACGGCAGAGACCTGATCCTGCATGTAATGAGACCAAACAGAGCTGGAGGGAACTCTGCTTGCAAGCCCCCTCAGACAAAGAATCAAGCAGCCAGCTGCCTGCCTGTCATGCTTCACCTTCCTCTTCGGCAGCCTTCCTTTTTTGCTATAGTCGGGACGGCATAAACAGACTGTAGGATTTTACAGTTAGCTCAGCAGCCATGTAGGCTATACTGTAAATATATTCACTCATTTATCCATTTATTCAACATGTATCAAAAGCTTGCCAGGTGCCTCTTACTGTGCAGGGTGTTTAGAATGCAGGCATACAGAAGATACACTTTCCACTAGGGAACCTCCTTAGCCTGGTGGGGGAAGGGCACATGTAAACAAATAGCCATGTGTACATGAGTTAGGCATGCACATGCCAAGCCAGCTAAAACCTCTTTCTGCAGACATTTCAATGTAAACGATAACCTATTCGATTCAAGAAATACATCTCTGCGAAGTTCTTTATCTTTCAAGCTCGAGGCAGACATCCAGGGAAGGATTTGAGACTTGTACATAAGATGGGTTAGGAACTAAAGTCTTTTTAAATTAAATAGTTATAGAATTTGGTTTAACTAGGTGTTAATTGGAATCCTGACATATCGAAATCACATCTTCATCATGTATAGATCTTTGTCATGCAAATAGAAGTGGGGAAGGAATATAATTGCATTTCTACTCTTTTCTTTTTAAGAATAGGAAAAGGTTTAGCAGAACAAAGATGTTGCTCCCTGGCAGCTTCCCAGTGGGAACCAGTCAACCTTAAGTGTGTTTAAGTGGGCTTGGGAGGGAGGCTCAAGTGTTAAATCATATAATTTTATTAAGAGAGAGATACCTGAGGAACTAGGGAGTTCTAGCTATAATCATATACTTGAAAACATGAGGAACAAAGCAGAAGTACTTTCCCTTCTTTTATTTAAAATATAAAACATTTATAATTAGCAATTAATCCCTCCTAAAGGCACTTAATGATTTCTTTAAAAAAAAAAAAAAAAGAGCTTCACCAGTGGTTTGCTGCAGCAATCAAAAAGTTCATTTTCAAATGGAAAGAAGTACTTATCCTGTGAATGTAAATGGTAGATGGTAGGGATGGAATTAGAAAATCAAGTTCTTAATCAACATTGCCATTTTTAAGAGTACTGGTAAATTCTGGAGGGGAAAGGAGGACTGTGTTAGTGCGTGAGTACTCTGGGAGCCTGATTGTACTCAGACTGCACCCTCTTCAGCTCTCTGACTCCCCGCATGTTAGAACTAAGATGTCAAATTGGACAATATCACAGAATGGCTGTTCTCGTACAAAATCTCAAAGCAGCTATCTTGTCAAGGGAAGAAAACGACCAGTCTCAGAAGCTGGCTGAGTGTAGAAAAACCCTATGAATTAGCAGTAGGTTATTTTCTGCTTTCAACTACTTATGTGACTTTTTGATGCTTCAGTTTCCTAATCCATAAAGTGGGCATCAGTGTATTTTACAGGGACGCTTTCAGATGACTTTACATCATGACTTCAGAAGTACGTACGATCTCTACAACCCTGAAGAACTGCAAGGTGTAATCAACTGGAACAGCTTCTCAAACCTTCATGTGTATGTGAATTACCAGTAGATCTTGCTACAATGAAAATTCTGATTTAGTAGGTCTGGGGTGAGGCCAATGTTCTATAATTCTAGGTGATACCAATGCTGCTGATTTATGCATCTCCCTAGTAGCAAGGTTCCAAAAAACACAGTGCCCAATTGTAATTTTCAGAGATGGCTGCAACACAAATCTCCCTGGCCACATGCTCTATGGCAATGTAAATTTGCTACTGTTGCTTCAAGAAGTCAAGTAGAATCTGTATCTGCATCTCCTTTAATCTGAGCAGGCCTTGTGACAACTTGCACTAATAGATTATGGTGAAACTAATGCTGTGACATTTATGACATTTATGCGACACTAACTGGCTTGGCAGCATCAACTTCCAGGCTTTGGAAGCCAGGTGCCATGAAAGGAGGATGACTGCCTTTAGACAAATTATGCTATGAGAAGCTCGAGCAATATAAAGAGGCTTGAGAGAATGAGACTACCTGCCACTGCAGAAGGATATAATGGGGAAGAGAGAAAGAGAGAAAGAGAGAGAGGGAGAGAGAGAGGTATCAAGACACATGTCATGTGAGAGAAGAAGCCATACTGAAAGTGGATCTTTCTGCCCCAGTGGATACCGTATACATTAGAAAAGCCAACAGTCAAGACTTTCATGAATTTCTGATATACAAAAATTGAGCAAAATACAATAATTATTTAAGAACCTAAATTGTGAGGTATATTGCTACATAGTAATAGACAAATAAATCAGAATTTATAAGCAAGTCAAATAGTAAACAGGCTTTAAAGTTAAGGCTAGCACTTTAAAACTATTTATATTCAGTAAATGTGCTAATTAAACATTTAAGAAAAAAAAAACAAAGCCAAAACAAAACAAAAACAAAAAAACACAAAACATAGGTGACCTGTGTTCTCTTTTTGCACTCCTGGAAAAAATAGATATTGCATCAATATTTTACTGAAAAAAAAAATCACAATGGCACTTATGCAAAACTTCAGTAGCAGTCTAAACAGTAATGGCAATATTCTTTTTTTTTTAAACACCATTTACTTGTTGTATAAATTAAGTAATAAAATTTGAGGGTTTTTCTACTTAATATGCATTTTCTCTCCATTGCACCAAAGAGAAATAAAAGCAAATGTCATGTGATTTTTTAAAATATTGATCACAACTTATTGGGGGAAATCATCATTTTAATCATCTGTTTAACAAACATCTACTGAATTCCTTCTGTGTACCAGACACTGTAGTAGGTCTGAGGATTGTAGAAATGGATGAAGAGTTCCTGTTGTTATGAAAAACATACAGATAAGAAATATTCTGATAGATGATAGATGATAGGTAGGTAGATAGATGATAGATGGATAGATGATTGATAGATGATAGATAGATGATATATAGATAGATAGATGATAGAATCGTGTATATCATGTCAAATATTTTGCTTTACATACCATGCTTTACATATGTTATCTTATTTAATCCTAAAATATCCTGTGAGGTAGATACCATAATTAACTACATTTTTAAGATGAGAATATAGAGGATTAGAGAATTTCAATGACTTGTCACGATCTCACAGTTAATAAGAGGTAGAACAGGATATGAAGCCAAGAGTGACTAATACCAGGGAAAGAAGATAGGCAGAGAACCCAGCTGAGAATGAATTTTTATGAGAAACTTCTCACAGGAGAAGATGCCTAAATTGAGTCTTGAGAAAAGTGTGAGTTCGGAGTGGGAGAGGAATGTCAGTAAGAGGAACAGCAGATTCAAGGCAGAGCAATAAGCAAGAACAGCACATTGATGAATAGCAGTAAGTGAAGATAATTACGGAGAGGTAGGCTTTGTACTATGGAGAGCCATTGCAAACTATGAAGATGACAAACTATATCTGATCAAACTTACGTTTTAGACCACTCATTTTCCTGAGGATATATTGGAGGATTTTTAGACTAGAAGTGGGGAGACAATTCAAAGGGAGATTGTTGCAGGAATCAGGCATGACAGTTCTATTCTAAACTAAGAACTGGTAGCAGGGAAGGTAAACACTGCTCCTAAAGACATCCTGGTGATATTCACACCACCACTGTTGTGATAATCACACCACCGATAATAATGGGTAATATTTATTATTTCCTGTTGCGGTAGGCTAAAAAATTATTCCCTCTCCCCACAAACATATCTCTGCCCTAATCCCTGGAACTCATGAACGTTACCTTATGTGGAAGAAAAGGCGTCCTCGCAGATATGATTTGAAAGACCTTGACTGGGAAGATTATCCTGGATTATTTGAGTGGCTCCTAAGTACAATCACATGCATTCTCATAAGAGGAAGGCAGGAGGAGATTTCACACACACACACACACACACACACACACACACACACACACACGGAATAGGTGATGTAGGGAGAGGGAGGCACAAGATTGAAGTGATTCAGCTAGAAGCCAAAGAATGCTGGCAGCCACCAGATCTTCTTGCACAGCCTCCAGAAGGAGAATGTCCCTGCAGACACTTTGATCTCAGCCCAATGATTATGGCCTCCAGAATGATGGGAGATTAAATTTCAGTTGTTTTAAGGCACTAGTTTGTGGCAAGTATTACTGCAGCCAGAGGAAATTAACAGATGTGGAAGTAAATCTTCCTGAATTTCTCAGTGCTCCTGTAAAAAAGGATCAGTCACCTAGGACTTAGAAATGTATATACAATATAAAGATAGAGAATATTGCCTTTATTTCTCCTAGAAACATTTTACTTTCATATACCATGTGGGTTAGATCTGTAGCTATTTGTCAAGTTTAATGCTCTAATCTAAAGGATAACAAAGCTTCTCTCATTTCTGACAGGGCCAAATGTTTACGGCCTGGACTAGGACCCTAGGTTGCACTCAAAATGAGCCAGAGGACTGGAGATCTATCTCCTTAAATAC
Organism: Ailuropoda melanoleuca; assembly: GCF_002007445.2. NCBI lineage: Eukaryota > Metazoa > Chordata > Mammalia > Carnivora > Ursidae > Ailuropoda > Ailuropoda melanoleuca. The sequence continues at coordinate 174,504,347 of NC_048219.1, forward strand.
ATGTTAGGAATGAAGCTCAGGACTTGGTATAGTAGGAAATAGTCACCATGGTTATCAGTTGATTCTGAGTCTAAAAACTGTGATGATGATGATATATATATATATATATATATATATGATACAGACATCTCTAAAAGTCATTAAATAAAAGGCAGAGATAGAAAGGCTATCTATCTAGCCATGGAGACTTTTGGCTACTGGGAAGGATCCTGGATTAGAGAAAGAACTCAGTATCTTTTCCATTTTGTCTCCAAGGAGCAAAGGTTTTTGTTTTTTGTCTTTGTTTTCCCCCTCCTTTCAGAAAGGGAATGGGACAGCTATCTCTCTCCTGAATGTAAGTGGCCAAAAATTCATTTTTTCCTTGATCTTTCCTCACTTACAAAATATGTGGCCACTTGTGAAAGAGATTTTTTTCAAATGGCTATTATTATATTGCCCCAGGGTAAAGGTGGGGACAAGAGGGGGCAAACTCAGTTATTATGGTATATATAATAACTCATCTGCTTCTTATCTAGAACATCTCATGTGAGCACTAAGGATCAAATTAATAAAGACAAACATTAAGAAACAAACACCTATGTTCTAAGCATTTCTCCAACCCTACTATTGTTATCATCAGTATTTTATAGATGACAACCTCTTATAGATGTGATTTTAAGACTTTAATTTTATTAGAACTACATGAATATTAAGTGATATAGCCTGGATTTCCTGCATAATGTGTTTGATTTCAAAACCCATCATTTGAATCACGGATTTAATGATTGACTTTAGACACTAAAGTGGATGGAAAGAGCCTAGGCTGACTCAATATTTATAACTTAGGCTTTGGTGTATAGTAGTTCCATTTACCAAGGAACTCAAAATCTTTTAATCAGGGAAGATGATATATTCAACTTTCTGCCATATTGAATTTGAGGCACCATGAAAAATTTCAAGTGTTACAAAATCAGATAGAGGTGTAGCAACAATGTACATTTCTAAATTATCACATAAGTGATAAGTGAAGCTCTGGTATGGATGATCTTCCTAGGAAGCCTTTAGTGACTGAGGGGAACTGACAGGAGGACATTAAATGCATGAATGGAAGAAGAGTTGATGTGAAGGAGCCAGAGAAGAAAAGTGGAATGATAAGAGGGCGTAGTGACAAAGAATTCAAAGGAAACATTCAAGGAAAAGAATGTAATAGAAGAATGAGGAAGAGAAATGGGAAGTTAAGTCAGAGATACGAGAAGGCAAAAAGTACAGCGATGATAATTTGAGACAGGACAGTTGACTGGAAAGAATCACAAATGTGATGCATTATCTTATATACTTACTGAGGGTATTTTCCACAGGCCCTTTAGTTATTAATGAAGAAAGCAGGTGAACAGCAAAAGACATTTTATGTCATTCTAATACATTATTTGAAAACATTCTACCTGGTAATACAGATATTATATGTAATTTAGGGAAAAAAGGCAGCTCTTACTTAGAGGAATAAGTTCTGCATCTGACAGACCTATGCTCAAATCTCTGTTTAATCACTCAGTATTGCTATAAATTTAGGCAAGTTAATTGTCCTGTCTGAAAGTCACTCTCTTTATTTATATGGTACAAATAATAAAGAGGTTGCTGTGAAATCTCAGAAAATAATGTATATAATAATTATAATGATTTGTATAGTACAAAATAAATGACTAGTGGATATCAGTGGAATCAGAATCTGAAGAACTATAATGATATATAAATATGAAAGTGAATTGAAAAATACAAAAAATGATATTCTAGCCACCATTTGCCTCCTTGTTTGCTGATATCTATTGCTATAGTCTTAATATTGGTTTGCATTTTCATGGAGCATGAGATGGGCATGAGAATAATATTACCCCTTCTCAAAATTAGGCCAAAGCTAAACAGCAAGCTATTCTGCTTACAGAATTGGTTCCACTGCAAATTAATCATCTGAAAAGAAGGACAACAATGAAATGAAATTATAGGATTAAATGAAATTTATTTAAATTAAGTTTCCAAATTATAAACAACAAATAAATAATAATATAAGTTGTTGAATACCTCTCATATTATGTAATGGACGAATGGGAAATATAAAATAAAAAAAGTAAGAAACGTGTCTTATGAAGAAAAATAAATATAAAAATGACCAATGACTGAATATAAAAATGACCCTTATCACCATAATATAATAAGATACGAAGTGATATGGATTCCAAGACAAAAGAAAATACATTTGATCAAGAACTGTAGGTAGATTTGATGGCATTTGAGTTTCATTTTGATAAACTGAGTTAAAATTTCAATAGACAAAGAACATCAGGAAGAGCATTTTAAGACGGGAAAACTTGCACAAAAGCCCTGAGGCCAGAATGGCTAGGACATACTCAGGAGAGAGTGAGCAATGAAGTTTTGTCGGAATATATAGAATCTTTTTGGGAGTAGTGAATACAAAAACTGGAAAGTTACAACAACGGCATAGTTTGGATGACCTTGAGTGCTCATTGAAATAGGAATACTTCATTTGTGAGATAAAGGAGAATCACTGGGGTATTTAGGGTGGGGAATATCTGAAACAGAGTTAAACTTGAGGAAGCCTAATTTAAAGGGAAGTTTGTTTGGGATGGTGAGTGACAGCAGGTAGGATTGACAGAAATGATTTAGACTGAAGGAGATCCCCTTGTACAGAAGAGTAGAGAGGGGGTAGTTTCTCTTTAGAAGTACTTCAGCTAATAAATGAAGAAGAAATTAATGAATTAGAATATTACCTTTTTACAATCCCTAATAAATCAATGGCTTTGAGCACGAATAGTGGCTAACATCACAAAAAGAGAGGCAATCAGAAATTTGTTGAATGATGCCAGAATATATCATCTACAGACTTGTCTTGTTAAAACATAAAATAATTGAACCTGAATCTGATGAGTTTCTAAATCAAACTAACAGTTTAGAAGAAGTACATAGAGAGAGGAATATATTAAACTACATAAAAATGAGTCGGTCAACAAAATTACATCTGTAGGAAACTCTACAAGTCAACACAGTTTCTTCAAAAAATAAATTACAAAGGAAGAAAGAGAGTAAGGAAGGGTAAAACTATGCCATGGGTAATTTTATGTGTCAACTTTCCTGGGCCATGGTGCCCAGATATTTAGTCAAACATTACTCTGTATGTTTCTATAAAGGTGTTTTTAAAAATGAGATTAACAAAGCAGATTACCATCCATGATGAGGGGGTGCTCATTTAATCAGTTGAAAGACTTTCTAGAATAAAGACTGACCTTCCTCGAGCAAGAAGAAATTCTCCCAGTATATTGCCCTTTAGACTCAAACTGCATCTATTCCCTGGGTCTCCAGACTGTAGGACTACCCTGCAGATTTTTGACTTAGCAAGCTTCCAGAATTGTGTGAGCTAATTCCTTAAAATCAATCTTTCTCCCCCTCTCTTATTACGTGTGTGTGTGTGTGTGTGTGTGTGTGTGTGTGTGTTTACGCAAACACACATCCTGTTGATTTTCTTTCTCTAGGGAACCCTGCCTAATACACTATAGGTGATAAAAAGAGATTTAAAATGTATACCACAGGGAAAAAAAGGCAAGCATAAATTAGAGCATTTAGGGATGCTCACTTGTGCTATAAAACTGTAAAAGAAAGCAAAGTGATTATGATAAAGTCAAGTTAGTGGTTACTTACGGGAAGAGGAAGACAGTTGTGATAGGTTTAGGGCAGTTGGAAGGGGCTTCTAGGGTGCCTGGAAAAATTTCATTTCTTGACCTGAGTGATGGTGTCAAGGGTATTTAAATAAATTTAATATTTATTAAGCTATGCATATGTTTTGTGTAGTTTTTCTATATCTGTTTTAGATTTTATAATGAAAGGGCAAAAGAGTAGAGGAGAAGGATAATAGTCTCTAGCTATTAGTAACAGCTAACTCAAATCAGAGAATAATTGCCTTGGACACCCTAAGTTCACTAAGGATTTTAAGTTTTAAAGTTCAAATGCAACCTTTATTGCATAACATTTCCCTTTGCCTCTATGGAACACCTGACCTATTATTTATTAGAATGAAAGAATGACACCATAATAACTAAATAATTTAGTGCATAATAGTTGTGACTGAATAAACCCAAAAGATTATTTGAAGGTGTGAGAAAGCAGCTCACCATTGGTAGGTGAGAAGTAGTAAATCAGCGAATGAAAAGTCCCTTGAGCAGTCCGAGCTGCAACATATCCTGGCTCGTGAACTGCTGGCACTTACAACAGAAAGCCATATCTGCTATCCAGTTCTGCAGTTGTGCACTCAGGCAAATAAAGAGATGCCAACCATATTCATGAGATCACTAGAAAATAGTCTACAATAGTCTCAGGGTGAGAATAGAACAAGTTATTAGGGAAATGGCAGTATCTATACTAGACCCATTATCTATACCAGCATGGGCCAATAGCTTAGAGTTAAGAAAAATAACTTTCTGAGCCACTAAGGAGTCCTAAAGTAATAATTCAATAACTGGGGGGGTGGTATCAGCAAATAATGATTATATAGTTAATGTTCCAATAGCAATGACAGATCTCATTTTCCAGATATATATTGGTTATTTCAGCTTGAATGTGTCATGAACACCCAAAAATGCATATGTTTGAGAGGAATCTCATATTCCTCCTCCAAAACGGTGTCTCTTCCTAACATCCTTATCTCTACACATGGCACAATCTTCATCAGAACGTCCAGAAATAAAGCCATCTTCCTTCCTCCTCACTCTTTATGTCTAATCAGAGGTCAAACACATTTGATTCTAAAGCTCTTGAAATACCTCCTGCATCCTTCCACTTAAGCAAATAAAATACCACTAGAATCTATTCACTTTTCTCCATTCCTGCATTTGATGTCCTAATTCAAGCTCTTATGGTCTTGTGTGGGCTATTATGAGTCTCCTAACTATTTTTAACACTATTTTACCTCTACTCTAACATCTCTGATAACAAATTATCAACACTTCTCATATGTACTAATGATGACATCTTTCTCCTTCACAACCAAAGCTAAAACTAAAAGAAAACATCTTCATACGTGCATTATCCACACGGCATGTTGTTAAAACTCAGGTTGGTCATTTAAGCCATTTTCAAGGTTCCCCAACAAAAGGTCCACTTTTATCTGTCTTTTCTCCTTTGCTAGCCTTCAGTCAGTGACTTAGGCCTCCTCCTGTAGATACCCCATACTTTACCATTTTGTCCCTTTATTCTAATTGCATCCTTTAACGTGGTGTTTCTAAAACTTGAGTACGCATCAGAATCATTTGGGGGACTTGTTAAAACACAGATTGCTAGGTACCAGACTAAATCAGATTCTGATTTAGTAGGACTGGGGTGGGGAAATTCACATTTCTAACACTTTTTTTTTTTTTTTTGCAGGGGGGTGGGGTTCTGATGCTGTTGGTCTGAGGATCATATTTTGAGAGTTAATACTGAACTAAATATATTTCTTCCATCTCTACTTATTCTATAAATCCATTACTTAAAGTTCCATTCAATATTATTTCCTCCTTTTTCTGGGCCAATGTCCCCAGTCCAAAGATACCAAGATACTCTTCTTTTCTCAGTTGTTCATAGTGTCTTATTTCTATCTTTCTTATTATACATAAAAAGTCTTTTTTCATTTAGTTATGTGGTAGAATTTAATTTTCCCTATAGACTGTACACTCTTTGAGGACAGCATCCACATTTAAAATTTCTAAATTACAGATCCACAGAGCAAAATATGATGTCTTATCTATGGGACATAGAATGAGTGTTTTCTGACTGGTAGATAAATACATCTGAAAAGGGATATAGTGATTCTACCATAATGTCTACTGGCAGATAAATTGACAAAGGTAATATAAGACTGTCTTTTGGTACAAAGCTTGGTTTTCACTTTGCATGTGTCCACGTTTTGCTAATGAATTTGGAACTCCGGCTGTTTTCCACCTGCTGGAACCAATTACAATGTTTTGGGGCAAAATACTGGGGCAAAATATTTAAGCAGTTAATTAAAGCATTTTATCATCTGATGACCCCCCACCCAAAAAGTCAGCATTTGCTGTCCAAATATCACACACTTAACTCTGTTTTCTCTTTTTCTTCAGAGGTAGGGTAAATTTCAGAGCAAAGTGATCTTTAATAAGATGTCTCATGGTCTCATGGGAAATGCAAAATGGCAGGCATTGGGCAACTATGGCATAATTGGTTCCCTCTGCCAAAAAACACTTGAACACTTTGAATAGATATCTGCTGTCACTAGAACCAAATTAATCCTTTATTTCATTTTCTTCTTGTTTTTACTCTTACAAATCACACTCAACCACTATGAAAGTGCATTTCATCTTCATGTTTTTAATTCTTGCTGTATATAGTTAATTGGCACAGTATCCTAGAAGACTGGTCCAGGGATGAGGAGTCCTGTGTTCTAGTGTTGATGCTACCCCTATCTAGCTGATGAAATATTTTTTCTCATCAGGCTTCACAGTCTTTATGCATCAAATGATAGGGAGGGATACGCTCCATTTATCTCTGGCACTTCATAAATCTATCCCTCTCTTGAGCCTTCATGGTATCATAGATGACATGTCATTGTCCTGAAAGGTTTAATGAAGCATTTGAAAACTAGTTTTTGCCTTTGTTTTTGTTTTCTTTTGTTTTTGAGTTAGGAATACATTCCCATTATTTTTTTTTTCAAAGATTTTATTTATTTATTTGACAGAGATAGAGACAGTCAGTGAGAGAGGGAACACAAGCAGGGGGAGTGGGAGAGGAAGAAGCAGGCTCCCAGCAGAGGAGCCTGACGTGGGGCTCGATCCCGTAACGCCGGGATCACGCCCTGAGCCGAAGGCAGACGCCCAACCGCTGTGCCACCCAGGCGCCCCCCCATTATTTAAATTATTACTGAGAATATTTAGTTCATAAGCTGCCATTTCTATTATTCAATCAGCTTCATTTATCAGCATGACATAACTGTTCAATGCAGTTAAGTGAGACTCACAACTGCCAGTCAATTGGCTCACCAATTACACGCCAACAGTAATCTCCATCTCTTTCTTCCTAAACAGCATTACTTCATTATCAGCATTCCATTAAGAGGTCATAGGAACATGGGTGCAAAGTGATTGAATACTACTTTGAACTTAGAACAAAGCTCAATGGCATATTTCAAATGTAATGCTAAAGTAATAATAAAGAGAGATTTAATATAAAGAGCTGAAACCACATGATGAAAAATAGCCACGCTGCGAACATACACGTATGGAATCCAAGAGATCAATGCTATGCTACGAGTTTCAACTTCTAACTGAAGCTCCCACACATTTCCCTCCCCTCCTGCATTCATTTCTTGATCTTTTACAGCATTCTGAAGGTAGCATAGAGTTAAAATAGCACTAGTACTTCAAATATTTCTAGATAAGGATATGGGAGTTCAGAAGTGCTGAAGAACTTATTCAAGGTCATTCATAAAATAATAGAACCAGGACTGGAAATCACTTATTTTTGTTTGTTTGTTTTTGTTTTGCTTTCCTTATAAATGAACATCTGTTCTCTGGAAGTGTCGGCATGCTTGTGAGCAAAGTAGGTATGTGATCATGGCTACATATTTTATGAGACAAGGAAGTTTATTAAGTAACTTTGTGGCTGCCACAATCTTCAACATAATACCTTTCACAATATATTCACAAAAAATTTGTTGAATAAACATTGCTTCAGAATTTCATTTGCTCTGAATAATTGTCACATCATTGGTGATGGCCTTCTAACAAAGTTGTGAAACCTAAATATTATTGATGATTAAAATTCACCTCAGTTTGAAATTCATGGCCAAGGTGGAGGAACAGTGACAGGATTTAGCCTTCCACTTGAAGCGACTAAAAATTGGGACAAAAATACATCAAACAATGGTACTCAGGATATTGAATATAAGGTAATGAAAGAAAATGATGAGTAACGAATGAGGTGAACCCTAAGATTGTTCCAGCCTACCTTTTGGAGTAAGTTTCTAGGCCATGGCTCATAAGAGGAAACTCAGGTGGACATAAATGGTCTTCCTGGGTTGAGGAGACAAGACTGAGAGAGCCTGCAGGTGACAAGGTGGCAAGAGTGCACAGGGCAGTGTAAGCAGAGAGAAAAGAGCCACTTACAGAGAATTCAGAGATCAACAGAGTGTTCCTTTTTGAAAATTCATTGGAATATTGATCAGCACATGTGTGTGCAGAAACTACCCAAGGCCAAGAGCCGTCCGAAATGATTATAGAGAGCAGTGCCTGAATTTCACATAAACCCTGAATTGTTCCTGTTCTCAATAGCCTGAGTAGAAAACTTCATAATTCATGAAGCATCAGTTAAAGAACTAAGAAGTCATGCCTCAGTGGTGGGGAAAAATTAACTCTAGACTAAATGTAGTTCTGAAAATTATCTAGCAAAGCTTAAAGCAAGACCTGAAAGTCAAACTCTTTCCAAGTAAAAGTATTCCAGAACAAAGCTCAGGAATATTTATGGCAATAAAAATAATCTAGCTTTTAACAAGTTTAAATTCCTATTCTGGTATCCAATCAATGATCACAAGGTATAAAAAGAAGCAGAAAAATAAAATTTAGACTGAGGAAAAAAATTAATCAAAACTAAACCAGAAATAATACAAGTGATTTTTTATTAACAGGCAATGATATTTAAACAGTTATTATGACTGAACTCCATATGTTTAAGAGGCAAGAGATACAAAAGATACCAAAAAAAAAAAAAAAAAAAAAAAAACCCAAAAAAAAAAAAAACANAAGAAAAACCCAAAAAACAAAAACACACAAAATGACTTCTAGAGAGAAAGCCAAAACATCTGGGATGAAAAAAATCTATTGGATGAAATTAAAAGTAGATTAATATTGCAGAAGAAAAAATTAATGAACTTGAAGATGTAGAAATAAAAAGTATAAAAAATGTACTGAAAAAAATTAACAGAGCATCAGTGGACTGGTGGACAAATTGAAGCAGCCAACTCCTATTCAGTTAGAGTCCATGAAGAACAGAGAAAAAAAAGGGGGATAACAGAAACATTTTAAAGAAATAATGGCCAATTTTTTTCCTAATTTGAAGAAAACTACAGACCTACAGATTCAATAATTGCAATGAGTCCCAAGCATCAAAAATATGAATTAAACTACCCCATGTTCATAATCATAATTAAACTACTTAAAAGGAACATTAAAGAGAAAATCATAGAAACAGCCAGAGAAAAAAGACACAATACATATACATATGCAGATACATAAATAGATGATAGATCAGATAGATAGATACATAGATACATAGACAGATACAAGGATAACAGAACATTTCTTGTTAGTAACAATGCAAGTGAGAAGACAGGACAATATCTTCAAAGTACTGAAAGAAAAAGAAATCTGTCAACCTAAAATTATTTACCCAGAAAAAATCTTTCACAAGCAAAGATGAAGCAAAGACTTCTAAAGATACAAAAACTGAAAGAATTTAAAACCAGCAGACTTGCACTGTAAGAAATGTTAAAGGAAGTCCTTCCAGCAGATGGAAAATAACATCAGACAGAAATATGGATCTACATATAGGAATTAATAACTCCAGAAATAGTAACTACTTGGGTAATACACATGTTATTTTTGCTTATTATTAACATCTCTTTAAATGATAAATACTTAAAAAGACTAACTGTATGGTGGGATTTATGTAGAAGTAAAATGAGTAACAATAACACAAACAGTGCATTGAGGAAAAGAAGCATATTATTGGAGGATTCTAACCTGAAGGTAGATTATAGTAAATTAAAATACATACTAAACAAACCCTAAGGATACCACTAACCCTAAAGATACCAATAAAACAACAGGGTTATAGTTAATGAGCCAAGGAAAGAGATAAGTGGGGTCATAAAATATATTCAGTTAATTTAAAAATAGAGAAATGTAACAAAATAGAACAAAGACCACATGGGATAAAAAGAAGACAAAGAGAAAGATGGTAGATTTAAACTTAGTCACACCACTATCACATTAAACGGTCTAAACACCTCCCCCCCCCCCCCCGCAAAAGGCAGAGATTGTCAAGTTAGATAACACTTCTGTATCTTGCCTATGGGAGACCCGATTTAAACAAAAAGACACAAATAAGTTAAAAGTAAAAGGATGGGAAAAGTTGTAGCTTGCTAATAATAATTTTAAAACAGTGGAATGGCTACATTAATATGAGACAGAGCAAAGAATATTACTATGGATAAATAGTATATTTTTTAATGATAAATGGGTTATTTCTTCAAGAAGACATAACAATCCTAAATACTTACATAATCAATAACAGAGCTTCAAAATACTTCAAGCGAAAACCAATAAAACTAGGACCAAAAAAACCCTCAAAAAACAAAAAACAATCAAACACCCAAATCTGCAAGTATAGTTGAAGATTTCAAGGTCCCTCTCTCAGTAATTGACAGAATCAGCAGAAAGAAAATCAATATGGAAACAGAAGATTTAAACATCAATCAACCTGACCTGATACCTAGGAAGAGCCTCCTTATTACTGTATATATCCTCACCACCTGGACACATTGATTAACCCAGTAGTGGGTATCATGTCTTACTCAAACTGATATAATCAGAGGTTTCAAATATTTTGAAATCTTGACTGAGAGAACACAGTCACTCTTGTGATTAGTTGAAGTTAAAATATAAAACTCAGGAGCAATCAGCACTTCTCTTTCTACCATGGACCAGAGTATTAGGGGACCATTATGAAAAGAGGTAAACAAATAAGGAGAAATAAGAGAGTGTAGTGATGCCCCACAGTACTCTAGTTGGTGGTTCTGTTCCTGATACATACCTGCATCTCTCTTCTTAGTGTTTCTTTGTTTTTCAAATCTTGCTTGACCTTGTGAAATATCTTAGAATCTGTTTCTGCTTTGGGATTCCAAAGCAACACAGAAAGGCATGAATAATACAAACATAAAGTCAAAATGTGTTGGTCTGCTTTCCAAGATCCTGTCCTGCTCACCCATCACTGTTCTTGTCCACTCACTCTTCCTCCATATAAAAATTTGACCAGCAGAGAATACTCTTCCTTGCATAATTCTCCCTACTTGGAATACACTTCTCAGTTTTTTGTTTTTTTGTTTTTTTTTTCCATTTCCTCTTTCTGGCCCAGTTCAAATTCTGTCTCTTCAAACAAGTCTTCCCATACCAAACCAACTCTCAAGTCCTATAGGCCATATTGTTTTTTTATCATTATTTTGACACTTAGCCAACTTTTTGTTAATACTCTCTTATATGCATGCCTTATCCCCTACTTTGGGCTGTAAGTTCTATAAGGTGATTGGGTTCTGTCTTGAATATCCTGGACACCCTCCTCCACAAACTCAGGAAAGTCCTACAAAGAATAGGTGTTACATAAGTGTTCCCTAATGATAATAAATAATCAGGAATTTGTGCATTGGTTTAAGGATCTGAGAATCAGTTTCCAGTTTTGTTTTTTGTTTTTTTTGAGAGAATTTACTCTGAATTCAAACTGGTTTATAAATCAACAATTGCAACTCAATTAACTTTACATTGGTGTTATTCTGTATCAATAGTTAAGCATATTCATACATAAGAAGCTTGACACTGAGGCTTAACCATAACAAGATTTCACAAATAGACACACTATATTAAATTATTACAAGTTTATAGCTATTAGTAAAAATTACTTCCTCTTTCTTTAAACTTTGTATGTGCCGATAACTGTAGAGTCAAAGAAAAGGAATACCTTGCTTTTCTCCGCCCCATCCATTAATTAATGCTGCTTGATGCCTTTTCAGTCCCAGGTGGGGAAAGAAAAGACATTTAAAGAATGCTATTAATAAATAAGAAACAACATTAAATATTAATTTTTAACAGTTTTTTGTCCTCAATATCATAGAAGGGTTTTCCCTAAGGCATTTCTTTTGGTGACCTCATTGTAAATCGACTCTTTAAGATATTTATAACTTTAAGACATTGTAAATATCTCCAGTCCTACAGCAAGCTCAGCTCAGAGAAAATCTTAGAACAGAAAGAAATGACAGTTGCAAAGTATCTAAGATAGTTTTGTACTAAGAATGTGGAAATGAGTCTACACCTTAGAGCTACTTCACCTCCGACATGTAAGAGATGATGTGTGTGGGTTAGGAGCTCTAGCTTTGATTTTTTTTTTTTTTTAAAGATTTTATTTATTTATTCGACAGAGATAGAGACAGCCAGCGAGAGAGGGAACACAAGCAGGGGGAGTGGGAGAGGAAGAAGCAGGCTCATAGCAGAGGAGCCTGATGTGGGGCTCGATCCCGGAACGGCGGGATCACGCCCTGAGCTGAAGGCAGACGCCCAACCGCTGTGCCACCCAGGCGCCCCTCTAGCTTTGATTTTAAATTTCAGATTTGGGGGGCGCCTGGGTGGCACAGCGGTTGTGCGTCTGCCTTCGGCTCAGGGCGTGATCCCGGTGTTGTGGGATCGAGCCCCACATCAGGCTCCTCCGCTGGGAGTCTGCTTCTTCCTCTCCCACTCCCCCTGCTTGTGTTCCCTCTCTCGCTGGCTGTCTCTATCTCTGTCGAATAAATAAATAAAATCTTTTAAAATAAATAAATAAATAAATAAATTTCAGATTTGGTGTCAAATCCTATCTAAGCCATTTACTATAATCCTACATGCCTCTGTGTAAGTTACACAATCTCTCCAAGCTTCAATTATCCTCCTACAAAAAGTGAGGATGACATTTAAAGAAGTTTAAATAAATAAAAATAAGTAACATTCCCACTACATAGTAACTGCTCAGTAAACTTTAGATGAAAATATTTGCAATAAAAAAGTTAACGGTTTTGTTTTATTGATTGATGAGTACATTTAGTTCAGTGTCTTTATCTAGAATATAGCAACTTATCAAATAATGTATTCCACAAATAGTTTTTCTTCAAAATATATTTGAAGAAGCCTTATTTTTTTATTTTAATAATGGTATCCAGGGCCGCCTGGGTGGCACAGCGGTTAAGCGTCTGCCTTCGGCTCAGGGCGTGATCCCGGCGTTCTGGAATCGAGCCCCACATCAGGCTCCTCTGCTATGAGCCTGCTTCTTCCTCTCCCACTCCCCCTGCTTGTGCTCCCTCTCTCGCTGGCTGTCTCTATCTCTGTCGAATGAATAAATAAATAAAATCTTTAAAAAAATGGTATCCATTATCCATCTCTGAGACAGCTTATGCAGCTTATGTACAGTGTTAACATAAATGGTAATAAAATTTATAAATTATAAAAATCATTATATCATTGTTTTACTTCCATGATATCAAACTGTTTTTGCTATTGTTTTTTAAAACCGAATTGACTAAATATTTAGGCATCATGTAGACACATACTCAAAATATCTTCTTCAGCATAGCAACTTTGACATAAAAAAATATATTTTCTATTTCATTATAAAGGTCAGAAGTCCTAGGAAAACAGGTGGGGTTTTTTTGTTTTTGTTTTTGAAAGAACAAGTGACACTGAAATGTTTCCATTAATCTAGAATTTGGACACCACCCACTGATAAGGTATTTCAGAAGTTGGATGTGATAAAAGGAGGTTGTGCCTTTAAATAACTAACAGAAAAGCATGGCAGCAAGAGAATATTATGTGATTATTGTACAGTAGAGGGTTGTGGGGGTTACAGAAAGAGAAAGGAACTACACAATAACCACTGGCCAGAGTAATTAGCTGGGGTAATGAAGAGAGAGGAGAAGTGTGTTGGACACTGAAGCCCTGTTCTGTCAGCATTATAGTTCTCCAAGGCTTGTGAAGAATAATGCTCTGCGGAGCCTTCAGTAATTGCTATACATGACCACTCATGAACAGAGTAATTAAGAAATGTCAGTGCTTCTCTGGAAGAAATCTAGCGCTCATACCACAGAGTGTTTTCCCTGTAAGAATGGCATTTCCTTTCTTTCTTTTTTTTAATTCTAAAACATTGACAAAGCAGTATTTGTACTTCATTCGTTCAAAACTGTGAACATGAATGAGTGAACAAACCCAAAGGTGCAACTGCTCCCTGCCCCCAGCACGGTCACCTCCCATATTCAAACAAATGACTGGCCACACGTAGGCAAAATAGAAACTATTCTGAGCACCATATCTGAAGTCTCCTACATTCTCCAGCCCCTCTCGTAGTTACTTTATGTTACTTCACCCTATTTTATTTTTGCCCTGGCACTTGTCACTATTGGAAATTATTTATTTACACATTCATCTATGTATCATTTCATTAGATTTTAGCTTCATGGGGGCAGAATCATGGCCAGCACCTGAAAGAGTATCTGGCAATAGTAACTTATGAATAAATATTTCTTAAGTTATAATCATTTAAGAATAATATTTTGTTTGGGGGAAGTATAATATGGCGTCTCACACATGTCTTAAGAGGCCAAGTCCTCAGTTAAAAACAACTATTTTTATTTTAAAGTAGAAACTGTCAGGAGAAATTACCACTGAAGTACTACAAAAAAAATAACAAACTATTTTTTTTTTTTTGCTTTTTTTCAGTAGACTCAGTTTAAGGGAAAAATCTTACTTGAATGTTATTGCTAAAAAGAAGTTAATTTATGTAAATGATTTGAAATTTTTATCAAAAAAATTTGTCTTCATCTTGCATATGATGAAATGCCAGCAGCTTTTCTTACAGAAGTAGATTATTAAGGAAATGAAACCACAGACATTTTAGAGCAAAAAGGTGAGAGCACCAATCCTGTACTAATGAGGCTATCAAATCAAACACTCTTATACAATTTTAACTTATTTACTCTGTTCTTTGAATTAAGCAGTTGTGTCTATATGGCTAATTGTAGCTTTGATTCTCCAATTTATTCTTTAATCAGATTCCATTAGAGGTAAATATTTATCTCCACAAAGTAGTAGATTTTATGGTTGGAAAGAAACAGAAGATAATCTTATGCATGTTCCAGGCAGAACATATTTTGGTTCAGAAAGAACACCCTGCCCCAAGAATGGAACAAGATATTTCATCAGTTTGAGAGAACTTTAGCTGAAAACAAAATTGATCATGATTTCTGGATATGTTTCTTTTTATCACAGCTGACTGCTTATTGTTTTCATGAATTCTATAAGAAGAATAAATGGGAAATAAAAATGTTTTCTAACTGCAAAAGCTTATTATAACTACCGTAAAGCAGTTTAATGTGGTGGTAATGAGCTGAACTTGGAAGCTAGACTGTCTGGGTCCAAATCTTAGATTTGTTACTCTGGGCAGGTGATTCTTACTCCTTACTGCTCGGCTTCCTCAACTGCAAATCTGGGATAACAGCAATGCAACCTCAAAGCACTGTTGAGAGGATTATATTGACTTAACATGTAAAACACCTTGAACAATACTAAATGTTTGCTATACTGATACTATTTTACCAATTCTTCATTACTTGTAAAATCGAAGAGAAACATGAATATGAATAATTAATAGTATCAGGAATTGTGCTGGTCACTAAAGGTACAGTGGAGAACAAAACAGAAAGAGCCCCAGGACTCATGGAACATACTGGCTAGGCAATAAGAATTTTAAAATACATCTATAGATATATACTATGGCAAATAGCATATGAAAGAAAGCTACACAGTACTAATTTATTCATCTATTCATTGATTTATTCAGCAAACATACTTTAAAGGCCAACTATATGTCATATTCAGGATATACAAATAGTGATCAATATATAAGGTTTTGACTTTAAAGAGTTGCAAATAGAACAACTCTGTAATGAGTGTTACTGAGAACACAGCACTTATCTGGCATACTTTCTTCTCATACCTTATAGAAATCAAATTTGACCTGGTCTTTTGTGTAATTTCTGCTTTAAAACCTTGCATATAAGTATTTTTTTAATTACACAACTCTGGAGAGCTTCTAAGCTCATAGTTCTTAATCCTTAGAAATTGTCAGATCTCGATGGAAAAAGAACTTAAAGTCACATTGATCACTTAAGGCAATGCCATACCCAGGGTAGATAATCAAATTCAGTATCAGAAACAGTAGCCATTATATTGAAATGCATTGATATTATTATTAATACTACAAAAGTCAATCTTGCATCACAGAAGATAGACCATCTTGTGATTCCCCCCCACCCCCGCCAAATAGTGTAGTTCCTAGGAATTTCCACTAGAGAAATTTCATGTTAAACATATTATTTTCAAATACCATACTTTTTCACTCAAATGAAGTTATCCACCTGCAAAACATCCAGAGAGTGCCAAGACACACATCTAAATGAAAATAACTTTCATTGAGTACTTCAGTGGCATTTGATATTCTTAACACCATTAACGTTTTCTTGCATTTTAATTGGGCCAAGGTTGCTATTCTTTAGAGAAGTGCTTCCTCTGACTTGAATTGCCAATATCGCATAATACAATTGACTGTGCCTTCCTGGAACATTTCCTTCTGTTCTCCTGGCTCTCCTCTGGCTTCTTTCATTTTCCTTTGTAGACTTTAACTCCTGTTTTCCGATTTCTTTTCATCTTTTTTTTAAATTAAGTTTTTGTTTTAATACCCATATAATTAACATTCAGTTTTCTATTAGTTTCAGGTGTACAATATAGTGAATTGTTTCTGATTTCTTCACACTAGAGTTCTTAGAGGTCAATCAATGCTGGCCCACTTCATACTTGATCTCTAAGTGAAGTTGTCTAACTCCACAGATTATGCTCTCTCTCTGGTGATGACTCTCACATGTACATGTCTGGATCTTGAAATAGAGCTGTGTGAGAGAGAGATAGGTCTAACTGCTAGCTTGACATCTCTACATGGAGGTCTCACAGACATCTCAAATATAACATGTCCAAAACTGATCTCCCCAAATCCCCAAATGCATTTAGCTTTTCATTTTTTTCTTCTATTTCAATAAATGACAACTCTATCTAACCATGTCAGAAATTTGATCCATTCTCTGTCACCTCAGAAACAGGGCATTTTATCCTTGATTCCTCCCTTTCCATTATCCCTGACATCAAATTTTGTCAATTTGAAGTCAATAATATATTTCTATTATCTTGAATCCTTTTACTCCCATCCAGCTCCCCTTGCCACCAGTTCCACTTAAACTATCCTCCAGAGTTACCAGAATAATCATTTTTAAGCGACTTTAATTATGTTAACTCCATACTTAAAATCCTTCCCAAAGAATTTAAGTTTGGTCCTGCACTTCATGAAATGGGCTGGCTCCTTCTTCTTTGCTTCCTGCCCACTTTTTAATTGCTCACTAAGTTCCATTCACACTGGGCTTTAATCTCTTCCTCAAATGTGCCCATTCCAAGAATTGATATTCTCCTCATATTTTAGCTAACTGCGACTTATCCTTCAGATCCACCCACCAGAGAAAGCATTCTGAACTATATATGTATCGGTTCTTCCTATTAGAATCTCTCATGAAGGGGTGCCTCGGTGCCTCAGTTGGTTAAGCCTTTGCCTTCAGCTCAGGTCATGATCCTGGAGTTTCAGAATCAAGGCTGCATCAGGCTCCCTGCTCAGTGGGAAGTATGCTTCTCCCTCTGCCCCACACCCTACTCTATCTCAAATAAATTTAAAAAAATCTAAAAAAAAAAAAAAAGAATCTCTCATGAAACATTGTTTCTTGTCCCATAGTACATAGCATAAATAACAGTTATATATGAACCCATTTATTCCTCGATAGCCCATCTCTCCCCCTAGACTGTGAGTTCCATGAAGGCAGTGGAGGTGATTTGTTTCTTGCTAACCCCCAGCACCCATAAAGGAATTTCATCTGTAGTAGAAATTCAGTAAAGAAATGCCTACTGAATGAATGATTGAGTTAAAAGTAAATTGGTAATTAGTTTTTCCAACTAACCTGTTGTAAATCATGGGAAGCCTAGAGAAAGATCTTCAAGAGGTGTGAAGGAATGAAGAAGTAAGCCCAGACGGGAGGATTAACACCAACTCCAGGAAGTGATTATGTCTCTGCCTACAGTTTATGAGATGAGGGTGTATGGGAGAACTGAAAGGAGACAGGAAAGTATGCTAACGGCAATGTGCAATTTTTTTCTCTTACCCGCACCCCCTTCCAATTTTACCCTTAACTGACAATACCACTTTATAAAACACAGGGAAAGAGACATTTTTGATGTTAGCACTTTCTTCTCCAGACAGCTATTACATAATCACAAATGAGAACATATTATTATTTTTTTTTTTTTGCTGCAGTTGTGTGTAGATTTAAAAATAAGAAACTGTATGGTGTTTCAGGAATTGTTCATTTAATGTGTGCTGTTGGAAAGACGAGACTCCTCATTGTTAAATCCATATTCACCACAAATCCTGCTGGGATTTTAATGTGATGCTGTCTATTTCAGGATCTCCTGTGGAATTTGTGAAGTCTCTTAAATCATCAGGTAATAATGTTTATACTTCTAGGACATAAAGTGTTCACATGAAAGGGAAGACTTATCAAAGACTGATACTGCGGAAGGGATCGTAACAGTTTAGTGGTAATTTGCTATGGAGGATTTGTTTTTTCTTTTAAATCTTTTTAGAATAAACCTCCAAATTTTAGAACGGGACCAAGTCTTGAAAAGGATTTAATTTGATTCTTTCATTTTACAGATGAAGAAAAGAGGTCTAGAGATGAAGTGGCAGATCCAGGACAGAAGCTGGATGGTAATCAGTATCTCTGGCCTGAAATTGAGGACTGTGCAGTTGTTTATAGAATGCCAAAAAGAACATTACCACGATTCATTTCAGTAAAACTAATATTCCTTGAAAATGCTCATGAGTGGTTAATACATTTAATAAATATGTAGAGAATCAATTTATTGTGTTTTAGAATCCCACTCTAATGATAAACATATATATCATCAAATATTTATTGAACACTTACTATGCTTAAGAAATTATGCTAGGTTTGGTAATTATATCATCTCATAAATAATAAATTATAAAGGTCCTAGGAATGGTGATTATACTGTAAATTAAAAACGGAAGTAGGATCTTTAGAAAGTAAAGTGGGCTTCAAATTATTTAGTGTGTTTTAAAAATAACTCATGAATGAGATCAATGAAAATATTTCAAATGTTACAAATGTTAATTGGATGCAGAAACATACGTCTTTTTTGTTTTGTTTTGTTTGCATTTCTCCGCATCATTTCTAACTCTTTTAGTAATGCCTCATTTGGGTCATGTCCACGGTAGGAACTTGGTAAATATTTAATGACAATGATAATATTAAAGCTTGAGGATTCAGGGTTTGTGACAGGGAGAATTTCAGACTCTTCGTACTATAATACTCTGTTATTGTTGCTGGTATTTGGAATCCTCCATGATACATGCCATCAAGAACATAGAAGGTGGTCATGAGGCAGTGGCTAATTCAAGGTATAATCACGCACAACAAAGATGTGTAAATTTGTCTTAAGAAAAAGAGAAGACTTAATTAAGTAAGACTTGTTTGTAACCGAATAGGATATATTATAATAGCTAAAAAAGAGTGCCAGTTCAAAGGGTTGGGCTGCCTTGGGAGCCTAGAAGAGTAGAGTTCCAAAAAAATATTGACATTGTCCATTCAAGCACTTTCAAGGGAAAAAGAAGTCTCAACTAGTAATTCAGTTATTTTGACTCTATTGGGAACATGCAGGCTTCAAATTTATAGTGGAACCAAGTTCAAATTCTGGTTCTACCACTTCTAGTAAAACCTTAAACAAAATATTCCATCCATGGGTTTCATTTCTCCTATCTGTAAAGTTGAGTTAATAATGTCTCTAGTAATAAAGTTTATTGTGAGGATTAAATGAGATGATATAAGAATAACTAACCTACCACTGAGTGTCTGGCACTATTCTAAACACTTTATACATACACTCTCATTTAATCCCTATAAAAGCCTATGAGGTGGACTCTCCTAAAGTAGCTAGAAAAATGGTGTTCAGGGGCACCTGGGTGGCACAGCGGTTAAGCGTCTGCCTTCGGCTCAGGGCGTGATCCCGGCGTTATGGGATCGAGCCCGACATCAGGCTCCTCTGCTATGAGCCTGCTTCTTCCTCTCCCGCTCTCCCTGCTTGTGTTCCCTCTCTCGCTGGCTGTCTCTATCTCTGTCAAATAAATAAATAAAATCTTTAAAAAAAAATGGTGTTCAATAACTTTGTAGTCGGCTCATCTGAGAAGTAGCAAAAAACCTACATGGAAACCATATTTTTAGAGCATACAGCCTGCTCCCTTAATCTTTATTCACACTGCCTATCTATATCTTGAGTCACAGTAACTGACACATGGGTAACATTCAATAACTAATACCCATTAATAATAATAATAATAATAATAATAATAATAAATGTTAACAGAAATTTTAAAAACAAATTGTTCTAATCAGATCCACTACTTATTCAACACATCTGACTGGTTTCTTTGGTTCTGATCCTTGCTCAATAAAGATATAGTGAGCAAGATTTGACTTTCCAAAGAATCTATCCCCAGTAAGAGAATCACTAATCATGTAGACACCAGCACTCCAGGCTTTCTGATACTATATTTTGTGAGTTAATATTTGGCACTCAAGCTTTATATATCATGAATGGCTTTGATTAATGTAAGTCTGTCCAGAGAGGTGGAGTCATGGGCTAGATTCTGAATAATGAATGCCAAACCATGAGGTCATTTGAGAGTTTATCAACCAGCCTTCTCTTGTGGTCACTTTGGACACTTTTCTTCAAATTTCTGTAGCAATCTGAATTTCTCTCTCAATTATTTATAATATAATTTCCATGTCTTTATACTTTCAACATCTTTAAAGCAAACTATTTTCTCTTTTAGACAGAAAGCTAGTTGAAGGCAAAAAAAAAAAAAAAAAAAAAAAGCCCAGTTTAAACTATATTCTTTCCACCACCCCATTCCTCTGGTCAATCTTGAAATGTTGCACTTAATATTTGGTCTGCCTAAATTTATTACTTGTGTATCAGAAGAAAAATCTCATTATTAAAAATCTCTTAAATAATTTTCCTGTGGTATAAAATGAAAAAAAATATTTCAGATTCTAAGCAACTAAAACACAATGATAAAACCAAATGGAAAAAAAAATAACACTGCATAGCAGTTTATAGTTATATTATTTTATTCAATTTAAGCTATATAATCATGGGAAGTCAGTGTTTTTACAGTTGGTATAAAATACACATTTTCTATAGCTTTCACCATTACCATTAAATCTTAAGACATAATCACTTTTTGGAGAAGCTCTACATTTCAAAAGCTTAAGATTATTAACTGGTCTAAGAAATCAGAAATATTTCAGCCTATGTAAAATGTTTCCTTCATCCAATTGTTTTCAATATGTGGTTTCCAGATGACATCAGTATTTTCTGGGAATTTGCTAGAAGTGCAAATTCTCAGGCCTCACCCTGCCCTGTGATGCACTCATAAACTAGCTTTCTGAAAATAAAGGCCTAATTTATAGCATTTGATGATTTCCATAATGTAAAAACTCTCAATATGTCTGATTTCAAGCTACCAACTTTACTTTTTCCAACGCGGTGTGGGGAAGGCCTGAATAATCAAGAGTTGGCAAGCTCTTTAAAATCTGTCTTCAACACACAAGTGCCTCACACCTACTGAATCAGAAATAGTAGGGATGGGGCCTGTAAATCTGTGCTTTACCAACCCCTCCAGGGGATTCTGATGCATGCTAAAGTTTAAGAACCACTGTCCTAATCCACCTTCACTATTTTTTCAACATTCACTCTAGATGATCTCATTTACTCAAGAACTTTATTTTCCTATGTTCTCCTTTATGATTTTGATGGACTCCTGTCTCACATAGAGGTCTTTCATCCTTTCAAGACACGTCTCCAAAGGCATGGGAGACAAAAGTGAAAATGAACTTTTGGGACTTCATCAAGATAAAATCTTCTACACAGCAAAGGAAACAGCCAACAAAAGTAAGAGGCAACCCATGGAATGGGAGAAGATATTTGCAAATGACACTACAGATAAAGGGCTGGTATCCAAGATCTATAAAGAACTTCTCAAACTCAACACCCAAAAAACAAATATTCAAGTCAAAAATGGGCAGAAGATATGAACAGACACTTTTCCAATGAAGACATACAAATGGCTAACAGACATATGAAAAAATGTTCAACATCATTAGCCATCAGGGAAATTCAATTCAAAACCACATTGAGATACCACCTTACAATAGTTAGAATGGCAAAAATTGACAAAGCAAGAAAACAACAAATGTTGGAGAGGATATGGAGAAAGGGGAACCCTCTTACACTGTTGGTGGGAATGCAAGTTGGTACAGCCACTTTGAAAAACAGTTGGAGTTTCCTCAAAAAGTTAAAACAGAGCTACCCTATGACCCAGGAATTGCACTACTTGGTATTTACCGCAGAGATATAGGTATAGTGAAAAGAAGGGCCATATGCACCCCAGTGTTCATAGCAGCAACGTCCACAAGAGCCAAACTGTGCAAGGAGCCGAGATGCCCTTCAACAGACAAATGGATAAAGATGTGGTCCATATATACAATGGAATAATGCTCAGCCAATAGAAAGGATGATTACCCAACATTTGCATCAACATGGATGGAACTGGAGGAAATTATGCTAAGTGAAATAAGTCAAGCAGGAAAAGACAATTATCATACGGTTTCACTTATTTGTGGAACATGGAGGACATTAGGAGAAGGAAGGGAAAAATGAAGGGGGGGAATTCAGAGGGGGAGAGGAACCATGAGAAACTATGGACTCTGGGAAACAAACTGAGGGTTTTAGAGGGGAGGGGGTTGGGGGATGGGTTAGCCTGGTGATGGATATTAAGCAGGGCATGTATTGCAATGAGCACTGAGTGTTATACGAAAACGATGAATCATGGAACACTACATCAAAATCTAGTGATGTACTGTATGGTGACTAACATAACATAATAAAAAAATTAAAAAAAAAAAAGAACTTTATTTTCCATCTCTATACCAATGACCTACAACTTTGACTCTCCAGCCCAGGTAAGTATTTCCAACAGCACATTGATGTCCCACTGACACTCTATACTGCATCAAATGGGGAACTCCTTGGGATCTCCCACAAACCTGTTGTTATTCTAGTGTTTCTGTATTGATAAATGACACCATCAGTCAGCTAGTTGCTCATCCTGAGAACCCCTGAGAACCTATCCTTTCCATGTCTCTTCACCCCTAACAGTCATTCACTCTCCAACAAGTCAAGGAGATAAAAGCTTTTTGCTCTACTTTTCCCTAATTTGCGACCTTGGACAAGTTCATTACCATTTCTAAGGTTTAATTGTATCACCTCAGCTCTGTTTCTAGGGAATGCCTATACCTACCCCCCACTTCTCTCCATCTGCATAAATAACTTCATCTAAGCCACCATAACCTTTTAGTGGAAGCCCATAAAAAGTCTTCTAACTTGTCTCTTAACAACAAAAAAAGTGATTTCTATGAAGTTTATATTATGATCCAGCTAGTAAGTATCTCTGAAAAGTAATCAGTGGTTGGATGTGTGTATGTTGGGGCTGAGGGTGGTAGTCAGGATAGAGCAGACAGGGTAGGGGGTTATGGTACTATGTCCAGAAGGAGGGCGAGAGGTTGTTTGCAGGAAGTCCTAACATGAGGAAGAACTTCTGTATTTCTTATCAATTAAATGTTGCTTCTACAATAAAGCTCACTGTTATCCCATACTAGTGGAGTTCAATAATCAGGTAGCCAGTAGCACCCTTTACACTTCCAATGCAACACTTTCTTACTGGTAATTATTTGTGCAAAAGCTCGGTTAATATATTTTCCACCACTGTCCTGTTCCCTAGCCACCCCACTTCCCTGAATCTACAAACACGCCCAGTAATGTAATAGGGGCTAAATAAATATTTGTGCAACATCAATGTTTAGCATAGCAAAAATCTGAATTTATAAAAATTGCTATTAGAAAACGTGATACATTGTACATTATAATATGTAATATACTAAGCACGAAGCCAAAGTTACTCCATTTCATATTTAATATAATTGTTCTAATATATTCTAAAGCAATTTGGGAATATTTTTAGTTCAATTTCAAGGATGTGTGTTTTTAAAATTATCTTACTTCACATCTTCTTTTTAGGCATTTCAGATATAGAAATGTATATATATACATTCCCTGGAATATTCAAAGTTAATTTCTATTAAAGAAAATTCACAAACTTATAAAATTATCAATGAATTTAATTCAGTTTGCATTCAAATTTATTCATACATTTGCTTACTTGGATGAAACTTATTTTAGATATACCTTAATGTCAGAAAAAAATCTATAGAATTCATAGTATTTTATCGCTTTAGTCCTGAGTAACAAGAAAGGTAATTTGTGTATGTGTATGTAAATATGTTTCTAACACTTACGTATATATGCATGTGCATTTATATGTGTATATACAAACAGATGCTTGTGTGTGTGTTGACATGTATAAACACATTATTAGTAGCAGGAAAGTAGGAAAATAAAGTCCGTGTTGCGTTTGCAATTTCCCCATTTTGAGTACTAGAAATGTTGCTAACAGAATCATTAGGAGGTGTTAGCGAAGCTCTGAAACAAGTCAGACTGAAGTTCGAAGGCTACGAAACGCTGGAGCGGGGAACATGCCTACCAAATAAAAGTTTGCTATTTTTTTTCTGTAAGATTAGAAAATACAGCAGCATCATTTTCCCTTGACTTGACCCTGTTTTGACAATGCATACCCAGTCCGTAACTCAGTTTTCTAGGCAGCTGCCTTTCTTTCTTTGCTCCTTGAAAATGTGTTTCGAGGAATCTTGATAATAGAAAGAAGGCTTTTTAGAATAATCACCTACTCGCCACTTAATGATCCTCTGAAATTCTGAAAGGAGCCGGCATGACTACCATTTAAAAGGTGTTTGTTACGAGTTTCCAATCACTTACTAGTTTAGGTAAGCAAGCAATATTGTAGAGTGACAGCTCCAAACCTGTCGTGTTAATTGGCTGCTTTCAGAGGGTAGCTGCAACTCTGTCAGTCATCTCGTGAACACTGGGATTCACGGTGCATGTCACTGGGAGCTCTTCTAGAAAACAAACCTCATTGTCTAACAGCAAACGTGGCCAAAATTTATGGCATTTTTTAAAACCTAAGGGGGGAAAAAATCTCAAAGCTTTGTGATATATTGCTGGTTTTATAGAAATTTTAACTATCATCTTTCTTTAAGATCTAACAATCATATTAATGATTCTTGAATAGGTGAGAATATCCTAGTCTTTGGTTTGGGAGTTTTAGGCTATGAAATATATCGCAACAATGAAGCGGGGGGGGGGGCAGTAACCAAAGAGAACACAATTTAATTTCTTGATAGAAACATTTATTGGACTAGGATTAATAGGCACTGTGGAATCTGTTCTTAGAGACAAAAGGATGGATATATAACAAACTGGAAATTACACATAAGACAAATTTTCTTTAGATTAAATGCTGAAGTCATTGCCATCCTGAAAAAACATATCAAAATAATTATTAAAGATACACTGAATATAATCTCAAATATTGTTCCTTGTAATGACTGATGAACAAGAGTGTAACAATCAGTCTTTTGTGAAGAATACCTACTTCTACTATGAGAGAGCTGTTAATAATAAATTTGTGTGTACACGTGAAAGAAAACTCTATTTCATTTTTCTCCTATTTGCAACACCAATGTTTCTTCACATATTCGTTATTGTGACAACAGGTTGAATTTGCAATTCACCATCTGCCTAAATAGCATTAACCTTCCCATAACCTCGTAATATCACTCTGTGCTTTGTCTGATATTTGAATCTCTCTAATATAAGCCAGGAACGAAATCCATTTCTATTAGGCACACATCAGTCCATTCTAGAAGCCAAAGAAAATAAAGTATCACATGGAGATGGACATTGACATTTGAAATAATTTTCATTAAAATGCATTAAACTGTTCTAAAAATAATCAGAGAAAAATGAACTAGCTTGCAAATAATCCTAGAAAAGATTTTAATTAATATACTGTCATCATAATAATATATTTGTATAGCACCTTAGAGTTTACAGAATCATATTCACATAATCATTTATATCTTCAAGGGGAACCTAGATAAATGCTACTGATAGAGCGTATGATCTTCCATTCCCAATGATAATCTCCATACTCATAAATCTATAGGTAGCTTCCAAATTCTCTTTTTGCTTGACCCACCAGCAGCACTGACATTGATGATCACTCTCTCCCTCTTTTAGATCGAATGGACCCAGATTTATTTAATTAGCCCAATTTTCTTCCTACCTTCAGACAGGTCTTCCTTCATTTCTTTTGCTGTTTCCTCCCTATCTCTCCAACTCCTAATTTGGAGTTCCCTGGTGCTGAGAATTTGGACTTTTTCTCTTTTTTACCTACAGTTACTCCCTAGGTATAATTTTATACTGTTTCATGGTTTTAAACACCACCTAAATATTGATGATCCCCAAATTTGTAGCCCTAGCCTGAATCACTCCCATTGATTCTAGACCTCTATATCGAACTCCCTCCTTGACATTCCTACTTGGAAGTTTAATGGGCCTTTCATATGTCATTTGTCCAAAACTGTACTCCTGATAATCTCCCCCAAACCAGATTACGCCCAGTCCTTTCCATCTAATAGCAACACTGTTCCTCCAGTTGTTTAGACATAACCATTGGTATCATACTTGAAAACCATCTAACACTGAATATCTTCTTGGTGAATTCACCTTCAAAAAGTAATCTCTTCCTCTCTTCCCTTCTTCCCCTGTAGTCTAATCTCAACATGGAAAGCAGAGACATCCTATTAAGATGATAGCCATCTCATTTAAGTTCTCTTTGGGGCGCCTGGGTGGCTCAGTCGTTAAGCATCTGCCTTTGGCTCAGGCCGTGATCCCAGGGTCCTGGGATCAAGCCCCACATCGGGCTCCATGCTCCTCTGAGAGCCTGCTTCTTCCTCTCCCACTCCCCCTGCTTGTGTTCCCTCTCTCGCTGGCTGTCTCTCTCTGTCAAATAAATAAAATCTTTAAAAGAAAAAAAAGTTCTCTATATAACACTGTGATGACTACCTAATTCAGGATAAAATTCAAAGTCCTCACTAAGATCTAGAAAGCCCTAGGACAGGCCCCTGTTACTTTCTGACTTCATTGCTTGTTACTCTGTTCCTCATTATCCTGCACTTGTGACACAGGACTCTTTAGTATTCCTCAAATCTGCTAGGGACGTTCCTGCCTCAGGACCTTTGCTTATTCTTGTTTCCTTTGATTCGGTTATCCTGCAGACAATCCATGTTCACCTCTCTTACTACTTTCATGTCTTTCCTCAAGTGTTTTCCTCAGTAATGCTATCTGGGTCCATTCGAGCTAAAATTACACACACACACACACACACACACACACCCCTGACATTTCATATTCTTTTTTTTTCTTTTTACTTGTTTATGGTTTGCTTACATTCTTGAACATAAACTCCATAAGGCAGTATTTATTTGGCTATTGTGTACCCTAACATGTCCCCAGCACCTAGAATTGTCCTGGTACATAGTAGGTACTTAACAAATATTTATTGAATGCATCCATGACCAGAATTGCAATTGTTTGCATAGTGTACATGTTGTTTCAAAAATGGCAAAATCAAAGCTAAAGTGAAATATATATTGACCAATTTATTGGCATGTAATATTCTAATAAATGCATACCTTAATAATTCTGAAAGAACACAAAATTTTAGAAAAGGGAAGATGAAAGCCTGACTTAAAAAATATTGATGATAAGCATCAGACTGTGGTAAAGTACAACAGTTTGTTTGGATTTGCCTTTATATTCCCTTCCTTTGTATTTCTTAATACTTTAAAGTAAGCAGATTGAACTCTACAGCCCTAGGGCCTCAGACAATTCCTGACACATGATAGGCATTCACTCTCTGTTGAGTTATATATCTACTTAATATTATCAGCTCATAAAAAAAAAAACTGATAAGAAAATGAGTTATGTGAGAAGAAGAGAGGGCATTACTTCTTTCAACAAGGATAACCAGGGGAGTGAAGCGCACTATGGAAAAGTTTTCTAAGACAACACTGCCATATGAAGGAACAAAGGATATATATTTAGTTTAAGAAAAGACAGGACTTAACAATAAGTGAATGAACACAATATGGGGAAAAAGGAGAGGGAAAATAGCACATTTAAAGGACAGATGAAGAGCTTAAGAGAGAGATTATTTATTTCATGGAAAGTCCATATATTTGAAAAAGTAAATAAAATATACCATGAAGCCTACACTATACAAATGTCTGGGTCTGAAAGGCAGAAGAGTGTAAAGTTGCTTAATTTTTCCTATGACGTCTATTTTTACCCACTCACAAAAGGCAGGCAGAAAGAAACTTCAAAAGCCAATATGTTCAAGTTGTTCATCAGGGGGATGAAACATGCATGATGAAAGAAATATTATGGGCAAATTTCTGTTAGTAGTTCACCCATTGGTGGCTGCATTGTGTACCATACCAAGACCCCTGCATGCCTTAACAAAGACTGTGCTGGTACCCTGTGTAGAGCATCATGTGAAACCTTTCTGATTCCCTTAGTGAGGGGTGTGTGTGTGTGTGTGTGTGTGTGTGTGTGTGTGTTAGTGCTCTCCATAGCTTTCTAAGATGGCGATGGTCCCTCACAATATGGTATGTTATGTCTCTGTCATGAGACTAAAATGTGGGTTCATTTGATTTTGGTACATTAATATTAATAAATATGCATAGAATATCAATAAATATTATCAAAATGATTTGTTTGCAGTTATTTCTAAATATCACCACTGACAGTATATTGTGCACATTTCACATGAACCAAAACTTCACGTTGTTTTTAAACTTTAAGCTTTTCTAATATTTTTTCAAGCATCATAAATAGTATCAGGTTGACTCCACAGTAGGAATTTCAAATGCTTTATCAAACGGCTATTCTCCTGTTTTCTAAATTTTTTAGCAGGATACTGGAAAAGTGGTCTTTCCTGCAACAATCATTTTCATTCAGTCACATTAACATTACACTTGATAAAGAGGCCTTATGCATGAGCAGTCTTGAAAGAAACTGGTCCTGAGCTGTTTACAAGTTCTGAGAGATGGAAGTCAGAAAGTTGTGTAAGATGAGCAAAGGTGTCACCTCCACTAGAAATATAACCAGAGAGCAATGTTGGTGGCAAAATACTAAGGAAGATTGCAAGGGGTGACACAGCATAGCTGCTGATGCCTCCATTAAGGACACGGATGAGGAAACCTGAAGGGATTGACCAACAACGGGTTATAATGCAGGTCTGCTATATGTAGGCTCCATGAGGATAGTGGCTTTATCTGTTACGATCTCCTTTGCAACACCAGCAGTGGCACAGAGCCTAGCACTGAGCATGCATGCAATCAATGTTTGCTGAACAGGTGAACAATTCCTTCTGCATCCTCATCATTCCTCCCATTTATTAAGCCCTTATTAAGGACCACACCCTGGGCCAGTTGCCTTATATATCCGAACTCCCCTTTCTATAGATGTGGTACCCATTTTAAAGATGAGGAAACTGTGACTCAGAGTGCTTAAATAATGTGTGTATATATATATATATATATATATATACTAAACAGCAGAGCTGGATGAGTTGATTAGTCCACTGATTGAAAGGATACATCCAGGGTCTGGGATCACCAGCACATGTAAACATAGGAGGGAATCCACTTATGAACATTAGTATTTTCCCAATAATTTCAGGGTATTTTCCTTTGCTTTTTCTATGTAGATGCTTCAAAAATAAGTTCTGGTTCTGAGCCTGTGTACAAGCTTTCCCAAATTGAGGCAGAACCATCATAAACTGAGTTTTGAGAAAAGTTTTGTTGGTTTCAACTTCAGTATCTCATCTCTTGAAATGTTGAAGGAGTGTGTGACATTTCTAAATCATAGGCAGTCAAAGGACAAGGGAACACTAAAATAATGCATAATGATGTACCTTATAAGCAAATAGTATTAATCTCTACTTTATCTAGTTGGACAATGGTATCTTCACTACATGGATCTATGAAACATATGAATATGTACAGTGAGATTGAAGGAAGTAAAATGAGAATCTGAAAATATTCAGAGTTCATTTTCTGTATCTGTTTATGGTACAATCTTCCCTGGACTTTTATAAATCCTATAATGACAGAATCATAATTTTATTCATAGTTTCTTTCTCATTTATAGCCACTTAAAAGGGTATAATTTAAGCCACATTACTTATTCAAATATTTGACACAACATTTCCACTGGTGTATGAATAGAAACAGATATTTTTAAAATTCTCACTGCTTTATACCTAGAATAGCAATTTAGCAGAACTCTAGATAATAGTCTAAAGCCTATTTACAAAAAAAAAGCTTGAAAAATAGATCATTTGATTGAAAACTGTCTTATTTACCACAGTAAAGAAAATTCATTAAAATTTTTATTTATTACTAGCCTAGATTCTTTAAAAATATGAATCTAGTTCATTAAAAATATAACCAAAAGTCACTTTTCATTCCAGTCAAATGACCAAAATACTTCTTCACTGTCATTAGTTTATCATTGAATTATTGAGTCCATGTTTCTCTTAGGTCACTCTAAAGAAATGGCAATAAACATCTGGAGTCACAGTTGCCAGGAATAATAAAAGATAGGAATCGTTTTCATTTTAATATTCTGTAAGCATTTTATGGTTAACATTTCTAAATTAGTTTTTTGTGGGTTAGTGCTTTTTCCAGTTTCTGAAAGCTACATTTTGGACACAGTGTTTGTACATATCTCCTACTGTGAACACTGGTTTGCCAGGTCATTCTAATTATTTCATTTTTTTAAAGACTGACTCCTTAACTATAATAGGTTTGGCATTAATGAAATTAAAGGTTGTGACTGAATAGCGATAATGACATAACATTCCAAAAATAAACATTTTCTTTTGTCTTCAAGTTTATTTCCTCTCGTTACTCTAGCTAAGATCTGACATGCATATTTCACCGGAAGGCCATTATCTATTTATAATGTGCAATTCCATTAAGAACATTACCTAGTTAATTTATAAGAGGCCATCTATAAAAAATAAATAAAAAGATAAGCATCCAATAGAAGGTAGAAGGGAAGGAAGCATTTATATACCTCATTTGAAAATGAGTTTGTTAAAAAGAAATCTTTCTTCAAAGAAAGAAGATTTATTAAGTAAACAGCGTAAGTCAAGACATCTGACTTATTTGTTTTTGCAGCTGAGAAAACATAAGATACTATTGTTTTGTAATTCTCTCTCTACTTCTCTTTGTGTATACAGACATACTGGAGTACATATATGCATTTATCTCAATATTATATTTATCTAATTATATCAAATCATGATAGAATTCATATAACCATACTTCTCATAAAAATAATCATTTCATTTGGTTATATTTTAATCATGCTATTAAAATTTCTCCAAAATGTATTCTCTTTTAATTATTAAATAGAACATACAAAATATAATCTAACATTTTATGCTGCTAATTCAGAGCCATCTTGATGGATACCAATTACTCTGTGTAATAAAGGAATGCCTTTAGGACTTGAGTAGTATGGGACACATTAAATGTCTCAGAGCATGCATTAACTATTTGTCTTCATTTTTTGTACTTCCATATTCTCCTCTAACCTGAAATTATCATTTTTCAGTACAACTGCCTTTCTATATTACTTTACATGCAAGCATCTAGATTAGTCAGCCTTTAGGTATAAAATAACATGTGAGCTTTGGGACAGACATTTTTTTGTCTGCTGTTGAGATTTTCATTTCTCAGTTTGGAACAAGGCACTGCTACTCAAATGAAATATAAAAGAATGTTTACATGGTTTTATCTTGATTTAATAGGGGGCTCCACTAAGCCAAAAAAAAAAAAAAAAAAAGCAGCCTCTGGTATCTATCCTGCAATAGCATCTTGCCCAATTTTGGAAGTCCTTTCTTTGAGAAAATGGATACAGACGTAGGGTGGAGTTACATCAGCAAGGATCCATACCTTAGACCCATCTTTAATTATGTAGATCATTGTTCTGCACTTATGTTATAGACAGATGTATCACATAATCACTGAAAGTAATAATTTAGAAGGCATGTTTTTACTTAGTTTAATAAATATATTGTTATAAAATTAATTGTAATTATCATGATGTAGAAAACTTTTAAGTATAATTATTTTATTGGTGTAAGGGCAAGAGTTTTCTGAAGGACCATGCTACTATAATCACATATACTTCATTTATGTATTTAAAAATGTTTTTTATTGAGGAAAGGAGCAACTTGCCTCTTACACAAGATTGAATAAGCTTACCCTAAGAATAGAGAGTATTTTATTTTTCTCCAAAAGATAACCCCGTGTTCAAGGGACAGAAATTGTGCAAAATAAGAATGTGTGGAAGAACTTGTCCATTCAAATCCTCATTTACTCTCCAGGATTATTTGGTTTCCAGCCATTGACACACATGCATTTGTCAAAACTGGGCTGGATCACAAGGCAGGTGAACTGATTGAAACATGCGGTCATAAGCCATTGTGGATAATATTCTATTTATATGGAAAAGAAAAAGATTGAAAATTACTTTTATAGGTCTAATAGATACACTTTCATTTTCTTTAAGAATGAATATATATGTACATATTTAATTTATCTGCAGAAATATTTAGGAATTGGAATTTCAAACCACATCTACATGGCTAAACTGTGTCAACTGAATTATTTGTGCTTAACAAAGAGGTAAAATACGGTCTACATGGCACAGGGTGATGATTGAGAGACTAATAATGAGTAACGAAGCTATTTTCAAACAAATATCATGAAATTTTGTGCACAGAATGTGTGTGTATATACATTCTAAAACTGTAGCTATAGATATTGTACTTATATTCAAGTTTGAAATGAAAATTACTTTATTTCAATGTGAAAAAGAATAAGGTCCTATAAGCCTTTTGCTCCTCATATATTTATATTTATATATTTATTACGACAACTAAAAAACTAAAGAAATTACTAGAAAATTAATAATGTACTCATTTTCCTCCCTTGATTAGAATAATTTAATGCTGCTTTTCCCATGTGAAGAAAGATAATATTACTTTTCAGAATTATTCAAAGAACTGCCTTGACAAGCTGTTTTCCAGATCTTTCTATGATTAAACCCTTAAAACATAAATAAATGTGCATTGTTTCAGTGGCCTGTCATTTTCCCTGAGAAATTTAGAAGATCAGAAATGCTAATAATATCTCATTCTTTAAGAAAAAAATGGCATCTAGTTTATTTTCCGTTTTGTCCTGATATAGTTTCATTTACTGCTGTGGTACATTTATAACTTGAACCGATATTCAAAAATTATTTTAATTTTAAGGTAACACATTATAAAATATATAAAACAGGAAATGAGATCCATAATTTCAACTCTAAACCTTAATGTTAGAGCACCAATGCATTATGAAAAAACAAAACAGAAGAATCAGAAAGCTTATTGGACTAATTGCCAACAATTTAATAAGGTCCACGTTAATTATTAAATCCATATATTATTTGATTAAAACTCCCTAGTTAAGGCCATACTAAAATAGAATACACTATAATTTGAGTCATTTAAAAATTTCTTAATTTTTAAGTAAGCTGAGCATGTATGTAACCCCTTTAATATCCTCAACATTGTCTAGCATTGTATTTCGCACATGGTAGGAGCTGGAAAAAATATATGTTAGACTAATTATAAGTGATGTGATTTAACAGCAATGTCAAAAGTTTTTAGTTACTATGATTGTGCTACATAGCATGATTATGTCCATGTTCTTGAATAGGTACAGATAGAAATATTACATAAAAGCAACACTGTTATTCTAAGAAGTAACACAAAAATGAAAATGGACGATGAGTATTACTGAAAGGGAATAATTTAATGGAAAATTCCTGTGATGTTATACTCCGAGAAAGCAACACTTGAGCCATATCGACCCTAATAAGAAATGACAAACCTTGAAAAGCTATCTATAAATTTTCTTCAAAGCAGTATGCTTTTCAGATAAGCAAAATTGTTTTACATTGTTACCAACTTCTATAAATGCCAGTTCAATTTCAGAATCCATTGTTTAATTGTGATCATATCAAAAAGAATCCTTTCGAGAGAGCAAAAGCACTAAAAAAAAAATGAAAAGATTATGTTAATAAAGCAAATGTATCTTGTTACCATGGTAGCTTTGAAACTAAAATATTCAGAAAGTCTTCTTTCCCCTACACCATTGTTTTGTGAGGAACTGGTTAGTTGATTACCAGCTCATGGAACCATAATCCTTTAAAATGGTGTCATTTGAAAGGCAGAATATGAGACTTACATGGAACAATACAATCTTATTCCCATGCTTCTGCAAATAAATTATGGAGACCTGGAATGCCAGAGGGTACCCAAATTATAAGGTAGACATGAAGAACCTTCACAAAGCATTAGCTTAATTTTTAAAATACTGCATAAAGGCATTATTTTATGATGAAACATATTATAGACTTGAAACGCAAAATTCAAAGGTATTCTTTGGAAGAAAACTGGAAACATCCATTTGGGATGTTGGCCGGCTCTTGCGCTTTACACTCACCAGCACAAGAGTGTACTCTTTTGTCTTCTATTTTAAGATAGAAGTTTAGGGACTCTGAGTATAAACTAAATGTGATCTGTTCCATTTGTAAATCATAAGCATATGGTTCTTTCTTCCACCACTACTGTCATCTTAAATTTTATTCCATCATTCTTGGAGATTGGTTGTAAACAGAATAAATTTCAAAGGTTGGGTCCTTTCAACAGAGCACTAATTTCATAGCTGAAGGGTTTTCTTGTTTTTTCCTTGGGGGAAAAAGTCCTCAACAAATATTTTTTCTGTAGAAGAAGTAAATCTGATAACATTTAGACATCATTAAGTATATTAGAAATCACTATTGCCTCTGAGAAGCAAACAACCCAAATGAAATAAAAAAAAAATAGCTCCTACTTTCAGAACTACCTCTGAACACACATAAATTTTTCCCTTCTAATCAATAAAAATTTGTCATTTTCTTAACAGTAGGCAAAACACGTTTTCTGTTCATTTTCAAAGAAAGCTATGCCTTTAAGTTTTAACAAAAATAGTTAACCTCAAAGTACAATCCTTTAAAAGGACATTTTGTTCTGGGTAAGAACATTCCCAGCAGGTCACCCACTGCCATGTTTGGAGATTTGCATAATAGCACAACTAAACACCTGACCCATCTCTGCATGTAGAAATTAATAACAAAGGTCTTTCTCCCTTCTAGGTATCCATTGCCATAGTTACCTCTCAAGTTCTTGAAAATATGCTTAAATAAAGGAAGTTGCAAGCACTGGGGTAGAAATTAATCATTGACTGGAAAATAAGTTTTCATGATGAGGTCAGGCTTTTGTTTCTGGGTCAGACTCAAACATTAGACAGTATTCTGATTTGAGCAGAACTGATTGCCTCTGGTTGGAGATCTGGCTCTTAGGGTCTCACACAAAACACTGGCCTACTTGAGTGTGTAGGAATGGATGCTTTATGCATTTGTTGTCTCCAGGCCTGCAAAAAAAACCTTTCAACCATTCCTATTGTAATGGTGAGCCCAGACACTGGGTCTATAACAGGAAGACCGTGGAAATATCAAATCAGGAACTGGTCTTGTGGGAACAAATGACATTTGGTCCAGGAGTATTCAATGATAGACCATTGTTTTGCAAGGGCAACTAATGAATGCAGGACACTGGAATATTTATGTGGACATGAGGAGAACTCAAGCTATAACTCATAATATTAGGAAAAATCAGGAACAAGTGGAGAAAAATTAAAGCTATCCAATGAGAAGAAGACCTCAGAGAAGAATTGGCATCAGGACTAATTTTACATGTTTTGTGAAGGGAATGAATAAGTAAGCTCAGTCTCATTGAGTGTGTAACAAGATAGGCATTCTTATGCATGCCTGGCAGGAATGCAAAATGGTACACACCTTCTGCTGAACAATTTTGTGATATGTTATCAAAACCTTTAAAATAGTAACATCTTTTGACTCAATAATTCCACTTAGAAGAATCTTTACCAAGGAAATAACCAGAAATTTATTAAAAAAAAAATGCACAGAAATGCTTGCCCCAGCATTACTCATGATAGTAAAAAAAAAAAAAAAAAAAAAAGTATGGTCCCTTTAGTTTTTACAACTAAGTTAATTATCCCATACCCAAATGTAGAATGCAAAAATTATGTAAGATAATTTTAACTAAAATTATAATGTTTAGTATAAAAGCAGGAATGTGTGTATGGATAGATAGATATAGATATGTATTCATAATATTTTGTGATATAACGAATGCCTATCTAGGAATATTCTTGCTTTATATCAAGAGAGGCTGTGGGTTTTTATAGAAGTTTCTTAGAAATTTCTCTCAGGTACCTTGAGTTCTCTGAACTCCAATTGTGCAATAGTTCCTGTTCATGAAATTAGAACATATTAATGCTATAACACTGTTCCTAGGAAAGATTATATAGGTTAACTATATCTTTTTCATGTGAAGTACTTATAAATTTTTGATCCTAAACACATTGTTTAGGTATCTTCCCCCCCCCCATGAAATTCCTAATTATTTCAGTTAGTATCATCCCTATGATTCAGGTCTAACAAGATTGCCTGGGGAGAACCCTGCTCTGTAAAATCTAACAACATTTACATCGGAGGCAGGCAAGATAATGGGAAAACATTTTTTATCAAAACTTTCCTTTTCAAACCACAGGAAAAGATTCCCTGGCAGCCTTTTCAGTTGCTGGAACAATAGGTCTTGAGCAGCTCCTCCCATCCTCACTGAGGTCTTGTAGTCTCCAATAAGAGTCAGTAATACACCATAGGTCCAGGGCTCAAGACTACTAAAATAAAAATAAGGGATGAGGCTAATAGCCTGAGTTTGCTTACATGTTGCATCTAAATATGAAATGTTTCTCAATTTCTTAGTCATGAAAGGGATGGCAGGAGAGAATCAAAGTGTGGTCAGCTAAGCTTAGTGAGTTACCTCTAATTTTGCCTAAAGGCATGGTTTAATGAATGATTAGTGTTTTATGCTTTTCAGCATTTTCTAACTTCTCTATAATGAACATATAACAGGAAAAAAATGAGTACATTCAAGAAAAATAAAGTTTGAAAAAGTTGCCAATTCCCATATAAGCCAATGATTTAGGGAAATATTTATTACTTGCAGGCTCCATGCTGAGTAATTCGATCATTTGCTCACTCATTCAGCAAATATTTATTACATATCTCATGTCTAGGACCTACTGTAAGGAGCCTACAACATTCTTGCCTCCAATGAGCTTACAGTCTAGTAGGAAGAGACAAACATAACAAATTAGTGCAATAAGGGTTTACAGGTGATTTGATAGAAATATGCACAAGATCCAGTAGAGAATGAAGAAGGGAGTGATTACTGGCTGGTGAGGAGTAGGAAAGGCTTTGTGTGACAGATTCTTGATAAATTAGAAAGCCTACTCTACCATGGGGGCAAAAGTATGGGGGACTTTCAGGCAAAAAAGTACAATCTTCCAGATGAATGGTGACAAGAAACACCTTGACATTTCTCAAGAATAACAAATTGTAGGATTTGGCAGAAGCTGGATGACAAGGAAATGTAGAAACAGGAAGATTATGAGGGGCTTTGCCCACCATACTAGGAGTTTGGGCTTTTTATTAAAGGTATGGGCCTGAAATGTTAGGAAACCTATTAGGACAGAAGTTTGAGTTCTGGTTAGAGTTGATCATTTAGAAGCATTAAAGAGGACAAGCTATAGGATTTTGAAACTTCCCTAACACAGGATAAAAGGGAAGTTTATAATAAATCCCAGATTTCTGACTTGGATGTCTGGGTGGATGAGGATGCTGTCTGTTGAGTAGAACAAATGGATTAGATTAGATGAGAGATTAGTAGAGAGATTAAAACATTAGAAAGGGAACTCAATGAGCTCAGTTTTGACACACTGAATGTAAATGCCTGGATGCTGTTAGATATTTAGACTGACTTGAGAAAGATGGGCTTGCAAACTCATTGGGTGAAGACATCCATGTCTCCGCTATTGTGCAAAGGTAATATTGAACATAATTAATCCAGAGTGGCAAGGCAAAAAACATGGATGCTGGTCATAGCACTGGAATGTGATCTTGGCTGCCCCCTTCTGTGCCACTCATTTCCCATTAATTGCTTGGGGAATACCCAGAAGGAGGTGTCTGGCTGGTAGAGCAGGAGAGTAGTGAGAGTATGTATTTGGGGTCTTTGAGGTTGTGACTGTTTAGCAACTGGTTTGAAAAATATTTCATTAATTCAACTGCCATACAGCCATATCTACAGTAGCACTAATTTTTAGCCCAGCTTTTTGGATCCCTTTTGCATTTTTGTTTTGACTTTATTTCCCTCTTAATGACTTAGGAAAACTTACTAAGAGGACATGAAACTAAGTAAGGGAGCAATGAGTCTTTCCTGTACTATAGTCAGAGCATATAAAGGAATTATTGCATCTCAGTGGGACAGATCCAGTGGTAGAAGTAAGAATTGTGGCTTTGAAGAAAATAGAGTAAGGAATCCTAGAGCAGCAGCCATGTGGTGAGCTCTGATCATTGATTGCTACCTATTTAGGCGATCACCTCTCAGGCACAGGCAAAGAGATTGGATTTCCTCCACGTTGCCAACTCTTTTCCATCAAGTTTTGGATCTTACCACTTTCCTCACTGTGCTTCTGAGGAAAAGCCTTTTAGTGATGCTCCTACACTGGAAAAAGCTATTTGCCTATGAATAGGAAAGCAGCAAACAAATCAGAATTTCTCCACTTGACCCATTTAAAAAATTCTATTGATATTTTCCATAACTTATTGAAGAGACAATGCACATTAGAATGAGGGCTTATTGTACTGGGAGCCAATAAACTTTGTTCTTAGCACCAAATCTATACTTTCTATAAAAATAAGACTAAGTATCATTATCTGTGAAATAGGAATAATAAAACCTGGTAGGCCAAGTTTTATAAGATTGCTAATAAAATAATAAGGGATACCTGTGAGTTTTGCACCTCAATGATCTGACTATATTGAGCTATTCATTTGGCTACTTTGGGTTCCCATTCTATTGTCTGAAAATAAGGAGTTATTCTAAGGTAGTATCTTTTCTAAATCTAACATTCTGCAGTGGTACAAACTGGAAAGAGAACATTTTATGGATGATTGTTCATAGCTAGATAACCTCCTTTTTTTGGGGGGGGACATTTCCCCTTGGTTTTTGGTCCTTGTAAGATTTAGGCACACCTTTAGGAACATACCTAAATGAAGAGAGCTTTTTCTCTGACATTTATGTTATTTCCTGGTTAGCAAAAGACTGAATTTGTATAAATTACAAAAGAGCAAATCACTTACCTAAATTACATAAAAATCCAAGACATGCATTACAGAGACATTTGCAAGCTGTTTGTACTTTTGAAATCCAGAAAATTAATTGCCATTCCCACCAAGGTAAATAATGGTACAAAATAGAGGAGGTGGATTTTATTTTTGATATCTTCTCTCTTGATAATGACAGAGAAATGTGAGATGACAGCTTCCTTTTATATTCAAGCAGACTCTGAAGTTCTAACTTCTCTAAATAGTTTTCCTTTAGATACTCATCATTCTGCCACCAACCCATTCCTTCATTTCTGCCTGGTCTAGTTGTACAAGTCTAATGACTTGCCCTTGCTAATTATCACACCATGAATGTACCTATTTTTATTCTCTGTAATTCTTTATATTCATTTGTTTTTCTTATGACTACTCTCATTGCGTAGTATTTGAATATGGGCTAAGGAAGAGGTCTGGAATGAAATTACATAATTTCTATGTGCCTCAGTTTCCCATACTATAAAATGGGAATAAGAATTCTATCTACCTCATAGGACTGATGTAAGAATTAAATACAATAGTCCACAGAAAGCCTTATACTCAATAAGAGCTCAATAAATGTCATCTAGCTATTACTCACTGACAGAGATAAGATTGATTCATTAAGTTTGTCATTGAATTTATGTTCCCTTGAAAACACAATTAGGTAAAGAAATTTAGAGAAGAGTTATAGTGAGTCTATGTAAAGGGGTTGAGTTTACCAGATGATTTGCCTATTCATGTCAGGTTGCAGAGGGCGTTCAAGTGTATTCTTTGTCTGAGGTCTGATAATATGTAGACCCTGAAAGGTACAGAATGGCCATAATTATGGAATCAATTTTAAAGGGATTTTCTCAGGCTCTACAGTTTTTAAAAGATTTTATTTATTTATTTATTTATTTAAGAGAGAGTGTGCATAAGCAAGCAAGCATGAGAGGGGGGAGGAGCAGAGTGGGAGGGAGAGGGAGAGAGAATCTTAAGCAGGCTCCACGCTCAGCGCAGAGCCTGACATGGGGCTTGATCTCAGGACCTGGAGATCATGACCTGAGCTGAGACAAAAAGTTGGATGGATTTTCAACAGACTGATCCACACAGGAGGCCCCAGGTTTTACATTTTTTAATGCAAGCAGAGCGTTTAGCATGGTTCACGAAATATTAGTTAATCTGATTGCTCATTTTGTTATCAATTTACCTTTGGAAAACTCCTATATTCTTTGATGGCTAGTCTTCAGCCAGCTTTCCTTTCAAGGGAAGGTTTTTGCCTTTCTCCCTTGCAACTTCCAGTTCTGATGATATCAGTAGGGGCTAGGAAACAGGTGAAGATCCCACCATCTTAGTTCTCTAAGCTGTCTGCACCAAGTGGAGCTGAACTAGTTTGGCTCATCCAATTTGTCTCTCAGGGGTTCTATCTAAACATCCCGGTGAATAATGCCAGGTTATGTGGAAGAAGGCTGTATGTACACTCTACACCACTGGAGTACAGAAAAGCATGCCAATTGCATGAATGTAGATTTAGAAACAGTTTTAATATAGTGATTTATTTCACAAATGGGAACAGATCACAAAGATTTTTCAGTACCTTCCCTTATTTTTTCATTTGTATGTTATACAAATTCCAAAGTCTTATAGATCTTTCCATATTAGTATTATATAGGTGTACTCCATTACTTTTAATTGCTTCACAAAATTCCCTAGATAGGTACCATAATTAATTTCCTCTCTTTTAGATATTTCTGGTCTTTTAGATATACAGCTAATTCACTATTTTGTTGTTATGAATAATGTACAAATTTTCACCCCGTGTCTTTTAAAATCTCCTCTCATTGTACCTTGGGCTCAATTGTTACTTTCAAATGGATGTTCACACAGATAGTTTATTTTATCATTATCTTAAGCACTTTTCCTGATAGGGCTCTCATTTTTTTAAAGAACTGAATAATCATAATCCTTACATTATTTTAAAAATCGTTTGGCAAATATTGAGTAATGTATTTTAATGTATATGTGAATATTGATAGACAAAGTTTCAGAATTATCCAAATATGTGATCTGCCTCAGAAAATTGTGAGTTCCTTGTCATTAGAAATATCTAAATATAAACCAGACAACCTATTCACAGAATCATTTCAGTGGATACTAAAGTATTCAATGAGTAGTCTAGATTACTTTTAGGGATTTTCTAATCTTAAGATACTTTAAAATAAAATAAAAAATTAAAAGAAAAATGGAGGCTAATTCATTGCAGTGCATGATGGTTCACGTTTTATTTTCAATTCATCCATATATGACAAGTTAACAGTGAGCTAAAAAAACATGGGCTGAAATCTTTAGTCATAGAGGGCATAAAAACTACTTAACTTGACAAATGCAGTAAACCTGGTCAAATATCTTCATGTCCATGATTAGTAAAGACTGGAAAGCTCTCAGAAAATTGACTTTTCTATGATTTCATGTAAACTAGAATTAGATATCAATAGTGTACTTCCATAACTATTGTTCCAACACGACTAATTATTCATCAGTATTGAAAATGCAGCTGCAGAATTATTTGCCATGATTTATTCTTATTTGCCCTTAGCAAATAATCCTTTAGTTTTAAATCCTTCTCAAAGTAGGAATTCCTTATTATCAGTTGCTATCATATAAACAATTATTTACTCTTAATTCTTTTTGTGCAGGAAGTGTACTGGCTGAGTAATACAGACTGAGACTCCTACCTTTTCCCATTGGATTGAGACATAATTCAAATGTATACTTATTATGCCTTGGAATAACAGAGAAGTGGGCATTCAGCTTGCTAGTAAATGGCAGGGTCAACTCAGGAGAAAGCAGATTTTATTTTTCTCATCCTCTCTAAAAGGTCTTGCTATTACGAGGAATAGCACTCCCTTAAAGAACCTCTTTTGGATATTAACTTTGGAAATTGTCTGCACAAAATTACATAAACTCTCCATTCTCTTAAAGGGCATCATTACTTTTTGACCTGTGATGATAATCATCATGATTCGAAATGGCCAGTGGCAACTATGTCTTTGACATTTATTATACTATCTTTAGTGGTCTTTTTACCATAGTCATAAGGGATGCTGCTTTGTAACAGTAGTAATATTAATTGCTACCATTATCTTACCTCTTATGCTAAATTTTGGGTCAAATGATGGGTATAAGTTTAAATGAGCAGTCAGGGATGAAAAGGACAAAGGAGTAGGAGGAAAATACATGACTAGTTTGAGTCCTGCAGCATACTGAGAGGTAATTTACACAAATAGGCTAGACGAAAACAGATGGGAAGAGGGAGACAGGGAGAGAGGTGACTAATGACACCTGACTGCCAAATGACCCTGTGGGTTTAAATGCTGGCAGGACACCTAAAACTGCCAGCAGCCACTTGGAACTGCCCAGTTCTCACTCACATTTCATTTAACAGGCTAACCTTGGTCTTTCTATTGTTACCATCGCTAGGGAAATTTATGCAGTATCTAATCATGATCCAGAAAATACACATTCTAACTGGACTCTCTTCTTTTAGAAGCTGTGTGTTACTGAACTGTTAAGGAGTTTATTGTTCGAGTAGCCTTTGCTTCCAACAGGGAAAATTTGATGCATGTGTTCTTTTAAGAGGCTCTTTTGTAAACCTATAGTATGTGGTACCTTTTGTGGTTTAATAAGACCTGTGGTGAA
This sequence comes from Ailuropoda melanoleuca, assembly GCF_002007445.2. NCBI lineage: Eukaryota > Metazoa > Chordata > Mammalia > Carnivora > Ursidae > Ailuropoda > Ailuropoda melanoleuca. Next base: position 174,547,528 of record NC_048219.1, read on the forward strand.
AAAGAAAAAAAAATTATTTATTCTGAGAACATAACTATATGATTAAATACTTTGCTTTTGGTAAAATATCTTTGATTCTGACAGATGAGGAGTTCCTAGAACTATATATAATGGACTCCTACCTATCTTCTATTCTCTTTTTGACTTAAAATTTTTAATTTATTTTCAACTACCAAATTAATGTTCATTGATGTTTATTGAAATACACCCTGGGCTTGGAATCAAGAATGTCAGGTGCCAGTATTAGTTATACTACAAACTAGCTAAGTGAACTAAGAAATAATTTGGCACCCCTGTGCTTAAATTCTTCTATCTTTACAAAGGAAATAACATATTCTGTCTAGTGATATTGTGAAAACCATGTGAAAAAATATGTGTGTGTATAGAAAGTGTAAACTCTGGATTACCAAACTCAGATGGACTCTGTCCAGAATTTATTTCCAGTGAGAATACAGAAGTTCTTAGCCAATTACAAATTATTTTAAAAAATTTTGAAATCATTCTATATTGGCTAAACTAAGAATCCTTAGAATGTTGATAAAAATTATGACATTATATGCTTTTCTAAGCAGCATTTATGGATCTTAAATGGCCTACACACATTTTTGAAGATCCCTCAATCCTCTTTTTTAATCTTTAATAAACTACAAGAATGTATTGGAAAAGTAGATTGGAAATACAGCATGAGGTCTAGGCCATATTAATATTTCTAAAGTATACAATGTTTAATGATCATTTTTTTAAGATTTATTTATTTTGAAAGAGAGAGAAAGAGTATGCAGGGGGAGGGGCAGAAGGAGAGGGAGAGAGAATCTTAAGCAGACTCTGCACTAAGCTTGGAGCCTGACGCAGGGCTTGATCCCACGACCCTGAGATCAGGACCTGAGCCAAAACCAGGAGTTGGATGTTTAACTGACTGTGCTACCCAGGCATCCCTACAATGTTAAATGATCATTATTATTGACATTTGAAAAGTGATTCTTCTCCCCTACCCTCTTTTGGCTTTAGTACCTTGGAGAAGAGATTAATGAACACTGAGAGAAAATAAGCTACATTCTAGAATTTTAAAATTCTTAAGCTGAAAGCAAAAGTTTTAGGAATCAATCTGTTTGATAATGAAATTACTCCCCCTTCCCCACTCCCATCATTTCCCATATCTGCACCTATAATGGACTTTAAATGTATTATAATTTATTTTGTTAAAACTGATGGATAGAAACCATTGGATATGGAAACCAACCAACCAACCAACCAATGAACAAACTATAGATTGTAGAAGTTGAGGTCCCATCAAATCAGGCAATGGACATTCTGTGTGCCAGTAACTGGGGAAGAGGCAGGTCTCCAACATGACAATCTAACTTGGAAGGTAAGCTTTGGAAAAGTCTCACTCTCTGGACACTGGAGTCCAGAGATGCCTGAGAAAATGATTGGATAGTATGGGAAAATGAGAAGGATGAGGGACAGCCAGAGTAAGAATCCAGAAGGCAAGGAAGAAAAATACACTATCAGTGAAGATAGCTGCAGAATTCTTGAAATTAAGAAATAAGCAGGAGAGAAAAAAACAAAGAGTAGCCAGCCATCAAAGAATGAGGGAAATAAAGAACTAAAGAGCTGAGATATCTACCCTCATATTTTGACTTTGGCCTGCAACTAACTGAATTCACAGGGCTCTGATGGGTTCCTGGAGAGCCTATGAACTCTATGAACCCTGTGAACTCTAAGAATCCCTATGAACTTTGGGTGCTCTGCAACACGGTATACCATAACACCAATCACTCTCTCTCTCTCCCTTGGCCCCCCCCCAACCAAATACAGTAGAGCAGGAAGAAGATCTCTGTGATAGAAGTTTCCATATTAAGAATAAAGTTTTTCTTTATTCTGTAATTGTAGCAATGCTAATTGCATTAAAGTCTGAACATGAAATACTAGAAACCGTATGCACTTAAAGAGTGAAACTTTTTTTTAGCTTTTTAAAATTACACTGAAAGTTAGTTTAAAACTAAAATTAAAGAGATATAAATTTTTCCAAGTTTGTTCCCACTTCTGTGTACCAAGATCCTGACATTCTTAAGGGTCTCACCATTTTCTCTACTAGTTCAATGGTAAAGATGTTATGTATTTCTCCATCTACTACAATGGTTAAATAATGATGTTCACAAACAGAACAGAGAATATAAAAGGTAATTTCTGTACGATGTCAAGCTCAATTTGCTTGGAAATTTCTTTAATTAGTTGAAATTTCTCAAAAGAGAAAAAAATGTTTCTTTTAAAATTTTAAGAAGAATGTTTCTTTTAAAATTTTAAGAAGAAGGTTTAAAACCATATTGTAATGAGAGAGGCAGAAGCATAAGATAATTTGGAAAGCATTTCTCAGAGGTATAAAATGTTAAATTGTTCACTTTCTTAAGTCAGGCGCCCATTTTTAAATCATTTCCTGTCAAAAAGCAAGATTTAGATTTATAGGTGCTTTTATGTTACTGTAACTCCTGTGGAGGAAAAAAGGAGAAGGGGGTTGAAGGAAGTATGTTTCCTTAAAATATATATATAGCTTCCAAATATAACATCAATGTCCAACTCGACGTTAAAAATTCTTTAGTGAATTTGAAATTTATACCTGTACCACATAAAACACAGACTGAATTGAGTTACAGGCTTTAAGAAAAGTAATGAAACACAAGTAAAAATGGAAGTTCATTTCATATTTTATCAATGTGTAATGAGTTATAATACTAAGGCAACTTCTCTGTAAACTTCTCTTTCTTTTTTCTCTCATCATTGTTAAGGACAATTAAAAAAAAAAAACTTCTTTAAAAGATGAGTGTTTGTTTTTTGTTTTTTTCTATGCCTCCATTCTGACAGGGAACCAAAGAGAGAGAGAGAGAGAGAGATTTCTTTCTGTGTGCTTGCATTAGAAAATTACCATGATCTTTCAAAATACAATTTGAGAAATTTTAATTAAAATGAAGACTAAGTAACAGATATAAATTAAGGCAGATACAGAAACATCAGTAATAGGTATTCATACTGGTTTATTGTATATTGTTCTCCTCAGCAAAAATAACCATGAACTTTTTAGTCATTTAATATTCTTTAAAACATGTAATCAGATCACAGAATCTTAAATTTGAAATGTGATTTGAAGATAATCCAGTAATCCCTTCTTCCACTATAGACATCCCAGATTGGGCAGGAAATAACCTAGACTTTGACTGATTACTTCCACTGACAGAGAGATCATGACTTTATGAAGCATCCCATTCTATTTTTTACACAAATCCAAATATTAAGTGTCTCTTCCTTATACAGTAAAGAGTTAAATTAGCCTCCCTGTCATTTCAGCCCTTGCCTTTTTTTCCACCAAATTTTGGATGACAGAATAATTTTACTCTTTTTCTAAGTTATGACTCTTCAAAATTTTAAAGACAATTATTGTATCCCTTATTGGGGTTGTCTTTCCGGGGCTATAAAAGTCCTCAGGTGTTCCTCATATGATATAGTTCTCTGACTATTCACCAGTCTAGTTTCATTGTACCTAAATTTGATGCAGAAATAAGCACAGTATTAATGTGTGCAATCTGTAGAAGACCAGCAAATCCTTATTCTGGACATTGCATATTCGTTAAGGAGGGCCAAGTGTACTATAGTGTTTTGAAGTACCACAACAAAGCACTTCTATCAAAAGATTCTTTATCTGGGGTTCTTAGAACCTGTGGTGTACCAGGCATGATATCCAGGGAATCCGTGATCCTTATGTATTTAATGTGAATATGAATATGTGCGTGTTGGGGCAGACAGCATATAAACTTCCTTTAGAATATTTTGAGTTCAGGATGCAGTTAAGAACCATTGACTCTTTAATATGCATTACTATTTAACCAGTTCTCCCCATTGTGACTGTGTGCACCGACTATATGAGTCAAAGTATAAGAATTTGAATTTAATGTTCACTTATCATAGTACTGACTTCAGACACATGGAACCCTTGATTTCGTCATCTAAAAAGTTATCAATCCCTGCCAGCTTTATCTAATTTAAAGCATACCTTATGTCTTCACCCATGTAATCAGTAAAACATTTGACCTGACGGAGCTAAGAATAAAATTCTCTAAAACACTACCACAGTCACCCAAGTTGATTTTGGTGTATTAATCAAAGCTATTTGGTAAGATAATTCTTACCAAGTCAGCACTGAAAAATCTTAATTGTCCCATAACTTTTCATGTTCTTATCAATTGTAAAGACTTTGCAAATGCCTTGCTGAGATAAGAGATATGTTGTCCGTAGAACTTTTCTGATTCGCCCATCTAATAAACCTGTGGCTTTGATTTGTTTCAAATGAGCACATCTGAGTCTGTTTGTGCAATCTTTCCTACCTAAGGAGTCAGAACCATCTGTTTATTAACTAGTGACTCAGGTATGGTTTTCCTTCATAGTCTGAATTTAAAACTTCTTCTTTTTTTAATCATTCACACACTTAAAGCTTTCTGGCCCCCTTCCTGCTTTCGGTAATACTTCAGGAATTCTGGTTAGGGTTCCAAGAGTACATTACAAATCTTTGGAATATAGTTCACTGAAGTCATTTAAAGGACTAAATGACTCAGTATATCTCTTCATCTGTCTGTTTCAATGCCTTATTCCTATGCCTTCTCTAACCTTCCCAGTGTGAAGATGATCCTTCCCAAGACAGAGGCAGCATGAAGAAGAAAGGTGTTCCATCATTCCTTGCACTTCACATAGCCTCAACTCATTCTGCCCTGTAGCCTTTGTGCAAATATTATTTTCAAGTTTGTACCAGGTTTCATCACCTGACCTTGATTTTATATGCTGCTTTCTTGCACACATCCTTGAAATACCCATAAGTCATGCAAAATGCCCATGAAGTCCCAGTCTAATATGTCTTGGTGATATTGCTGATACCCAATTTACAGCCTTGTTATTAACAATTCAAGCTCATCTTGCTTATTATCCATTCTTTAAGTATTATTGTAAAGATACCTGCACCCATAAATATTCTCTGTGACCCACTTGCTTATACACATAAAAGCATATATTCATATATACTTATTTTGGGCACTTACTCTACAATAAGTATTGTGCTGGCTGGTAGAATACAAACATGAAGAATACATAGTATCTACTCTTTACAAATCATAGTCTGGTAGAGAAGAAAAATGTGTACAAATAACTATAATGCAGTGGAATATATGAAATAGATGCTCTTGTCCTATGACAGTGTCCAGATGGGGCCAACATCTGGTGGGAGCAGAGAAACAACTAGATAATGTTTAAGGAAAGGGTGGCATTTACGCTGAGTTTTGAGTCCTGAACAGGGTCACTAGAGAATGATGTATTTCCCCCAAAAAAATTTTAAGTAAAAGGAATTGCAAGAGGTCAGACTGATGAATGTTTCAGAGAGGTTATGATAAGAACTGGAAAATTATCTTTGGATTTGGTCGCTGGTTATTTCTAAGAGAGCAATTTCACTATTTGGTTAGATAAATGAAAAGTTTTTTAAAATTGTTTTTGTGTATTGTTTTGTTTTTCCACTGCGGAGTTATTGGGACATGAGAAATATATACAGTTAGTGTTAGAGTGAGCAGTACTACTAGTGTTATCATATAGTGATGTAGTTAGCTTTGAATCCTAAACAGGATCTCTAGAGAATATTCTTTTCCAAAAGATTCTAAACATCTTTCTCCTGATTATTCTTTTAAATCTATACATGTATGGATTTAAATATACTTTATTTATTATTCATACTTATATATTATTCATTATTTATTATATATGTTCATTTCTGGAAGGAAAGGTCAACTTTCTGCCGTTTTTGTGATCATATTTAAGAAACTGGTACACTTACTCTTCCCTTTCCGGGGGTGGGGGTGGGTGCAATGTGGTATTTCTCTAGTCTCTTTAATCAAAAATAGGAATTCCAGTCAAATGCATTTTGCTTGGTTCACAAAAGATATAGGCTATTTCTTCATCGAGACCCCAGAGTTTTGATAAGCCACTAAATTTTTTAAAGAAGTTAAAGTCTGCTCTTGGATTCCACCTATATAGTTAATTGTTCACTTCCAAAGTCCTTTTTCTTTTCAAAATAAAATAATAAGAAATCAAAGTGCTTTTTGTGTCCCCATAGACTATCTTTTAATTTCCCATTCAAGACTTCAAAGTCGAAGTCTTGAAGATGCAGCTCTATTATTTTAAATATTTGTTTCACCATGACATACAGCTAAATTTGGTTGCTCTGACTGGTCTTCTCTTATACATCCAGAAAGACAGCATGCTACTAAGTGTTCTTTTCACATCCTGTAGCCTCCCTTTCCTTTGCAAGGGTTAAATGAGTACCAAAGTTCAATCCTGGGTAAATTATTGCTGCAATTGGTTTTGTGAATCCATAGCCCAGAGAATGTTCTTTATCGGGCCTTTATCCAATGAAATAAGTACTAATGCTTAGAGCTGCTACGATCCCAATGATGCATATTTTCTTCTTTTTCTTTTCAATACTAGTTTGTTTTAACTGTTCAGTATGTCATTTTCATCAGTATGATCATTGTGAAGCTCATCAAGTTCTAAGTAGGAGGCATGATTAAGCCCTTATTCCAGCAGGCTTTGTACTAAACTATATTCTTTACATACTTAACNTGATCATTGTGAAGCTCATCAAGTTCTAAGTAGGAGGCATGATTAAGCCCTTATTCCAGCAGGCTTTGTACTAAACTATATTCTTTACATACATTAACTGACCTGTGAGTTATGTTAACATTCACAACTCTACCAGTACTTCTATTAGCACCATTTTACAAATGAGAAGCCTGAATTTTAGAAAGATTAACTGAACCAAATTTAAGGATGTGATCCATGGTGGAGGGGGGGGGGTCCACATTTTTTTATATTGATATTGATCTCATGACTTAGATTCTTTTGATATTGGGAATTTCTTCTTAGATTATTACTTTCATTCCACCTAGGAACTCTTCATCCCCTTTAATAAACTGGAGCATAGAAAGCATTCCCCAAGTCCTCTACTCTCACCTCCAGAAGGGAGATCAGCATACATTTATAGCACATATAATTGGTGAGTGCCTTAGGCAGAAAGACAAACATAGCACATGGCCTGCAGGTTGCTAGAATTGTTCCCTCAGTGCCTGACTGCTGGAGCATCAAAATGAAGCAGTCCTTTGTGGCTTCCCCTAGACATTCTTTCTCTAAAACAGTCAAGGAAAAATACCTTTTTGGTCTGGGCTGCTGGCTGTGACACTGTCGAATGGAAGAAAAGGGAGAAGGCATTCCTTGGATCCCGACTTCATCCCAATCTTTCCATTCCTCTCTCCTTTCCCTGTTAGTCTGACTGCATCCCATGGAACTGTGATTCATAGGACTTGAAGCTTTTTTTACGGCTCTATCATATTCTGTGTCTTCGGGGACAAATACTAACTAGATGTTTTTTGCTAATTTGGGTGACTATACTTCTAAATATTCAGTACAATGTGTCAGCCAAGGTGGGAAGGCTATCAGGTGAATAAGCTGTGAATAGGATGCCTCCAACAGAAAGAGAAGAGAGAGAGTCAGAGACAGAGAGACCCAGAGACAGAGATAGAGAAAAAGAGAGAGGCATTATTATGCCAAGGGACATAGTAAACTTTAACAAAGTCTTCTATTTTGAGTTTACGAAACCCTGAAAATTAGAGATAAACTGGTGATTTTGCCATTTATTTTAGGTAGGTAATTCACAAAACATTTTGCTAAACATAATCATTCATCTGTCATCAAGCAATTGTAGGAGCTCCTTGTTCTCCTGCCCTTAATGCCCACAGATACTGCACAGATCAGCATTTATTTCTCATGCAAATGTTCAAGTAGCCTCCTAAGGGTTGTTCCTACCTCCTTTTATTCAAATGTCTGCAGTTTGGCCTCCTGGTTAGAAAGAAACTAGCTAGAGATCTTAAATGCCCATATTTCAATGACAACGTCCCTTCTGACATCTGTGTGCATTAAACTAACACCTTTAATTTGCTTTCATAGTTTCAATTTATAAAGAACTTGAATTCAGCTTTTATGCCTGCCAGTGATACACATGTAAAGTCACCTTGCTATGACTGATATAAGAAGTCTAATGATTCTACACCTATCCCCCCATCCTCCAGGCTATGTTTGCTAAGATATAGATAGAACTTAAGAGAACGCCATAATTATTTTTATATATCAGTGAAAATAGGAAGCAAGTCAGAGGTTGTCCTAAAAATCTGTATTTTCAAATTTATTCCATGTACTTTAGGGATTTGGGAACATTATTTGGTAGCTTTGAGTAAGAGTGGCCCAAGTAATAAAACTTCTATCTAGGTTTCTCCCCTATTATAGTTAAATACAGGTTCCCTCTTTACACACACAAGAATGTGTTTTCAAGTGCTTTAGAATTATCAATGAGCTGAACTCCCTCAGGAGTGACTCCTTTTAAATCCTGAATCACAATTCTTTGAAGATAGAAAGTACACCAATTTAACTGCCTTATCTCACCTGAAGTTAGAAGTTTTTAAATCCATTCAGTCCCAACAGGGAGGAGTACACCCAGGTAGTACTTTACTGCTAAATCCCTCTTATTCAGAGACGTGGAACAGCAAGCTGACAGTATAAGGAAACCATATTTTTTCCTGCCAGTGTTATATGTATCTTGGGGATAGAAAAATTTAGAACTTCCAATGTAGCCATTTCTGTTGACAAGAAATTCAATTAAGTTGTAATGGGGGCTGTTTTGCTGATAAAATTCCTGATTCTGGTAGTCCCGCCCAATGTTTTAACAGTTTGTAAATTGTTTATCAGCCTTCTTAAGACGCACCAGTAGGGAAAACAAAACAAAACAAAACAAAAACACAACACTATCTCGAAAGGCAGCAACGTTAGTAGCTTTGAGAATACTCTTTCTGTGGGTTGCATTTTCAGTCTTTATTGAGATTCTCCCTTGCCTACAATCCAATTTCTCTCAGACCCATATGGTGCCAATTTCTTGAAAGCTTATTGTAGTAATATTAAAAATCTCAATCTAAATATCAAATTAGCCCCCAAATCATAAGGAAATAAATCCACGTGGGCTCACAAAATTTTCCCTTCAGGCCTTGAGAGTCTAGTTATTTATTTCTTTGTTTCTTATGAGGAACAAATTGTTTTTAATGTTGCATTTTATAAAGGATTTAAAATGTATGGGTGTCCCCTAAAGTATTTGATTTTTGTGGCATTTTTAAAAACAATCATAACTTGAAAAATCTCAATATTTGAGCGATGATAATAAAAATTGCTTTGGGCTAAAATTCTGTATTCTCTATCACAGTCCACAGGAAAATTTTACAGCTAAGTAATAAACCTGGAAAATATAGGTTTATAATGGAAATGTTGACAGACTCTAGCAGGCACTGTTGTAATATCTTGAATCTGATTTAAAAGTAGTTTTCAATAACGTTTTTCCAAGCAAGTCTTTTGGCAAATAAAATTAAAAAAAATAAAAAAACAGAAAGAAAGAAAAAGAAAAACATTTCTACTACCTCAGTGATTGATGAAAATGTGAGGAATTTGTGACCAGATACCCTGTTACAAGTACCAGGACAATAAGCATGGGGAGATTATTGTAAAAAGCTAAAAGGTTAAAGTCCCACTCCATAGAGACATTTCGATATGATAGTCCATAAGTGTCATATAGATCATACTGGCATGTTCTCAGATAAAGGTAGTAATGGCATAAACTATCAGCCCATTTAATTATGTTTTAATAGAAAAAATATTTGGAGGATAATAACAAGAGTAGCTGTCAACTGACATACATAAGTGTGCTCTCCCACATTCTTCACAAAATTAAGGTACAAGGTACCTGACATAGGTCAGTTTTTATGCTTTAAATTTTACTGTTTCTAATGGGAGATAAAAAAAAATATTTCCTTCAATTACCTAATTAAGATGGAAAACTAGTTAGGCATGGGTACGATCCGTTTGAGGTCACTGCCTTGCCCTGGACCTAGAGTGGCCTTGAGAGAGCCAGTGTGTGGAAATGCTTAGGTCAAGCCGAGGAGCAGATTGTGCCAGGATAACACCTCCTTGCTCATTAGCTACATGACCTTGAACAAGTCACCTCTCTAAGTCCCACTGTTTTCATGTACAATGGGAATAATATGGATAACAATAAGAGTGATAATAATAATAGTTAACATCATTGATTGTTATTCTATTACTGTTACTGCTGTGAACTGTCATTGCCAATGTATAGGAAACCAAAGGATGGCAAGGACAACCTCTTCCACACAGCTGTGATCAGCACGAGTCAAGGTTGGTTGCGTACCAGGGACTGGGGGTAATTCATGAAAATTTTCAACCCCACAATGAAGGGCCTTTGGCTGTACACTCTTGCTTTAGGGATTGCCATGCATGATTCCAGTCTGCAGTGGAAACTGAGTCATTTAGATTGATGCTCTGACTCAATGTGCCAAATCTTTAAAGATGTAGCCTTTGGAAATTTTTAAAGGAAAACATAAACAACTAGACTCTTAAAGTGTTTTGATAATATATTTATATTTCATAAATTGAGTACCAGCACCCAGCTTAAGAACAGTCTTGATATCACAAAAGCGCCTCTGCCTGACCGATATTGGTTATAGTTTTATGGAATTGTTTAACCTTAGATATGAATTAGCTTAAGGATATTATTTTATTTAGCACTTAATGCATCCTTGGTGAAAGGCTTATAAACTCTATTTCATTTTAGCTGAATAACTTTGGCAATTTAATACATACTAGAAAGAATATGAAAATAAAGGGGCATCATTCATTTTGTTTTAAAAAATAAAATAATTCTAATTTTAAAGCTCAATTCAGTCTGACATTTAATCCGCAAGAGACTTCATAACAAAATTCTTGGCTTAAGCCTTATATACTACAGTTTCTAATAGAGCAGCCCCATTAGTAAACTGTATTCATGCTAATGTGCTTGCTTGGGGCAATAATCATCAGAGTCCCTAGTTCTGGACCCTGCCAGTGAAAGTGCACCAGGAGTGGGTGATGTAGTATTGTAATTATACAATTAGCCTTGTCAAGGCATGGAGCACTGGGAATAGCAGGGTCCTGAAGCTTAAAATGTGGCCAGCTGATAGATGACTGTCATTAAGCTCATCCTTTGTTCGCTTTGTGATAGGGTAGATACTGAGCTTAGGAAAAGGATTCTTAATGAAGGATAAAATCTTTGACCCATAGCCACTTTTTTTAATGTGCTCATAACCACTCAGCTCACCCTTCCTTTCCACAACTACACACGTACTCTGTTCCACTCTCACCTTAGCCTGATGAAAAATAACAAACATCTGCCTGCAAGCTCTTTTTAATCCATCAAATTTAGATAATAGAAAGGGAAATTTTGTACCAATAGTGTTTAGCCTACTACTTCTAATCATGACAATAATGGATCTTCCCATTCTATGCTCTTCTCCATATATACATATTTAATCGGATATTGCAGAATTTTGACTACATAGAATTACTCTATATTTAAAGTATAAATTCCTCTCACTAATATATGTGTATTAAAATTGTATAAAAATACCAGCTATATATATACACATATATATAATATATATGTGTCTATTTATGTTTGTATACACAAATGCATACAATATCATACAAGCTGTGTATATTTATTTCATCACATGTAATACTAAATAGAATTATTCTAAATTTTGAACTTCCTCAGAAGGTAGAAGATTGGCATAAAACCTTAACTGCTCATTTAGTCTGTCTTCATTATTAACCTAATTTTCTTCTCTTCTGGCTCTGTGCCCTCTGGGTTTGATTGGGTTATCTTTCTTCTGTAGCCAGTGACCTGCTAAACCACTTTCCTATGGTAATTAGAACATGCAGAAGTAGGACTGTAGATGTTCCCACTAAGTAACTGTAAGAGAATCTAACACTACATTTTGGCTGTTGCATCCCTCCTAGGTCAATAACACAGAACCCAATTCTTTTTCTTTATAGCCACTGTTCTAGAATTTATATATGCAAATCTATGGAGGATATCCTTTGAAGTAAAACTCTACCAAATTACTAATGCTAGAATTAGACTTAGTGTTCAGAGTATGACATGTCCATTGTAGTGTATCAAAAACAGCAAGTTCAAAACATGTTTGAAAAAAATAAGTCATTATTACAAATACAGACCTCAGCAAGACTTGAGAGTACAATTAAAAACAAAGAACTAGGAGGTTTGTGTGGTTATAAAGGGATAGCACGAGGTCATGAAATAGTTCTATATCTTGACTGTGGTGTTGGTTGTATTAATCAACACGTGATAAAATTGCTTAGAATTACACATATGCAGATGCTCACAGTTTTCATGTAAAATGGGGAAAATGTGAATAAGCTCTATGGATTGCAGCAATGTCGAATTCCCAGTTGAAATATTGTGTTACAGTTGTTCAAGATGCTCTCACTGGGGAAATTGGGTGAAGGCGATGTGGGAACCCTCTTTAATATTTTTTTAACTTTCTATGGATCTACAATTATTTCAAAATAAAAACTTATTTTTTTTTAAATGCTATCTGGAGAAGGAATTGGGCAGGTGAGGAGGAAGTAAATTTTCATTTTGCTCTCAGTCTCAATATGTTTTTACTGTTTTCAGCCAAATCGTTTGAGCTCCTCAGACTTTGTTTCTCCCATGTACAGCAAAAGGCAAGTCCTACCTCTCTGAATTACTGTAAACATCTTGAAATCTGGGAAAAAATGGCATTGCATGCATACATCTAAAATATCATGAATATATATCACTACTTCCTAAGAGCAATGTTATAACACCCATCTAACTCAACAGTTTTATTTATTCTTGAAATCTGGGAAAAAATGGCATTGCATGCATACATCTAAAATATCATGAATATATATCACTACTTCCTGAGAGCAATGTTATAACACCCATCTAACTCAACAGTTTTATTTATTTATTTTTTTAATGACTTTTTATTATATTATGTTAGTCACCATACAGTACATCCCCGGATTCTGATGTAAAGTTCGATGCTTCATTAGTTGCATATAACACCCAGTGCACCATGCAATACGTGCCCTCCTTACTACCCATCACCGGTCTATCCCATTCCCCCACCCCCCTCCCCTCTGAGGCCCTCAGTTTGTTTCTCATAGTCCGTAGTCTCTCATGTTTCATTCCCCCTTCTGATTACCGCCCCACCGTCTTTATCCCTTTCTTCCCCTACGGATCATCCTAACTCAACAGTTTTAGAAACAAAAGCCATAGGGGAGCCATAATGTAGATATACCAGTCCTGCTACTTTGAATCTGCATTTGAGAAAATCACTATGCTCCTAAAAGCTGCTACAATACCAAGCTTCACATAGTCATGACTAATAGACATAATTGCAAACACTTTACACACATGAAGTACAATTTAATCCATTTGGGTTGGATAGCTTTCACTTTTCTGTCAAAAAAAAAGTACATTAAAACTACTAGCTAACGCAATAAAGAAATTAAGTTCTTTACTTTCTGGATGTGTATGGTAACTGAATGAAAACTCTGCCATTTATAGAATGGAGTCACTTCCAAGCTGAATTAGAGTTCCTCAGCATGCCAAACAAAGCCACAGGCAAAGCAAAGCAAAGCAAAAAGGAAGCTTGCTATTTTATAGGTTAGACAAGAAACAACCTACATGACTCTTCTCTAAGTGAGAGGCCTTCATATTTCAAGCAAACCCCAGGAAACAATTAAGGCCTCATTGCAATTCTGGGACCTGTGCTTTAGAAACTGCATCAATAAACTTCATTTTCATCTGGTACATTCGAGATTCCCTCTTATCCCTTACTACCCCTTTTATATCGCCCTCCTTTAAGGCAATGAGAACTTGGCACATAAATAAAAAGCATGAGGTTGTTTCAGGGAGGGGATAAACACGATTCAAATTCAACCAGGTGCTTTATCACCAATTTGGGAGGTTGCAATGTTATTAGACATTCTGATATAAAGATGGAGAGGGAAAACTATCAGTGGAAAAGAGAGAGTAAGAAAACAAAAAACAAAAAACNGCTTTATCACCAATTTGGGAGGTTGCAATGTTATTAGACATTCTGATATAAAGATGGAGAGGGAAAACTATCAGTGGAAAAGAGAGAGTAAGAAAAAAAAAAAACAAACAAANAGAAAACAAAAAACAAAAAACAAAAAACCTTGGAAGATAAACTGAAAACTCAAAAGTACGTGAAGGTAAAAATCTAGCTGCCTCTCATTTAATATTCTATAGGGGGAAAGTTCATTATTACATCATTTAAAAGTTCTCAGAAGAGTGATATGATCTTTTAGACTAACTCTCTAATATGGTAACAGTTATTCAACAATTGTAAAGCAGGAATCCACAAATCTTACAGAGCCAGGGGAAGGGGTGCTAGCTGTTAGTTGATCTAGGCTGGGTGTCTGGTGACATGAGGGGTGCCAGGGTGATACTTGGATTCAGATCCTGGCTTTGTAACTAAGATCTGTGGCCTTAAATGGACTCTGTCACCTGTTTGGGCTTCAGTTTCCCCATCTTCAAAACAAGCTCATCAGATGGTCTTCAAGCTGGTCTCTGTGAAGACCCCAGGAACCTCAGAATCCCAAGAAACCCTTTCAATGCCATCGGCTGCTGTGTTATGGCTTGGTTTTATCTGTTTAGATTTTCAAGTATAAGATTTCACTTAAAACAATGGCATGACTTAAACATTTTTTTTAAAAATCACTGAACTAGATAATCTTCCAGGGCTCCTTGCTATGCCAAAATTTCAACAAGTTCTGATATTAATTTTTCTTAAACATTCTACCACCTCCACAAAGTAAATTTTCTGGACTTGATCCTTTCCATGTAATTTTTCTACTGCTTTCCTTTCCTTTTGTATACACAGCAAACTACTTCAAGATACTAGTTTGGGTTTTGCACATCTTATTTAGAATAAATAAGAAAATCTGTATTTCTAGTTTGAGCTCTCCATCTTAAAAGGGTTTTGGGGGGTGCCTTGGTGGCTTAGTCAGTTAAGAAGTCCGACTCTTGATTTTGGCTCAGATCATGATCTCAGGGTTGTGAGATGGAGCCCCATGAAGGACTCCGCACTCTGCGTGGAGCTTGCTAGAGATTCTTTCTCCCAAAAGGGGGATGTTTGTACTGCAGGACCTAAAATTGCAGTTCTAAGGCACCAGCATCCAGGAGATAAGTCTTTCTTAGGTTCTGTTGTTTGAGAAATCAACTTATATCTATCTAGCTGTGGAGGTGGGGTAGAACTCAACAACCCAGAGAAAAATGGTTATGTTCTCCAAGACCAAGAAGAAAAGAAGGAATCATGAGTGGTAGTTCCAGAGGGAGCTTGGAGTGGGTTGCAAGGAGGTTATGCTCCTATTTTTCACTCTGAATCCACAGAGCTGCTAGGCCTCTCATGAGATGGTATGTGGATGGATGCCCAGGACCTGGGGGGACTGAACACCATGAGGCAGAGATTTGTAAGCCTAGAGTCTGCTAGCTTGATGGAAGAAGAAAGTTAGTGAAGCAGAGCTCAATCTCTCCAGTCACTCCATCAGCCCTGTCT